>NC_056741.1:1929641414-1929953914 GCF_019279795.1 Protopterus annectens
GGTATAACTTTTTAAGAAGTGTCATGCAGGGGTTTACCTAGCAAATTTGACACACAGAGTAAAAATGATATTTAACACCTCCCCACCTGCCCCGCTGAGATTTTTTTCTAACATCTCCTCCTCTATGACAATTGTTTTTAGTAATAATAATGAAATGAAACAAAATAATGGTTAGCAGGGAGTAAGCTAGGAGAAGTGATCAAATCTCCAAAAGACTCAGCCATCCTACAAGAAGGTTTGTCCCAAACAAATAACTAGTATCAGAATCATGGACTAAAGCTAAATGTCAAAAATGTATGATCATCTCCTTTGGGAAGTTGAGTACAACAACACTAACAACACTGATGACACACCTCTAGGAGGTGATCCAGTAGTTCAGGATTTGGTAACATATGTGGACAGTTGATCCCAAATTCTATTAGGATAGATCAAGATGAAGCAAACTTAGGAACATTTTGCAAAATCAGGAATAGTTTCAACTTGGTTTTACAAATACAGCACCCAGAGAGAGAGAGAGCAAGTAAATATTACATTGTATTTTATGCAAACGCACTTTAGTCATGTAAAGACAGGCTATAAGCTAAGCAAACAATACTAGAGTAACTTGCGGACCAAACATATTAGTCAAATAGAAGAGCAGTCTGTAAAATCGAGGACAGTTTCAAATGTGTTTCGTATAATATTCCAATTTAGTTCACACAAATGCACAATAGCCATCAATTCCCGACTTTAAACTGAGCATCAATTATTTCATCAACAACACAGTCTCCCCCCTCCCAAGAAGACAAAGCATACGTATTCCAATTTATTTCACACATATGAACATTATCCAGGCCTTAATGCCAGACTTTAAGCTGAGTGAATGAAGAGGATAAGTTCCCATAGCACAGCTAGCCACCCCCACCCAAACAATTAAATTTATTTCACACAAATGCACACTAGCCAGCCTTTAAAATAATATAAAAAGGATAAAGTTACTGCTGACTCCTACCAAAAAAAGAGTAAATATTCAGATTTATTCACACAAATACACCTTAAAGGTGCAATTTAAACCAACCAAGTGAAAAGAACAAGTTATATTTAACCATACCACAGGTAGCCAATCCCCCCCCAAAAAGTATAAAAATATTCCAATTTATTAACACAAATATTCTCTTGCCCTTTCACTTGCTGAGCTTAAATTCTGTCATTAAGGCTGACAAGTTACTTTAATCCAGAGCCCAGCTAGCTAACCCCACCACACCAAAATAAAGAGGGCAGAAGAGTACAAAAAATAAAATAACAACATAAATATCCAATTTCAAAATATTTAATTAGCCTAGCCACCATCCCCTCTCCAGAAATAAGAAAGAAAATCTGGTTATAAAAAAGGTGCAAAAGCAATGCCAAACTTGGTTGGTCCAACACTTCAGTGTCAACCAGATAAACCTGAAACTTTTAATTAATTATTGGACCATTTCTGGACCCTCATTTGGCATTGATTTTCTTTGGTTTCAAAATCTGGTAATATTCATATTTAAAAAAATGCTTACATTCAGTGTGGTAGTCCACAATACCCTGACTAATTCACTCACTGTGATTTAATCCAGTCCATCAGGTTCAGTTATATTAAAAAAAAAAACAAAAAAAAAACTTTTCCACTGCAAAACTCTCTACTGCACTGTACTACTGTACAACTAGAAGACTTTTGTTAATTTTAAAAATAACTGTTGTTCTCTCCAGTCTTGTCTGTAGTTCCTTCTGCATTTCCTGCAATCGTGTGCTACATTTTCACACATGGACGTACAGAAGAAAGCAAGAGAAAGAAACAAAGTGTTTACTTTAAGCTTTTCGCTTTTATAACATGACAAGCTTTTAAAAGGCAAATATGGATTTTTTAATGAAAATCCAATCCAGAAGACTGCACCCCTTTACTGTCTGCTTGGACTGTACCCTCCGCCCTCGCATTAGTATGCCTCTGGTGTCACGCTCTGTCTATTGCGCCACCCAGTGTGGATTCATTGACTCATCATGTTGTAATACTGCCTATATCAGAATCTCCATACTAAACACTTTACTTGGTTGGTCCAACACTTCAGTTGAATGTCTGGGTTTCTAATACAGTAACAGGAATGGACCCCATTCTTTACTCAGGGGATAATTGTAGTTCAAGAAATCAGTTTTTCTTCAGTCTTTGTTTGCTAAGAGAGTTCTTCCCAGCACCTGCAATATACCCAGAATTGTCTCCTCCTGCAGTTCATACAGGGTTACATCAACTGGTAGCATAATTAAATTAACTTAAATTCTTTTTCTAAGCCCTGTTGCTGCTGCTTATATGATGCATCGAGATCAGTAATGAAAGCCTTAAGCCAGAGCTCATCACACTTCTGGTATTCATGTTGAAGTTCTGGAGTCAGAACTGTATGCATCCCAACTGAATTGGTGACCTTGCTTGTTTTTAGACAAGTATAAAAATAATGTAAAAGATGTCACTGTTCTTTCACTTTGACCATCTAAATGCGGTGCTTGGATTCTGATGTAGTGGTAAAGCATGAAATAATTCTCTCTTCTCAGTCTTTTATAAGCTGACAAGTGACTATGTATTCCAAAGA
The DNA here is from genome assembly GCF_019279795.1 of Protopterus annectens. Lineage (NCBI taxonomy): Eukaryota > Metazoa > Chordata > Ceratodontiformes > Protopteridae > Protopterus > Protopterus annectens. The sequence continues at coordinate 1,929,644,006 of NC_056741.1, forward strand.
CAGGCATTTTCTGTGCACTGTGGAGTCGAGTCAATGCAAAAGATGATCCTTTGTGGAATAGTCTTGATCAAGCTATGGATGAAAGTCTATGACTTAAGTCTTTCATTTTTTTAATTTGTAATAATGTTTGTTACTGAGACAGAACTCTGTGAAATTAGTTACTGCCTACTTGACTTGGTCAATTTCTCCCTGCTGTAAAGCTGGTGGCAGCACTGTTGGCCAGTCACTGGGGGAAGGGTGTATCTGTTAGTATGCAAATTCCAGACTGGAGGGCAATCCCTCTTAAAGAGACAGTATTCTTTAATTATCATCCCACAAGGTAATTAGACAATTTTTACAGAATAACTTCATGTTACAATGGAACTGCATGGGCATTAACAAACTCATGCTAAATACAAAAAAAATCCTTACTTATTCTATCTAGTAAAAATAAACAATTGTCTTTGGCTTTACTGTACATATACGGGGACTCCCATCACTGACCATGGCCACGACCATTTATCAAATTTAACATACCTATATATTTTATTGGCTCAAACTTTCACTTCCCTCACATGTAGAAACCTAAGCAGAAATCATTTTTACTCAAACTAGCCTATAGATCTCTAACTTCTTGACAAAAGAAGCTAAGCAACCTACTGCCATCAATGTTTTACCTCGCAAGCTAGGATATGTTCTCCCTCCATTCATACTGCATTCACCTCAAAATTCAAAACTCCTCCAAAGAACAAAAAATATGATACCATCCTTTATACATCTCCTCCCATCTTGTTAGCATATATGCTAGCTGTGTAAGGTATAAAATGCAACTGGCTCCCAAATTACACTAGCAGTCTTAACATAGTAACCCATTAATTTCTGAATAATAGCTACTGTTGCCTATTTAAAAATCTCTTATTTCAGAAGAACCAATCTTACTCATTAAGAAATTTGGACCTGAACTTCCTTATTAGACCCCCTTGTACCCTAGCTATTGATGAAACATCATTCAGCAAAACACTAGAGTACTGAGACATCATCACACTGGATATTAAGTCTATTACTTTCAGCAAATATTTTAGAATGACACTATAGAAATACACCACAGAATCAATTTAGTGTCATTCCTTTGATGTTCAAGGTTAATCCAAAATACAACTCAACTAATGACATTCACCTCTGTCCTGACTACTTCTATATCATTACCTAAATTGTTCTCACTATACTTCCCGGCTCCCCCATCATCCATCCTCAATCCCTGTACTTCTTTCCTCTCTCTTCTAATTTCAATGATTTATAGTAAATATACCTTCTCTGTTTCTATTTTAATATACAGTATATCTCATTTGCTTTCTTTACGTTGTGTTACCACATTGCATTGTCAACTATCAGTATAGTTTTAACTGTTAATATAATTTGAGATTTTCCTCATTAATACTGACTTGCTGTTATTGTACTGTACATGCGTCTTTCTATTGCCAGCTGTAATGGAATATGCCTTAAAAGCATGTTTGGATTAGTCCACTTATCCAGTTAAGTGTATAAACACATACATTATGAATATCTATGAGGAAATGAACACAATATAGTCATCTACTGATATGCTGGGTACCTCACATAACTACTATCTGAAAGGACAATAGAAGAATTTAAGGCGAGATAAATTTATGTTGAAGTTAGTAATATTTTTACTTCAAATGTCTGCTGCAGGCATTGAAGTGATGTTTGTGCTGTACTTTTGTGCATTACTAAATGTGTACAAAGTATGTCATTAAACCAGTGACTTCAAATAGAGCGTGCAATGGTTTGCAAAAGAGGTTGGCTCTATTTCAAACTAGTTGTAAATTAAAGAAGAAAATAAATATTTCTCAGCTTCAGAAAAGTAAGTGATTCTTTTCTTCAGAACAGAAGCAGCACACCTAAGCAGGCAGTGATTTATTCACAACCATCACCATAGCCAAAACTAGCTCAACTGGATAATTTTCTTGTTCCTTTTTTATTGGCTTCACTTTCTTATCCTGCCTATTCATTTGCTTAATTTGCCTCTGACATAGTGATTTATTCTGGTTATAGCATAATATGAATATATTTGTATATATTTATATATATATATATATATATATATATATATATATATATATATATATATATGCGTCTGTAAATCTAGATCACTGGATTGAAGTGTGTGCCTGTCAACACACATTACACCAAAACATAACTAATCAGGTTCCATCAAACCCCTTGGAAACACCAAAATCTAACTAAAATAACAAACATTGTTATGATGTGGGGGGGGGCAAATCTCCTTGTGCCCTCATACCCCCACTGCTTTATATATACTGACATAAATATCATAGTCCAGTGGAGAAAATCTCTTGACTAAGTCAAATCACCCCAATCCAAATCAGTCTTAACAAATGCACACCGTACCACACAAAACATAATCAATACATACAGCACAGATCACCAAACTCACTCTGTACCCTAGCTAAATACAAAATACACATGGACTCTAGCCAGCCTGCCAAAACCAGTCACAATCACATAACACAAAATAATATATTTCATACTAAAATGCATACATAAAACCAACACATGTTGTTTGTCCCCCATACACATATACAACTTCACACGAACACATGATAGACTGGCAACTTGAAGAAACCTGCACCAGTGAAATTCAGCCAAACCTTTTCCAGTGAAAAACAGCATAATACACATTTGATGAGTCCACACTTGGTGAAACACACTTCTTTCTACACACACATATACACAGCAGAACTTTTTGAAGTTATCAAGTTTTCTCCACATGGCATAAATGTGGTGATCCTCTAAAATTTCCAGAGGTGTTCATGCCATCTAAGAATGGGTGAGCAGATGTGTGTGTATATTTTACAATGAGGTAGCACATTATTTAGAATATGTTATAGGTCCAAGAGCATTGTTCCTGCAGTCCCAGTAATCCTGCTTTGAATCAAGAAAGCAATTGCTGAATGGCATGAATAAATACATGTGTGTGTGTGTGTGTGTGTGTGTGTGTGTGTGTGTGTGTGTGTGTGTGTGTGTGTGTGTGTGTATGTGTGTGACAGCATGTATCTGTGCATACATAGTCAGATGTGTTATGCATTTTCTAAAAATTATACGTTCATAAGTTCATAGGCGTTTGCTAAGCTAATAACCACAAGGGCCTTTTTAAGCCTAGCCATGCATCCCAAATCTCTGACAAGTTCTGATACTCTTGATAAGTGTAAGCAGGGGGCTTGGAAGATGAAACATGTGCAAGCTAGGGCCCAGGAGATGAACTATTTACAGGTTACCTGTATCCATTAGAGACATAGATGCCGGACCAGGGATGAATTTCCTGTTCTTCATCCAATTGTCCAGGTTGCACTTGAATTGGGTTAGGGAGGAACTCCGCTTCACATGGATGGCGAGCCTGTTCCAGAGACAGGGTAATATCTGGGAAACATACCTGTCTCTCCAGCAGGTCCTATTAATATCACAGGCAAGGTTTAAGTCTTTAGAATGGGTAATTCTGGTGCTGTTTGCTTTCCAGATATGCAGGAGGTCCATCAGAGTGGGGTCTGAGAACGCCCTGTATGTCAAGTATAGATCTCCCCTTAAAAGCCTGTAGGAGACAGAATACAGGGACAGAGCCTTGAGGAGGTTTGTATAGGGCATTTTACTTAAGCCCTGTATTCTTTTAGTGAGGAACCTCTGTGCACGTTCCAATTGCTGGATACGCCTGGTTATGTATATACCAAAGGGGGTACTGTACTCGATAACAGGTCTGAAGAATGCTGAATATAGTGAAGCAATGACTTCCTTGGATTTAGATGCCAGACCTTTGTTTATAAGTTGAGCAACATAGAATGATTTGCTCACTACTGTAGACACATGATGGTCAAGGTCTAGATTACTATCTATGTGTGCCCTAAGTCCCTGACTAATGTGTCAACTCTAAGGAGTGTGTTGTAAACATGATAGTTACCTGGGGTGGATGACATCCCAAAGGATACTATTATGCTTTTCCTGGCATTTAAATAAATAATAAATAAATAAATAAAATTTAATTTTAGTCCATGGCTCTGACACCAGTTGTTTGTGTCAGCCCCTCCTAGAGAATAATTGCTTCAGTGTGGGATTCAATGACAGCTCCTAATTTGTAATCATCTGCAAATTTAGTCAGCCAGAGACCACTGACAGTGGCCTTGACTTCATAGGATCATAGGATCATAGTAGGTTACTAGGCTAATGGCTCTGGGTCCCTTACAAGCCTAGCCAAGAGTTTATCTCTGAAAAAGAAACCTCAGTCAACACCTGTCATCCCTGACAGTGAGGGACACAGGTGGAATGCCTGGGAAAAATTTGTGGCTTCCCATACACTCATTAAGGTTGTGTTTGAACAGGGTCAGTGAGGTACTTCGTTTGATGTGTATGGGAAGTCTATTCCAGAGATGGAGCAGCCTCTGGGAGACAAACCTGTCTCTCCAGCATATTTTGTTGATGTTGCATATTAGATTCAGGCCTTTCAAGTGGGTAATGTGCAAAGAGTTAGACTTATGGATATGGAGCATCCCTTGTAGGGCAGGGTCCGATATTGCTTTGTAAGCGAGACACAGACCACCCCTGAGCAATCTGTACGATACCGAGCAGAGTGATAGTGATTTAAGCCTGTCCACATAGGACAGGTGTTGGAGGCCATGGATTCTCTTTGTGAGGTATTTCTGTGGTCTTTCCAGTTAGATCTGTGGCCTTTCCACTTCAGAGAATTAAATGGCAAGAAGGAGCAGTCCAAAGACTGATCCCTGAGGGACTCCACTTATGACTAGCCTCTTTGTAGAGGTGGGCTCCCCAGTTCTAACTTCCTGGATCCTGTCTGTGAGCCAGTTGGCTATCCATACGGGTTTGTACCTAACCTCTTGAGTTTGTTAGCAATGCCTGAGAGAGGTATTCTGTCAAATGCCTTGGCCAGGTCAAGGTAGGCAGTGTGAACCATTTTGTCTGCATCCATTGCTTTGGTGACCTTGTGAAAGAGTCCTCCAGGTTGAGTAGGCATGATCTGCCCTTGACGAAACCAAACTGGATTGGATCCAGTGTCTGGAGGTTTACTATATCACTATTGATCATTTCCATGATAATTCTTTCCATGGCCTTACATATAAGACTAGTGAGACTTATGGGTTTTTAGTTTCTGGGGTCTATAGATGGCCCACCTTTGTGTAGAGTGATGACTGTTGTTGTTCTCCATTCATGAGGCAGAAAGCCTTTTGGAGGCTATAGTTGAATAGCAATTCCAGAGGCCCTGATAGGTCATGTTCCATGCTATTTAGAAGGTATCCTGGGATATTATCTGGTACCATTGATGCAGTGTTATTGGCCTTAGAGACAGCATTAAGGACCTGTTCCCTTGTGATAGCAGGGGAGTTGTATGTGATGGTATTTCCTGAGGGAAGGTTGAGGGGAGAGAGAGGGGTAAAGTTGGAGCTGAATTTATTAGCCAGTAGGTTTGCTCTATCTTCTGGCTCAGTATAGGTGGCTCCATTTACAATGAGCTCTGCACACAATTGTGTATTGCCTTTAAGGTTGCAGACATAGATAAAGAATGCCTTGTGGTTGTCCTTGGCCTGGAAGGCCAAATTCACCTCACATTTGACTTTGGTAGACTATTTGCCCTCTGAGTTGTTTGTTTAGTTTGATGAGAGTGCCTTTATCCTGCTGGGTGCTGCACCTCCTAATTTTTGCTGTGAATTTCTTCCTTCTGTTATACACCCTATTAATTTTGTGATTCCACCAGGGTGGCTTGTTTTTTGAGTTAGTTCTGTACTTCTTCCTGGTGGGTACAACTACCTCTATGCAGCTATTGACATGCTTGTACATGGTTTCTGTGAACAGTTCTGCATAGGCAGCAGTGTTCTCAGGGTTTATGGGGGCTTGAAATTTTGCCAGGTTATCACTTAATAGCAGGAGGTTAGTTAGCCTTAGAGTAGTTCCTGAATATTCCAGGTTTAGCTGGGGGTCCAGGCTTTATTTTTACTTCAAAGGAGACCATTTTGTGGTCTGACCTTACCAGGGAAGATGTTACAGTAGGGGATGTGCAGCACTCTCCCATATTAGTGAGGACCAGATCCAGTATGGCTGCACCCCTTGTTGTTGCATTGACTATCTGGTTCAGGGAGTTTGTATTTACAAAATCCAGGCATCTCTGTACCTGTACTTTTGGTGTCATACAGGATTCCCAGTTAATAGTGGGGTAATTAAATTCGCCCATGAATATGGTATTAAGTTGGATGGTTAGTGTTTTTAATAAGTTTAAATAGATGGTATGGGTTTCCTGGTTCATAGAGGGAGGACTTATAACTTGCAAGGAAGTGATATTGGATTTTGCCTATGGTGATTTGGACATGGAGCAGCTCAAAGTGCATTGTCCTGTTTGACCAGCCTTGAGGTGTATTTATTATTGATATAAATAGATATATCTCCATCTATAGTTCCTGTCTGGTAGTAGCTGGTCTAAAAGAACTTCTACAGAGTGGAGTTTTTTGTTTAGACTCCTAGCATTGAGCAATAATACCTTTAGATTTTCTTGTTTTTTATTTGCTATGTAAGAAGTGCTTTCAGTTTGGCATTGCCTAAAAAAAGCCACTATGGGGGAAGACAGTGTTTTAGCTAATATTGGAAAGCCTAGAGTGGAGAGGTGCAGACCACCACCTTCCAAGCTGACAAATGTTGCACCCCCTTAGAATGACGCCAGAAACTAAGTCCATTATTAAAGTCAATCATCTTTTGTTTGTATTGTGGCATCAGCCTTGGAGAAGGTAAAATGCATCTCAATGCTGGGCTCTTACCAGCCTGAGGCACATATTCCGAGAGCTCCATGATGTCTCTCATCATATACTCTAGGGAGATAAATCTCAGGTCATTTACTCCCACATGGACTATGACTGAGTCATACTGGTACTTGTGGTCCAATGACTTGAGGGCGTGTGTAATGTAGCAGATCTTAGTGCCTGATAAGCAACTGACTGTAACTTTCTCCTTACTGGTGAGGGGGACATCAGTGTGTCTCATGATGGCGTCTCCAATGACCAGGAAGTTGGATTGTGTGGTGGCTTGCCTTAGAGGGCTTAGAGGTAGAGGTTCCATGAGATGTGTGTCTATGTGTTGATGTGTGTGTTGTTTTGAAAGAGTACATTTATGGCTGCTGAGGGTATTTGTTATGTGTACTTCATCTAGGTGGTCTTTGTGGTTCAGGAAGGTTACATTTAAGTGCCTCAGCCTATGCAGATCTATATGTCTGCTTTGAATTGTGTGTGATGGATGCAGCATCTCTACTACTGACAAACCTATTGACATTAGAGGTACTTTCATATGAGAGCTTTGTCTCCAGTGACAGTGTAAATACATTTCTCACTTATCATTATCAGTTTTTTGAGAATTGACTGGTTGTCATAAATATCAGGCAGGTTCTGCATTGCTTCAGGATGCCCATGTCCACCAAGCTGGTAACAGAGATAGTGGGAAAGTTCCTATCCATGGCAACAGACCCTTTTTTATCGATTCGGTAGCTGGAGTAAGAATATAAAGCAATGCAGGAGTATTCGGTTTGCAACTGTGGGCACAGTGCTTGTCATTGCAAACTAGCTGTCCTGTGTGCAATTAGGTACTGGAAAAATTTCAGTTGTTTTTTTACAGGAAAAATGTCACTCAAGGTGTGTGAGTCTGTACAGGGCATGACCAAACACTAGAGGGGAAATTAATATATAGACCCTGAAAATTTAAATATGAAGTATTTAGGCAGATATTCTAAAGTTAGAAACCAATCCATCTGTACTTACTGAAAACAAAGAATTAACTTGTCAAGAATGATGAAAAAAGGGGAGTTGTATGAATGTCTACTGCTTGGCTACTAATAGTGCTGGTCTCACCACAGCTTTACTCTGCTGGATTACAATGCTCCTTTGCTTCTTCTCTCACTAGAAGCAAAACATTAGCACCAGTCCCAAGATGAAAAGCAGGCCACAGCCTGTTTGGTGATTCACAGTCTTGTCCCAGAAAATGCAAGGGTCTGTAGGCTTGTTGCAGCCTTTTCCTGGTAGATGCCTTGAATAGCAACCAGACCAATCAGGAATGTCAAGCACAGACCCTCACTGTCCAACCAGAATCAGTCAGGAATCAATGCACTCGGCTCATTTTCTCACCAGGAGCAGAATATAAGCACAAATTCCAAGCTGTCACCTATGAAGTAGTTATTATGATTTCTGGTTATCAGCAGTCTCCAGGAAATAATGTCCCTGTGCTTCTTCTCTCACCAGGAGAAAACAGAAGCACTAATTCCAAGATGATTCCTGAGAGGCAGAATGTGGGCTCCACAATAACTGGTGGTCTTGCAATAGATGTTTAAAGGTAAGATGAAATCTTAAAAGCACTGTTGGTAGACAAATTCACTTTATAAATCTGCAAAATTAATATGGAATGTTGCTGTGAGGTTGTATAAATTCTGTCCTCTATCTTATTCCTGCATATTGAAAAAACTTTTAGTTATGTACTTACCATAATGATAGATGTATGGGATCCATCTCACCTACATTCTTGACAGATGGGGCTCGGAGCCGAGAATCGGCTCCGAGTCAGCCTATACTAAAGCACAAAGTCTCTTATTGGCTGGGCCAACCCCCTATCCCAGGATGCACCACGCTCAAACCCCCAGATCTTGTTTGCCCCACAAAAAACTCATCCACAAGCACCAAACCAACCAGAAAAACAAGGCAGGAGAGGACAAATAATACTTCCTGGAAACCTCAACAACAGAGTTTCCTCCAGATCCAATAGGTAGGGGGTAGGAGGGTGGGTATGTAAGAATGTAGGCGAGATGGATCCCATACATCTATCATTATGGTAAGTACATAACTAAAAGATGTAGTGAGATCCTATCTCACCTATATTCTTGACAGATAGGACAGGGTCCCTAGCACCTTTATCCTGGGAGGCTCACTGGAAGACACTCCTGAGCACTGTGGAACCAAAGGACACCCGATCCCTGGACGCCACATCTAATTTGTAATGAGAAATAAAGGTATGTGGAGAAGCCCAAGTGGCTACTGCACATATTTTATCCACAGAAAGTCTGGTGTGGAAGGCCACTGAAGTTGCCATGTCCCTAGTAGAATGAGCTCTAACTGGAAATGGGAGTTCCCTCCCTGTTGATGTATAAATAAATGAAATAGAATCCCTGATCCATCTGGCAATAGTGGACTTAGTCACTGCTTTGCCAATTCTGTTGTCTGCAAAGGCCACAAACAACTGGTCTGACTTCCTGTGCTGTTGTGTCCTGTCTAGGTAAAACCTCAGTTGTCTATGCACATCCAACTGATGAAGTCTGTATTCTGCTTCACCAGAAAAATTTGGAAAGAAAACTGGTAGCTCTATAGATTGTTGCAGACAAAGAGCAGAAGATACCTTAGGAAGGAAAGACGGGTTCAACCGTAGGGAGACTCTATCCTTATGAAAGATCAGATAAGGAGCTTTGACAGAGAGGGCTTGAATCTCTGAAACCCTTCTGGCTGATGTAATAGCTACCAAGAAGGCGGTCTTCCAAGATAAGAACTTTATGTCACAAGTGGCCGCCGGCTCTAAAGGAGGAGACGTCAAGGCTCCTTGAACCCATTGAGATCCCATGGCAATACAGGTTGTGACACCGGGGGACAAAGTAACCAAGCTCCCTTGAAGAAGGCCTTGCACAATTTATGACTCATGAGCGAGGGCTCAAAGGCAACATGGTAGTTAGAAATAGCTGCCAATTGTATTTAAGTGTGGAGACAGTGGAACCCTGTTGAAAAAGTGTTGCCAGAAAATCTAGTATTGCCAAAACCAGGGCTGTCAGAGGGTCAAGGTTGTGCCGCTGGGCCCAAACGGCAAACCTCTTCCATTTATTGGAATATAACTCCTTAGTGGACGCCTTGTGGGCAGAGGACAGGATCCGGACCACCTGCGGCGAGAGGATATGCTGTCTGACTAAGGTTGGAAGTGGAGCAGCCACGCCACTAGCTTGAGAGTCCACAGAGAAGGATGGGGTTGACCCGACTGCAGGGTCAGGAGCATACTTCCGGAGGAAGGGAAACCAAACTTGGCGGGGCCAGTGTGGAGCGATCAGAATCATGCTGCTTCCCAAGCGGGTTGCCTTCTGAATCACCTTTGGTAGTAGAGGGACCGGAGGGAAGGCATAGAGTAGACCGGTGGGCCAATTGTGGACTAGAGCATCCCTGGGCGACTCCCCTGGAGGGGGAATCATGGAGAAGAAGTTGCTGCACTTTGCATTCCAGGGGCTGGCAAAAAGGTCACAGCAGGGGAAAACCCCACTTGGAGAAAATGCGAGCCGCTACTTGGTTGTTTAGGGACCACTCGTGAGGCATCAGAATAACTCTGCTCAGCCTGTCTGCTATCACATTGGACTTCCCTGGAATGTGCGTAGCTACCAGGAACCTCTGGGAAGTGATCGCTCATTGCCACACTCTCAAGGCTTCTCTGCAAAGGGGGTAAGACCTGGTTCCTCCCTGTTTGTTTAGGTACCAAACCACTGACATATTGTCTGAGAAAACCGCGATGGTACCCTTGGGAAGAGAGGTGTGCAGTGCCTGCAACACTAGGAGCACTGCCCTCATTTCCAGCACATTGTTGTGTAAGTGGGTTTCATGATCCTGCCACGTGCCTTGGACCATCTTGCCCAGATAATGCCCCCCCACCCTATCTGGGAGGTGTCAGTGGTCACTGTGGCAACAGGAGGGGGGGACAGAATGACCTCCCTTGATTCAGGTTGGAAGGGAGGAGCCACCATCGAAGATCCTGCCGGCAGGATTCTGTAAGGAGAATCGGGTGGGATAGCGGTAGTTCTTGGTATGACCACTGGGTCAACAGGAGCCACTGAAGAACTCACATGTCCAGTCTTGCCAGAGGGACTAGAAGAATGGAGGCGGCCATTGATCCTAAAAGCTGAAGAATCATCCTGGCTGGGGCTTTCCGTCGGGGTAGCAAGGCTAGTACTTGGTCCTGTCATATCCTTATCCTCTCTGTTGGTAGAAATGCTTGCATCTCTACAGAGTCTAGCTCTGCGCTTATAAAGGCAACACGCTGTGATGGCAGCAATATAGACTTTTCCCAGTTGAATGTGATTCCTAACAAATGACCCAACTGGATGGTGGCACACATGGCTAGAGTGAGGAGATGCCTGGTGGGGGTTGAGAGGAGCCAGTCATCTAGATACGGAAACACCTGGAATCCCAGACATCTCAGGTGAGCCGTCACCACTGCCAGACATTTGGTAAACACCCTGGGGGCTGTGGTGAGACCAAAGGGCAGGGCCCAGAACTGGAAGTGACTGGCTCCCAGGCAGAAGTGTAAGTGAATCCTGGATGCTCGGTTTATCTTGATATGATAGTAAGCATCCTTGAGGTCAATGGAGCACATCCATGCTCCTTTTTCCAGCAATGGGAAAATGGACTGCAACGTGACCATCTGGAACTTGGACTTTTTTATGTAACGGTTTAGGTGGCTGAGGTCCAGGATGGGTCTCAAGTCCCCTGTTTTTTTGGGCACCAAAAATAACCTTGAGTAAGTTCCTAATCCGGTCTGGTCTGCGGGGACTGGCTGGATGACTCCCGTTTTGAGCAGCTTTGCGACCTCTATAGCTGCTTGATCCCGCTGACTGGGTGGCACGTCCGGGATTCTCCTTGAAGGTGGAGGGGGATGAATAAAGGGAATGGTGTAACCTCCGGCGATGATACGAAGCACCCACTGATCCTGGGTGATGGAACCCCAGGCCCTTGGATGCACCAAAAATCGACCCCCGACTGGCTCCAGAGACACACAGTCAGGCCATCCCTCAGGGACGCTGGAAGGAGGAACCACGAAAAGATTTGCGGTCTCCTGTGTTGCAGGGGCCTCCGCCGCCTCTAGGGCGACGTTTTCCAGAATAGTTCCCCCCTCCTCTGCCTCTGTGAGGGGGGTCACTTTGATGGGCAGGGAAAGACTTTTGGGACTTCCTGAACCACATCTTTCCTCCCCTCTGAGCCTTGGGATAAGGTCTTGAAGGGAGCGAAAAATGGGCCCCAACGGCAGACAAAGTCTTGCCCTCCTGCTCACATCTAGTGAGTGTGTCTTTCACCTTGGGTCCAAAAAGAGAGGACCCGTCGAATGGAGCATCTGTGAAAGAAGACTTGAAAGCCTCTGCAAAGTGAAACAAGTGCATCCAGGCTTGCCTCCTAAGGGCTACACCAGAACTCGCTGCCCTACTCAGCCCTTCGGCTGCATAAGATATGAGCCTCATGGACGAGTTAATAATAGACGAAAGGGTAGACAGCTGGGCGTTGACAGACTGTGTCATTGCCTCAGGCATGTTACCCTAAAGGGTATCCCCTAACTCCTTAATGAGATCCCTTTGGAGCCTCGTAAAATGACACAAATAATTCGGCGACCTCAAGGTAAATGTTGCTGAAGTCAGGGTACACTTCCTGTACCTATCCATGCTCCTGGACTCCTTGTTAGGAGGATGGATAGATGTAGATGCCTCTGCCACATCTTGCTGGGTGGCAGACGCCACCACCATAGCATCTACCGGAACTCCCTTGGTTAGGAAATCTTTACCAGGGGGTGTGGATAAAAATTTGTTGGGGCAAGAGGGAACTGGCTCCACAGAATCAGGATGCTCCCATACCCTTCAACAAATAAGGCCAACAATTCATCGAAGGGTGGAGACACCCAGGAGGCGGAGGGCTGAGCTCCGAAGGCCTTGAGGAAGACCGACTCCTCCGTGGAAGGGGTTTTAAATGGCCAGTCGCCTCTCTGTCTCAAGATCTCCAGGACATCGGAGAATGAGACGTCAGAGGACGACTTAGGGGACCCTTCCGTATCATCAAGGTTGGTGTCCAAGGTGACGGACTCATCCGGGGAGTCTATGTGCTTCCTCTTGCACAATTTTTTCCGGGGTGGCTCTTCAGGCAAGGACTCTGAAAGCTCTTTGGAAAGGGGGGACCACACATGGAGGAATCCTCAGGCCTCAGAGCCGCGCTGTCCGAAGACAAGGGGGCACCAGGGACTCTAGTCACCCTGTCCAAGGAAGGAGTCGCAGATTCCAGTGAAGTCACTAGAGAATTGTCCAGCACACTCCTCATCGCCTCGAAGGCGGGCCCACCAGAATCTGAAGAAAAGCCCAGCCGCGAGACCATGACCGGCGTCGGGGTCCCCCTAGCTGAGGCACCAAGTGGGAGACTCGGGGCCAAAAGTAGAGGCCCCGACAAATCCCCCTCAGGCTCGGCCGAGGACACCCGAGAGCCGAAACCCCTGGAAGGAACAGAAGGGATTGGAGTTGAAGATGGTGCCGACAGACTAGCAGTGGGTCTCAGAACCATCTCAGGGGCTTCACCCGACTCTGCGAACTCCGTCTCTGATGACACCAGGGTTGTCGGAGGAGGAAAGGACGGTATTGAAAGGGCTGGCTCTGGCCTTTGGGCTGGAGCCGAAAACAATTTGGATAAAACAGGTGACTGAAGGAGCCTCTGGACCACCCTATCTAAATCTGAGTCTAAAAGTCTGGAGGACCTGGAGGAAACAGACGGGGGCCGAGAAACTCTTCCTATCGGCTCCAAGGTAACACTAGGATGTCGACTCCTAATTGGCTCCATAAGAGTCGGAGCCGAGGAGGAGTCGACCAGCACCGAGATGCCCCTCGGTGCCGATGGTTCAGGAGCCGACCCTGGAGCCAAAATTCTCACCTGAGGCTCCAACGCCAATGGAGCCGAGGCAAACTCAGTTTCGAGGTCCCTATCCTTCGGCTCCATGACCAATGGAGTCGAGGAAGATGACCCCAACGTGGATCCTATTTCCTGTGGCTCCAAAAGCAGTGGAGCCCTAGGAAGAGGACAAGGATTTGGCTCTTTTCTCTGGTGGCTCCGACGGACTTGTCGGAGCCGAAGACTTCTTTTTCTTGGGCTTGGAAGAGGGGGAAGAAATAGCCTCCTCAAAAGAAGGTCTTATTAAACCTCTTAAAATCAACTTATTTTCCTCTCCTGTAACACACGAGAGGAAAAGGCATGGCAAACACTGCAAGACTCTTGCAAGTGTATAGCCTCTAAGCAATATACACAGATGGCATGGCCATCTGTTAAGGACATTTTATAGCCACATTTTGAACATTTTTTGAAGCTGGATGGCTTGTGTTCTCTTTCCTTAGTAGACATACTACAATCACCCAAAACACAAGGATGGGAAGGGTAGAGCTCTAACTAAAACACTCAAAGAGATAGGGCAAAGGTCCTCTAACTCAAACGGGCCTAGCCCGCCAAACAAGAGGAATCACACAACAAACAGAAACAAACAACACAATCAATCACAAGGTTAGAAAAAGCTATTAAAATAGCTGTTTGGTTATGAAATTTTAAAGCTAAGAGCAAAAACGACCCTAAAAAGCCAAAAACAAAAGGGTACTTAGCCACAGCCAAGTTGAGACCACGTTGTTACTTCAGAAGCGGCAAACGAGATCTGAGGGTGTGGAAATTTCATAATGTGAGTAAGGTTCTTAAAACAAATATATTTTTTTTCTGTTTCACCCTTATCCTATTAGATATTGGATGATGGATGTACTGTATGCATCATTGAAAGAGGCTGAGTAAAATACTTACGTCACTGTGTGTGCTGGAAACTATTTGGCAATCTGCTATGGAATGATTATTGAAGAAGTATACTGAAACTAAACATATATGTATTTCTGCATACAAAAGTGATTAAAAATAGAGAAGCTCCCATGTGTACATGTACTATTTGTATATAACTAAAACTAGCATGTCCACTACAAAGAATAAGATAAACTTGCATGTCTTTCTTTCAGTGGCAGATGGCATCTCTAACACAATAAATGGAGTATTACTGTTTAATGGCATTCTGTTTCATCAGTGAAGGGTTCAAATTCTTTGGAAAACATGTAATCCCCTTGATAATAAAGAATATTTTATAATCTATTTCTTGCTGTACCCATTTAATTTTGATTACTACAGATTTTTACCCTTAAGTTAAAGAACAAAGTGTTTTGGAGTACAGAAGAAGGGAATTTGCAGTTATCTACTATTGTTTCCTTAATCGCTGTATACTTTGATTTTTCCATATCACTGTTGCAGTATTCATTACATTAGGGATCCCCTGCCAAGGGTGGCCTGACATCTGGCCAGTATATCAACTCCTTTAGGTTACTTTAAGGTATGCCGTATATCACATGTACGCTCCTCACATAGCTTAGGGCATAAAGGTAACATCTGGACATGACATCCTAAAAACTTCTTTGCCACTGGTCCAAACACTGTCTCTTGATCATTAGTCTGAATGCCTAAATTTCATTGCAGATACGTGCCCCACTAGGCTTCCTTTTTTACTTGTCTTTTTGTTGCTTGTGGGGTTTCATGTCATCCAAGAAGGGTAAATGCCAGTGTGGGAGACAGATTCCTCATAAAGATCACCATGAACAGTGTCTGTTTTGCCTTGGTGCAACTATGCATCCTGCTCATCAGGCTTTTGTACCTAAAGCTTTGCATAGTAGACTTTCTTCTTTGGTGCTTCATCTTGAGTATCAGCAACTTAAGCTTCTCATGGAAGATACAATGGAGGGGACTTCCCACCTTGAGGGCCAGCCATCAGAGGAGAAGAAGAAGGCCAGGAAGCTTAGACTGGAATCTTCCACCGTTCAGCCTCTGCTGGACATTCCTCCTGAGTTGAGTGAATGCCCAGCGGTTCGCTCAGCTTTGTTGTTGAATTCCTCTGCAGTGACTAGGTTGGAGGCCAGTGGAGTTCTGACTTTAAGCATGTCTGAGGAGGCTTTGCAGACATCCATTTCAGACGTTCAGGGAGAACCACTGTTGAACATTTCCAAGGAGCCTTGGTGTGCTCCTCAGATATTAGTTAGAGAGAAGACGTTCCTACTACCATTACTGAATGCTGTCCTGGGTCAGAGACTTCCAAGTTTTATAAGGCAGATGTCCCATTAAAGAAAAAATAAAAAAAATAATCATATGTCTCCTTCCCCATTGTGAGTGGCAGGCCTTCTCTTGGGTTTGTTTAGTCCTTTGATGGCAATGAAACCTCCTCAGGGTGTTTCAGTTCCTGTGCTCCCTTGGTCATCTACTCCCCTTAAAAGACCCAGGGAATAGGGTTCCTCTGAGGAGGAGCTGGATTCAGAAGAGGAATTCCTTGTTTACTTTTCTCAGATTCCTTCTCATTTGAACTATGGGTCAAAAGAAGAGGAATCTACCAGTCTTAATACTTCCTTTGAAGAGATTTCTTTTGGGGATACAATCTCCAGGATGATGGAGTTCTTTAAATGGGATTGTGCTCATGTGTCTGAGATTCACAAGAGGTACTTTGAGTTGCTTCAGATGAAATCTCCTAAATCTTCTGCTGTTCCTCCTGTTTTGGCTGCTTTGTTGGATGCATTTTCCAATGTCTCTAAAGCTCCAGATTCTCAGCCCCCTGCTCCCAAGAAACCTGACAGGTTTTATAGGGTGCCCGAGGACTGTAACTCTTTGTATAAGTGTCCTGCTGCTGACTCCTCATTGGTGCCTGTAGCTTCTGACAAGTCCTCTCAATTACTTCCTTTGACCAAATTACTGCCCTCTGATAAAGAGAGCAGAACCATGGAAAATCTAGGTAAGAAGGTTAACACCTCAGCTACCATGGCTTTTAGGGCTGTTAATTATCAGACCTATACGTCAAGGTATGTATTGGCTCTCCTTTTCCAGGCTTGTCAGGTTACCTCTGATACTCCAGACTCTGAGGGAAAAGCTTCTGCCCTTTCCCATTTGGGGACTTCCTCCCAGGTGGCTCGTCATTCCATCAAGTGTAGTTATGATGCACCAGATTCTTCTTTTATGGCTGCAGCTTTTGGGTCAGTGATGAGGAGGTATACTTGGCTTCAGCTTCAACCTTTGCCAGATGATATTAAGGCTAAGTTGATGGATGGGGTTCCTATCGCGTGATCGAAAATCGTAAATGGTGAAGGTGTATTGAGCGAACCCGATTGGTCGAAACGTCGAAACATCGCATGTGTAACACGGAAATCACTGTAGGGAATATTTTCCCTTTACTTCAATGTATTGCGATCTTGGAGTAGGAATATTTAAGTAGAGGGGGTGTGGGGGGAGCAGGGGGGTTTAACCCCCTGCATACAGCATTTAGGTAAGTATAGATTTTATTTTTATTTTTTTATTATATTTTTGAAATTTCAATCATCGCTCATATGGTGTCGACCATATGGTGTTCGATGTTTGAAACTTTTGAAAATATAATATAGACCCAATGGATGCCCCTCTTGATAATAAGCACTTGCTTGGTGAAGCTGCTGCTGTTATGTTTAAGTCCCTTCAGGATAAGGGCAAGGCTTTAGAGGAACATAAGCATGTGTTTGTTTCTCCTGTGCCTAAATTTCATAGCAACTATCCCAATAAGCCAGCCTTTGTTCGCAGGCAATCTTGCCCTCCTCCTAAGAGCAAATAGGGTGGCAAGCAGGCTCCTTCTGCTAAGGCTACTCAAACTTCAGTGCCTCAGACGTCTTCCTTTCCAGATAAACCAGGTGCTATCTGATTATCCTATTCTTTCCAGCCACTTTCTTCTTTCTCTTTGCCTCTATGTCTCTCTTCCTGTTTGGTTACAGATTACTCAGGATTCCTGGGTCCTGTCATTTATTCGCCAGGGGTATTTCATGGTGTAGAAAACCCTTCCCCCTTTTATAGGTATTCTTCAGCCCCCTCAGGAACAACTCTACTTTTTTACAGAGGTGCTTCAGCAGCTTTTGACTCAGGGTACTATTCAAGAGGTGCCTGTGTCTCAAAGGAGGAGGGGGTTTTACTCCAGGATGTTTCTGGTACCCAGAAAAGAGGGTTCTTGGAGATCAATTCTAGACCTTGTTCATTTAAACACTTTTCTGAAGATGCCTTTTTTTGAATGTTGTCCCTTCAGGCTTTATTCCTTCTTTTGCTTTCTTAGGCTTATATAGTGTCTCTGGATCTCAAGGATACTTATCTCTGTATTCCAATCCACCCCCTTTTCAGGAAGTTTCAGAAAGCTTTTTACATTTCTCTATTGCTTCCTGGCATTTTTAGTTCTCTGTTTTGCTCTTTGGCTTTTCTACTGCCCCAAGGGTAATCAGTATTCACCAAATGTCTTGCTGCTGAGATTGCTTTTTGCAGGATTCAGAAGATCCAATTATCTCCTTATGTGGATGACATCTTGTTTCAGGCATCCTCTCCAGCGATCCTGTTGCAAAATCTTCATTTTGCCATTTCCCTTTTTCAGAGCCTGGGGTTTACAATAAACTTCAAAAAGTCTTCTCAGACTCCATCTCAGTGTGATGCCCGTGCCCTGGACCAGCAATTAAGGAGCCTCAGTCCTCACCACTAACACCAGAGAGGGTGTCACATATAAGAGGAAAGGATAACAAATATACACAGTAAAGTACAATTTCCCTTAAGTGCACACAGAGATCACAGTCAGTCTGGGGCTGGTTGCACCCTTGCTCCCAAGGTCCCCAATAAGACTCCCCACTGGCACAGCTATAGGGTCCAGATCTCAGCCTAGCTGGCAAGCTAACCTCCAGTACCCTCTCTGTCCAACAAGTGCTTTGTGTCCCTGCCCAAGTAGCTCACACACACACACACGCGCACACACACACACACACACACACATACACACACACACACACACACACACACACACACTTTGAGATAATTATTTATACAACTTCATAGAGAGTCCTGGGAAAGGCTGACACAGATTCTCCAGCTGTGCCCCTTTACCCAGACTATACGGTAGTAATTACTGCCATCACCAGCTAATACTTATCAGCTACCCAAAGGCCCTTAAAAGGGTGCCAAACTATTACTGTACAATATTATTATCCAATAGTAGTGTAACTTAAGCAATCAAGGCTTATTGGAAGGTCTTATTACAGGATCACCTATAAGCATGCAATGTACTCTAGAGCTTAATTTACCTCTACATAAACCATCCACAGTTGAAAAGGGTTTAAAAATATTAAATAATACATACTAAAAACACAAGACAATACTACTAAACCAGAGTGTTATTCAAGAGTTCAGAGATCATATAGAAACTTAAAATAATTCAGTAGTACAGTTCTGACATAACAGAAAAACACTTAGTCTAATCATTATAGTCCTAGCTATTGCTACAAAAAACATACTTCTAAAGTAACTTACTTAAGACAACAGGCAGTGTTGTAGGTCGCATATCAAGACATAAATGCTCAATAATCTCTGGTTCTCACTGTTTAAATTGAAACTGCAGTTCTGCTAAACATTACATAATCTTTTGCATCTTCCTGGTTCCCAGGCCACACAAAAACTGCATTTACATTCTTTTACACTTAGAGCAATAAAGGACATTCCACATGCAAATTCTGGTCATTAACTTTAGCCTTAAAATAATAGGCATGAAGCCTTCATCTAGCCAGACCAGAGCCGAATTGTAAAACATCAAAGGCAGTGATAAAATAATTTTAATTTCAAAGAAGAGATGTAAAATGCTTGACTTAGCTTTCCTTACAGCAGATGGCAATGTTGCTACAATCTTGAAGTTCAACATTTTAGTATTTTCTTTCATTTAAGAAACAAGCCTGTATTTTACATTTATATTTACAAATGCCAGAATAATGTATCAAATTCTATTTGGCTAGGCTGACAGCCTTTACCCATTTCTACCCAGTCTTCACCCCCCCCCCCCGGAGGACTCCAGCTAGTTTTTGAAGTGGCCCTTGATAAACTCCGCTTGAGAGGGTTAGGTCTATCTGGGTGTACCTCACCCCATTCCCTGTCTTGACAGCCCATCTGCATTAGCATTGCTAATCCCACTGTGGAGCTGCACTGACATATCATATGCTTGCAACCCCAGGCTTCATCTTTCAACTTGGCATTTTGCTGACTGGCTCTGTTTAACCATATTAGGGGGTTGTGATCTGTCATTACAGTGAATTTTCTTCCATACAGATAAGGCTGAAGTTTCTGCAGTGCCCACACTATGGCTAGACATTCCTTTTCTACAGCTGCATAAACCACTGGGTGCTCTTTCCCCTCTGAAGAAATCTGGCAAAGTACAACCCCCACCCCATGGTTCAAAGCATCCACTTGCACAACAAATTCTTTGCTGTAATCTGGACTGGCTAACACAGTGGGTCCTCCCAAAGCTTTTTTAAGCTTTTGGAATGCCTGCTCACATGCTGGGGGCCACCCTACATTATCTGGCCTCTTCTTCCTTGTCAGGTCTGTGAGGGGAACAGTTATGGTACTATAACTAGGGATGAACTTTCTGTAGTACTCTGCTGTTCCTAAGAATGCCCTCATCTGCTTTTCAGTAACTGGTGTAGGCCATGCCTAAATGGCATCCACTTTGGCAGGTTCTTGGCCTTATCTTACCACTCCCCACTCTATGTCCTAGGTAGTAGACCTCCGCCATACCCATCTGACATTTGCTTGGCTTAATATTCAACCCTGCCATCTGTAGTCTGCCCAGCACCTCCCTGACATGCTGAAGGTGTACTGGCCAGGAATGGCTGTAGATGGCAATATCATCTAGGTAAGCAAGGGCAAACCCTCCTGCTCCTGCTAGGATATGATCTACCAGCCTCTGGAAAGTCGCTGGGGCATTCTTCATCCCAAAGGGCATCTTTGTGAACTCATACAAGCCAAAAGGAGTCACAAAGGCTGACTTCTCTCTAGCACTAGGAGTTAAGGGCACCTGCCAGTAACCTTTGGGAAGATCGATGGTTGTAAGATACTTAGCCCCACCCAGCTGCTCTAGGGCCTCATCTGTCCTAGGCATGGGGTAAGCATCTGACTCTGTGTGACTATTTAATTTCCTGTAGCACACACAGAACCTGGTGCTGCCATCCTTCTTTGTCACCTGCACCACTGGGGAGGCCCAGCGACTGTTGGACTCTTGAATCACCCCTAGTTCCAACATTTTCTGTACCTCTTCACTCAGAGTCTGTCTGACTCTCTCAAGCACCCTATAAGGGGACTGCCTAATAGGCCTTTGGGGTCCTGTATCCACCTACTTCTGCACCAGGTGGGTTCACCCTGGTTTCCCAGTGAACATGTCCCCAAATTCCTGCAACACTGCTCAGATTTCTCAAACCTTGGGTAGGAGATAGCTGCTCCCTATCATGGTAAGTCTTCATCATGTTAACATGGTACAATTTGTGCCCCTGCCATCTGCCTAGCAGTTCCACCATGTAGCTAGCATCACTTACCTTTCTTACCACCTTGTAGGGTCCCTCCCAAGCTGATTTCAGTGTGTTGTGTCTGACAGGAATGAGAGCCATTACCTGCTGTCCCACAGCATACTCTCTAGCTCGAGCATTCCTGTCATACAACACCTTTTTCTGTTGTTGGGCTTCTGCCAGGTTCTCCTGGGCCAAGCCAATGAGCTCCCTGAGCCTTGTCCTGAGGTTTAGAACTTATGCCACCACAGACTCCTTGTGAGACTCGCACTCACCTTCCTACTCATCTCGAATTAAATCTAGAGGTCCCCTCACCCTATGCCCGAACAGCAACTCAAAGGGTGAAAAACCTGTGGATTCCTGGGGAACCTGTCTGTAAGCAAACAACAGATGGGGCAAATATCTGTCCCACTCCCTCTTAAACTGATCTGCAAATGCCTGTAGAATGGACTTGATTGTAGAGTTGAACCTCTCAACAAGATCATTAGTCTGGGGATGGTAGGGGGTGGTCTTCATGGGCTTCACCCCACAGGACTTCCACAGACAAGCCAGCAGGTCTGACATGAAATTGGCACCTTGATCAGTCAGTATTTCTTTTGGGAAACCTACTCTGCTGAAAATCTCTAACAAAGCATTTGCCACCTTCTCACCTCAATAGAGAACAAAGCCACTGCCTTAGGGTATCATGTAGCATAATCCACTACCACTAGGATATACTTTTTCCCTGTGGAATTTGGGGTACTCAGAGGACCCACAATATCCATAGCTACCCTCTGAAATGGCTCCTCAATCACAGGCAAAGGCATCAAAGGAGCTCTCACCTTGTCTCCTGCCTTGCCTACCTTTTGGCACTGCTCACAGGTCCTGCAGTACCCTGTTACATCTCTGGAAATTCCAGGCCAATAGAAGTTCTGAATAACATGCCTCTTTGTACATTTTATGCCCATATGACCTGCAAAGGGAATATCATGGGCTATGTCTAGAAGCGCCAGATGGTAGGCTCTAGGCACTACCAACTGCTGTACTCTCTCACCTTCTGGCCATCCCTCAGGGGTCCACTTTCTGTATAGTAACCCTTTGTCCCAGTATACAGATTCCCCATTCCCTTGAGAATCAGGTGCCTCCCTAGCTACCTGCCTCAGGCCTTTCAATGTAAGGTTTGAGAGCTGAACCTGTCTCAACTCTCTCCTTGTAACCCTTCCAAGCACCCCTTCCACAGGAAGTCTGGCATCCTCTGACAGCGGTGCCTCACTGTCAGCCTGGATACTACTACTTACCTCTACCTTTGCAGTTACCCTATCCAAGGGAACATCAGTACCCACAAACAGCTGTGGCTCACCTTCAGTCTCACTGCTACAGCGTAGCTCACTCCCTGAAGTAACCACCTCACCAGTATTGGCTACAAGTATGCAGTCTCTCTGGGTCTCATCCAGGCTACCAGACCCACATGCTTGTCTCCTAGCCTCACTGCTTGTAACTGCACAAGCACAAGGTACTGCACTATCAAAATCATTC
Organism: Protopterus annectens; assembly: GCF_019279795.1. NCBI lineage: Eukaryota > Metazoa > Chordata > Ceratodontiformes > Protopteridae > Protopterus > Protopterus annectens. Next base: position 1,929,666,768 of record NC_056741.1, read on the forward strand.
CCTATCAGGACATCTGCAGGTATATCCTCAAACACACCTACTTGCTGGCTTCCTTCTCCACCCTCCCAGTCAAGGTGAACCCTTGCCAAAAGGTATTTGGAATGGGATCCCTCCTAAAGCCCTGACTGGAGTAGACTGCCAGGCAAGTTGTGCACCTCTGTAACCATCACATGCTTTACAATGGTTATATCAGAGGCTATGTCTCTCTTGACAATGGCTTCTTTGCATAACCTCTGGTGGTAGTTTTGTACCCTTGTTGTCTCAAGACAACCTACTATTGGCATTTTGTCTTTCCCACATACTGGCTCTCTCACCTTTGGTTCCCCACCTTGCCTCCGTGGACACTTGTATACCACATCCCCCACTGATTGCATTCAAAACATTTAACTCTAGCTCCTGGATGTGTACCTGGACTAGTGGACTCTTTTGCTACTGGCAGATTCTGTTGTAGCAGTCTGTGCTGCCACCATGGGTTCCTTTAGACCCATGAGCAGTACTGGGGGTCCCCTTCCTTTGCAGGGCTGCCCTGCTGGCCAGGTATAGGTCTCCCTTCTTCCACAACTCATCTGAAGTAGAACATTGTCATATCAGCTAACCAGATCCTCATGTCCTCAGGCAAAGTGCTAAGGGCTTGTTCCCTCACCAAAAGGTCTACCAGCCCTTCAGAAATGGTGACCTGGCATTAGTGCTCAGTTCAGCAACATATTCACACACACTTTCATCTGCCTTGCGTCTATGCTCACAAAACTTTTTCCAATACATTTTAGGTGTTAGCTTAAAACATTCTAAAAGACATTTTTTTACAACAGTATAATCAAAACAGAGAGAGTCAGGCATTTTAACAAAAAAGTTACAGCTTTCACTTGGAGTAAGGGGGTCAGGAACCATACCCAGAGTCTTTGGTCAACACTATACTGTTTGCATACCCTCTCAAACATATGAATGAAACTATCACAATTATTCCCCTCTTTAAATTGTGGAAGAAATTTACTGACCTGTTCTGCTTCTGGGGTCCAATTACTCCCTTCCCCATTACCTCCATGACTCTGGCAAAGAGTCAACATTTCCCTCTCATGCCCCCTCTGATGCTCCTTTTCTTCATCTTCTATCTCAAAATGCCTGGCTTCCAACTCAAGTCTCATTAACTCCAGCTGGATTTTTAAGTCCACTGCAGAAAGGTTGAGCTGTCCATTCTCTGAGGATATTGTATCTCCACTGCCAGTCTGATTGTCCTTCATAAAAAGGTTGAACTGTCCATTCTTCGAGGATATTGTATCTCCACTGCTAGTCTGATTGTCCTCCCGGATGCTGTTTTCTGATGCATCTGTAACCAAGGCTGAAATCAGGTCTGCCTTAGTCAAGTTTCCATGCACCAGTTCCCTAGCCTGGCACATCTCCACCAGCTGGCTCTTTGTCAGTTTTCCATGCTCCTCTGCTGACATGCACCTGCTCACCTTGACTAACTAAGCTAACAAAAGAAATAAAACAATTGTGATCTGAACTCTGAGTATTCACTGCATAGCTGATTTAGAGTACAAAACACCTTCAGAGATCACTGTGCATAAGCTACAGGATTCACTCTACCCACATCACTACAAGCCAATTAGTATTTGCCAACAAATTAATATGTGATGTGGATATCCCACTAATGCCCACCAATTAGTATGTGAAGTGGATCCCACCACTGCAAACCACATGTGACACCGGTGCCCTGGCCAGCAATCAAGGAACCTCAATCCTCACCACTAACACTAGAGAGGGTGTCTCAGATAAGAGGAAAGGATAACAAATACACACAGTAAAGTACAATTTCCCTTAAGTGCACACAGAGATCACAGTCAGTCCGGGGCTGGTTGCTCCCTTGTTCCCCAGGTCCCCAATAAGACTCTCCATTGGCACAGCTTTAGGGTCCAGATCTCAGCCTAGCTGGCAAGATAACCTCCAGTACCCTCTCTGTCCAACCAGTGCTTCGTGTCCCTGCCCAAGTAGCTGACACACACACACACACACACACACACACACACACACACACACACACACACATACACACACACACACACACACACACACACACACACACACACACACGCACACACACACATACACACACACACACACACACACACACACTTTGAGATAAGTATTTATACAACTTCACAGACACTCCTGTGAAAGGCTGACACAGATTCTCCAGCTGTACCCTTTTACCCAGACTATACGGTAGTAATTACTGCCACCACCAGCTAATAATTATCAGCTACCCAAAGGCCCTTAAAAGGGTGTCCAATTATTACTGTGCATTATTATTATCCAATAGTAGTGTAACTTAAGCAATCAAGGCTTATTGGAAGGGCTTATTACAGGATCACTTATAAGCATTAACCACAAAACAGGAACCAGCACTTCCAAAGACTAGTAAAAGAAAAAATCAGTGCCAGCCAACGTTGAAACTCCATCCAAACAGTTTATTCACAAGCTCCTGTTAACATACTTTCAGCTGCCATGAGTCATGGCAGCTGAAAGTATGTTAACAGGAGCTTGTGAATAAAATGTTTGGACGGAGTTTCAACGTTGGCTGGCACTGATGTTTTCTTTTACTTATCACTTATAAGCATGCAATGTACTCTAGAGCTTAATTTGTCTCTACATAAACCAGCCACAGTTGAAAAGGGTTTAAAAATATTTAATAATAAATACTAAAAACACAAGACAATACTACTGCACCACTGTGCTATTGAAGATTTCAGACATCACACAAAAACTTAAAATAATTCAGTAGTACAGTTCTGACATAACAGAAAAACACTTAGTCTAATCATTATAGTCCTAGCTATTGCTACTAAAAAACATACTTCTATAGTAACTTACTTAAGACAACAGGCAGTGCTGTAGGTCGCATATCAAGACAAACATGCTCAATAATCTCCGGTTCTCACTATTTAAATTGAAACTGCAGTTCTGGTAAACATTATATCATCTTTTACACGTTCCTGGTATCCAGGCCACACAGAAACTGCATTTACATTATTTTACACTTAGAGCAATAAAGGACATTCCACATGTAAATTCTGGTCATTAACTTTAGCCTTAAAACAATAGGCAGGAAGCCTTCATCTAGCCGGACCAGAGCCGAACTGTAAAACATCAAAGACAATGATGAAATAATTTTAATTTCAAAGAACAGATGTGAAATGCTTGACTTAGCTTTCCTTACAGCAGGTGGCAATGTTGCTACAATCTTGAAGTTCAACATTTTAGAATTTTCTTTCATTTAAGACACAAGCCTGTATTTTACATTTATATTTACAAATGCCAGAATTATGTATTAAATAATTTTTGGCTAGGCTGGCAGCCTTCACCCATCTCTACCCAATCTTCACACTCAGGATAATGTTTTTCTGAATTGCAGGATTCAGACAATGCCTATGCTGGCATCTCTACCACCTCCTAAGGCCTTAACTCTCATTTCCTTCTTTCAAACTCTTCTTCCTCTGGCGTCCATTACAACCAGGGAGTTTCTGAAAGCTCTGGGATTCATGTCATCCACCATCCCTATGCTCCATCTGGCCAAACTCCACATGAGGAAGTTTCAGTGGTTCCTGAAATCAGTTTGGCTTCAACATGCACATCCCCTAGAATTTGTAGTTCCTCTTTTACCTTGTCTCAAGAAGGAACTTCATTGCTGCATCCAGCAGCTGTCTCTAAATCCAGGGCTCCCTTTTCCTCCCCCTCTTCACTCTCAGGAGCTGTTCACAGATTGCCATTAGTAAAGTAAATAGAAGGCATGCATTGCAAACAAAAAATAAAATGGAGAATCTTACCTTTTTATGACTTAAAAGCCTTCATCTGTAAAAGTGAAATGCATGAATATTATAATTGTGGATATGATCCACCCATACACTTAATATTTTCTGTTTCTGCACAAAATGAATGAATACATTGTTTGTTAGTTTGTATTTGTTGTATGGGGTAGAGTACTAATCTCCATGGACCTTTTTCAGACTTAGCCTGGAAGGAGAGTTTGGTTAAAGGACTTGCTCAGGATCACAAATTTAGGTAATGGAGGCTGAGAGAATCAAACCTTGCACCACTGGACTACAGGAAACAGCTTGTTAACAGTTCTTTAATTCTCTAAGCCAACTGCTAGACAAAATGGTTTACAGTAGCTGTTTATACCACCCACACTGACTAAACAAAGTCTGCTCACAATGACCACAGCATTTATGAACATTGTTTACAAACGTCTTGAAAACGGTTCTAGTAACACCTATTTAGTTGCAGAAGAACTATTGTAAGTCTGATAAGAAAGTCACGATAAAATTGATGTTGAAGGAATTAGTTTACTAATGAAAAATATGTATCATAGAAGTGTTTCTCAGATGTACCATTCAAAATGAAAATAAATAAACCAAAATCAATAGTAAATTAATAATCTTGAAAATGTAAATGAATAAAAATACTAATTTAATGAGAAATACAATATCAATAAAATAGGAGAAAAAAATCATGTGTCATGCAGTGTTTCTCCACCACAACCTTCTAAACCTAATTAAAAGAATATATTACAAACTGGCTAGTAATCATGTAATTGTAATAATAAATATCAACATTTATCAATAAAAAAGAAAGAAATGTTATTTCATCAATTGATATTGTACTGCATTCCTTCCTCTGTAAGCTCTGGCTCACCCTTTACCCTCCCCTTCCCTCCTCACTCAATCTCTCAGACCTGTTATAACATGCTTAACTACCAAACTCCAAATACATATCCAACTGACTTACACCTAGCTTCCTCTCACTAGCACGTATACTACTCACTTAGTCTCCTCTCTTACTCCTTTGTCTTCCCTTTCCATCCCATTAGCCCTTCTACCTTGTTCCACTTCATGTCAAGCATCTGCTTTATATCTGCTTGGGCTTAGTGCAATATTTGTTCATAGGTTCATACGTTCATAGGCAGGTACTAGGCTATTGGCCCTAGGGCCTATACAAGCCTAGCCAAACAATTCCCTGGATATTTCTTCCCACAATATTTACTTCCCTGGACCCCTGTCTAGCAGGGCGACTGACATGATCCCAGGGGTGAATTTCCTATCTCCCATCCAATCGCCAAGGTTCCTTTTGAAGAGGGCCAAGGAGGCATTCTGCTTGACATGTATGGGCAGTCTATTCCAGAGTATGGGGAGTCTCTTGGTCAGGAACCTATCCCTCCAGCATGTTTTGTTCATTGTGATGACAAGGCTTAGATTCCTGGAGTGTGTGGCTCTGAGGGATTGGGATTTCTTTAAGTGGAGCATGTCCAACAGCTCAGGGTTTGTGTCCATTTGGAATTTCCCCATAAACAAGTGAATAAATAAATAAATAATATTCTTCCCTCATAAAAAGGCATTTGTAGGATGTTCTGTGTGGATACCAAGCTAAGAGAGTGAGAGAGAGAGAAGCTAAATAGTATTAATGCAGAGGTAAACACGGTAACGGCTACATATTGAGAATATATTAAATAATGGATTTACCTTGTGTTCTGAAATACTGGTACATCATTCATAATCTTTCAAAAAACACTCAGTCACTGTACCTCAAGACGTCTCTTTCCACAAAATGCATCCAAGCACAACATGACCATTGCTGCAGCTGTTAATCATCTCCTTGAATGATTTTGCTGCTTTTCCCAGTGGGTGTAAGCCCTGCTCAGTGGATCAACGAAATATGAGCTGTTATTATCTGTAAAATACTTATATTTTTTCCATGGAACACTCTCAGTTCCATTCATGCAACCAACATGTCTGAGTGAATTACAGAATTGAGTAAAATATTTTTCAGCTGCTGGTAATAGGGTTGCCACATGTTCGAATTCAAGGTATCCCTTTTTCTACATCATATAGTACAAATAGCCTTTTTCTTGCATGTGTACATTTTTTTCCAATTTTGTTTATCTTTATGATTGACATATTTTATCATTATATCCTCTCAGAAGAATACATGTATCACTTATAAGTTTTTTACTAGATGTAGCTTGAACATACTTGTACTAGTCAATAAAGGTGGTTTTACTGACCTGCAGTGTTTCGGCACATATTACAACAGTGTACTCCTACTTCACAAACAAATTATCCTTGTTAACCCACTAAACTGCATTTAATTACAATGAGAAAAAAATATCTCCTATCTGATATAGAGTTTTTAAACTTGTGTTTTATTAAATGTTGCTGGAACAGAACAAGAGGCAACATTCTACACATATAATTAGATCAATTAAATGAGATAACAATGAAAAAACATAGCATAACAATAAAGAAACTAAGTATTCTATATACAATGTTCAGCATTCCTGTAAGTCATTAAATTTATGTACTGTAACTCATTAAATTGATGGTGTAATAATGAATGTTATTAGTGCATATGCTCCACAAGTTGGGTGTGCGATGAATGAGAAAGAAAAATTTTGGAGTGAGGTGGATGAAGTGGTGATGACTGTACCCAAGGATGAGAGACTGGTGAATGGAGCAGATTTCAATGGACATGTTGGTGAAGTTAACAGAGGGGATGAGGAAGTGATGGGTAGGTATGGTATTAAGCAAAGGAATGCAGAAGGTCAGATGTTAGTGGATTTTGCGAAAATGATAGACATGGCTGTGTTGAATACGTATTTTAACAAGAGGGAGGAGCATAGGGTGACATACAAGAGTGGAGGAAGATGCACACAAGTGGATTATATCTTATGTAGTAGGGCCAGTCTGAAGAAGATTGGAGACTGTAAAGTGGTGGCAGGGGAAAGTGTAGCTGGGCAGCATAGGATGGTGGTTTGTAGGATGACATTGGTGATCAAGAAGAGGAGGATGAGTGTGCGGGCAGCACCAAGGATCAAATGGTGGAAACTGAAAAATGGTAATTGTGAAGTGATGTTCAGGGAAGAGTTAAGACAGGCACTGGGTGGCAGTGAAGAGTTACTGAATAGCTGGGCAACTACAGCAGAGCAAGTAAGAGAGATGGCTAGAAAGGTGCTTGGTGTGACATCTGGAGAGAGGAAGGAGGACAAGGAGACCTGGTGGTGGAATGAAGATGTACAGGAGAGTATACAGAGAAAGAGGTTGGCAAAGAAGAAGTGGGATTATTAGAGAGATGAAGAAAGTAGACACGAGTATAAGGAGATGAGGTGCATGGCAAAGAGAGAGGTGGCGAAGGCTAAGGATAAGGTGTATGATGAGTTGTATAAAAGGTTGGACACTAAGGAGGGAGAAAAGGACCTGTACCGATTGGCTAGACAGAGGGACCGAGCTAGTAAAGATGTGCAGCAGGTAAGGGTGATAAAGGATAATGAGGGAAATGTACTCACAAGTGAGGAGAGTGTGTTGAGCAGATGGAAGGAGTACTTTGAGGGGCTGATGAATGAAGAGAATGAGAAGGAGAAAAGGTTGGATGATGTGCGGATAGTGAATCATGAAGTGCAATGGATTAGCAAGGAGGAAGTAAGGACAGCTATGAAGAGGATGAAGAATGGAAAGGCTGTTGGTCCAGATGATATACCTGTGGAAGCATGGAGGTGTTTAGGTGAAATGGCAGTGGAGTTTTTAACTAGATTGTTTAATGAAATCTTGGAAAGTGAGAGGATGCCTGAGGAATGGAGAAAAAGTGTTTTGGTACCGATTTTTAAGAATAAGGGTGATGTGCAGAGCTGTAGTAACTACAGAGGGATTAAATTGATCAGTAACAGCATGAAGTTATAGGAAAGAGTAGTGGAAGCTAGGTTAAGATGGGAGGTGATGATTAGTGATCAGCAGTATGGTTTCATGCCAGGAAAGAGCTCTACAGATGCAATGTTTGCTTTGAGAGTGTTGACGGAGAAGTACAAAGAATGTCAGAAGGAGTTGCATTGTGTCTTTGTGGATTTAGAGAAAGCATATGACAGGGTGCCTAGAGAGGAGTTGTGGTATTGTATGAGGAAGTCGGGAGTGTCAGAGAAGTATGTGAGAGTGGTACAGGATATGTACGAGGGTAGTGTGACAGCTGTGAGGTTTGCGGTGGGAGTGATGGATGTGTTTAAGGTGGAGGTGGGATTACATCAAGGTTCAGCTCTGAGCCCTTTCTTATTTGTAATGGTGATGAACAGGTTGACAGACTAGATCAGACAGGAGTCCCTGTGGACTATGATGTTTGCAGATGACATTGTGATATGTAGTGAGAGTAGAGAACAGGTGGAGGAGACCCTGGAGAGGTGGAGATATGCTCTAGAGAAAAGAGGAATGAAGGTCAGCAGGACTAAGACAGAATATATGTGTGTGAATGAGAGGGAGGATAGAGGAATGGTGAGGATGCAGGGAGTAGAGGTGGCAAAGGTGGATGAGTTTAAATACTTGGGATGAACAGTTCAGAGTAATGGTGAGTATGGAAGAGAGGTGAAGAAGAGAGTACAGGAAGGATGGAGTGGGAGGAGAAGAGTGTCAGGAGTGATTTGTGACAGACGAGTACCAGTAAGAGTGAAAGGGAAGGTCTACAAGAGGGTAGTGAGACCAGCTATGTTATATGGGTAGGAGACAGTGGCATAGACAAAAAGGCAGGAGTCAGAGTTGGATGTGGCAGAGTTGAAGATGTTAAGATTTGCACTGGGTGTGACGAGGATGGACAGGATTAGGAATAAGTATATTAGAGGGTCAGCCCAGGTTGGAAGGTTTGGAGACAAAGCCAGAGAGGCAAGATTATGTTGGTTTGGACATGTGCTGAGGAGGGATGAAGAGTATATTGGGAAAAAGATGTTAAGGATGAAGCTGCCAGGTAACAGGAAAAGAGGAAGGCCTAAGATAAGGTTTATGGATGTGGTGAGAGAGGACATGCAGGTGGTTGGTGTGACAGAGCAAGATACAGAGGACAGGAAGAAATGGAAACAGTTGATCTGCTGTGGCAACCCCTGATGGGAGCAGCAGAAAGAAGAAGAAGCTCATTACCCTACCAAAGCCTGCTTTTAAAACAATATACAGTGTAACTCAGACTTTCATCTATCCAAAATGGTTTAAATGAACTCACCATGGGTGTGGAAGAAGAGGCAAGTGGTCCTGTACCTTTAAAAGAAAACAGAATATAACCCAGATGTTTTAGAACACACTGCCCAGGATTTCAGCTACAGGCTGATCTCTCAATTTCCATTGTCTGGCAGCAGTTAGTTTTATAATGCTAGTCAGTACCCAAAAAGCATCTATGGTAGGAAGGTCTTGTGGTGCTACTTTGGGTTAGACCCCAGATAACCAAAATTCTCAGCCTATGAAGATATCAAGGGCAAAGACCTCTTTCAGGGTTTGAAATAGAAATTCCCATAAGGTCTTAACATGTGGGCAAACCTTAAGGCACTCCCAAAACTTATGAATAGTATCAGCTTCCCTGGCCCTGCATCTCTAGCATTTATTGTCCTTCGCTCTATCTGATGTCCACAACTTGTTTGGTGTGAGTTACCACCTACATATTATCCTCATCTGTTCAGAATAATTTGATCATTGTCTTAGCTTGTAAGAGGCTTGTCAAATGTGTTCCCATTGAAATTTTGACAATTGAATGCCCTCCTGAGATTTTCATCTGCCATCCATGAACAGCTTCAGTGCAGTTGCCCTCTTTTCCCATATGTGTCTGTATATGGAGCTTGAGCATTCCCATTTAATGCTACCCTATTTCCACCATTCCATAGCTTTCTTAATCCACTCACATGGGTATATGCAGTTAGAATATATCTGTTTAGATTGGAGATATTTGATCCAGTCTTGGTCAGTCATGTCAAATTCAGCCTTAAGCTCATCAACACTTTTCAAAGAATTACTGCCAGGTGACTTGTGAGGTAGGACCACATTTTAATACCTTTCCTCTTCCAACTTCCACCCAAGGTCTTGCTAATTAGTCTTCTAATCAGTGGGTATTGCCTTAGACAGTCAGTGGGGCATCTGCCCCATGCCAAATCAGTGGGGCGTCTGCCCCATGCCAAATTAGTGAGGCGTCTGCCCCATGCCAAATCACTTACTTTGATGCTATCAAAGTATTCCTAGATGCACCACTCCCTGGAAATGCCCTTCTGTGAAATTCTTTCCCCTAGCCTTGATGTTTTGTTTCAACTGGAAGGCAACAAGGTAACTTTTATTATGTGGAAGTCCCCAATCCCCATAGAATCTTAGGATAGATGCAGGGGAGGCAAATATTGTATAAACTGCATTCCCTAAAAGAGCATCATTTATAAGGTCTTGTATGCCAGCTAACCTAGGATGGTTGGCAGGGAATGGAATGTTCCTGACCAAGTATATATAGAATGTGTGCACAAATCCTGTCTGAGATAGATGCAAAGTGACTTTTGTTTAGATATTATTCTTGTGAATCTTGTGTTGTCTAGCTGGAATTCCACAATCCCACACTCAATTATCATTGATTCGGCTAGTTTGCATGTTAGGCCTGAAGTCCTGATGAAAAAGTCAAGATCTAGTACCTTGCCCAATATGCTTACTAAGTTGTGACTCAGCAGTGTACAGTCATTAGCAAATATTAGGAATTTGCTCATTGTTCCTCCTCAAGGAACTGGGTATGAGGGGCAAGCCTGACCTGACGCACTAGCTCTCCCTTTTCTAATAAGAAGGTGGCTAGAGACAGGGTCAGCCTTGCCTGGTAGTCCTGCCAATCCAGATTGGACTAAAAAGGGCCCCCATTCACCAAGATACATAAGGAGGGTTCTTTATAAAAACAGTTAATCCAATTAATGCAGGTTCTGCCACAAATACATATGAGATTCATGTGAAAAAGGAAGCCCCATTGGAGAGTGCTAAATGCATTTTTGATATCAGAATACGACCCCCTAACTGGAATGTTGCCTGACAGGTGAAGCTAAAAAGGCTGCTACTTCCCACCAGGCATCCAATATGCTTCTACTAGGTATGAATCTATACTGACCGTTTTTGACTAACCTTAGCAGAAGGGGCATTAACATGACATTTAATGTCATGGCTAAGATCTTTAAGTCCAGGTTAATCAGTGATACTGGTTGAAAGTCTCTTGGTGCTGGGCAGACTTCAGTGACTTTGGGAATGAATGTGATAATCACTTGGTTATGATCAGATTATTGAAGATCTTATGTTGGCTGCTAATGTTCAACACTTTAGTTTATGCCATCCATGTGGAGGACTCTACCATGTATAAAATTCTGTGAGGAATCCGTCAGTTCCAGGGCCATTGTTACTTCTGAGTCAACTTATCACCTTGCTCACTTCAGCATATATAATGGTTTTATTCAGCATTATAGTATCTGTAGGATCCATCTGTGAGGCCTGTAATGACATGAAGTCCCAGGTCTCCATTGAGCAAGATCCAGCTGTGCCAAACAAATGGCTTCCTCTTCTGTCACTCAAACTCTTGAGATGAGATGAGTTGGGATATATAGGTTCATAGCGTTTGCTGCTTAAGGAACCAAGCAATAACTTTCGGGCCAGTCTCTCATTTAAATCCCCAGAACTGCCTTTTTCATAGGAGTTCAGCTTTGGCTTTAGACACTTCCCTCAGTCTTCATTCTGCAAAGAGAACTGCTTACCTGTCCAGGAGATATGCCTGTGCCCCCCTTTTGGTGATTACTACCTAAACCTCATTGAGTTCCCTCTGTTTAAGGTTAATGGCCCTCTCCCTTCTGCATAAACCCTCAAGCCCTAACAAATTAGCAGGTAAAGTGGATTTACAATACAGATTCTATTAAAGGTGGTATTGAGAACATGTTTGTAGTGAGAGTGTCTGTAATCACAGATCTAAGTAAACATTTGTCATGAGTATTGTTCATTGACAGTGGGCCCATTTCCATTGTCTACTTTGCTGTGGAGTCTTAGCCTCCTGGATAATCACAAAGACTGGCGCATAATCAGAGAGACTGATTTCCTGCATTGTAGGTGAGGGTATTCTGTGCAGTGAATACTTGGGCAGAAGAATTAAATCACTCCTTTTCTCTGTTTGGAAAGGTCCCAGGAGTAAGAAGGCATAATATTCTCTTGACGAAATTCCTTCCATATGTTCACTCACTCATTCCTAGACAGCCAGGTGTGCAAAAATTCCTGACTTACCTTAGGTTTATGGTTAGGATAGAACATCACATCTCTGGTCTCTTCAAGCACCAGACTGAAATCCCCTGATAAAAAGTTAAAGTGAAGGGGATTAAGAACCCTTTTCCAATTTGCAAAAAAAATCCTCATAGAAATTCCTGCCATCTTCATTAGGGGCGTATATATTGTCAAAATCCCAAAGATCATTGTTAATCCTGCCTTTCCAAATCAACTAGCTGCCCTTATCACTGCTTATAACTTGTATTGTTTCCACCAGCAGGGGCTTGTGGAACATAAGGAGTATACCTCTTTTCACCCCTCCTGGTTTGTGGTCAATGTGCATAAACCGAAAATCGTTAGATTAAAATTTGTGGGTTTCCTTCACTTTGAACTTGGTTTCTTGGAGACAGTCTATCTGAACTCTATCTCTTTTAATCCTCTGCTATATCCATGTTCTCCTGATAGAATAAGAACTGCTCCTTCATTCCAAGACAGAAGTTTCAGATCTGGTTGAGGGTTTTTGTGGGCAGCCATGAGCTAACTAATGTCTCACTTTCTAGATTAGATTGCTGGGGAACAACCCCACCTCCACACCCCCCTCCCCAGCCTAAGACAATCAAGAGGCCTCATCAGACAGGGAAACCTTTGTGTGTTAATAACACCTCTGCCTGGGCTAGACAGCTTATGGCAGCTGAGTAAAGAAAGATGGACCCTAACAATGCATCTCCCCCATCCCCAGGTTAACAATAAACAGAGTAATATATTCTAGGCAAACAACCAGATAAACTCCCCCAGACAGAAATCATACAAGATAGATTCAGCCAATTGAATAAAAACATACATTAACATCAATGCTCATATGTTTTCAACAGTTACAGCAACATTGAATAAAGTTATTATAACTGACCAATTAAATACCCTGTAACATAACTAAACTGAGAGGAACAACACAGCTTTGGAAAACAGCAGACTAAGTGTTGTAGCTGTACTTGTTAAGAACCATTTAATACAGCAACACTTAGCTTGTACATTCTAAGCAAATAAATGTAGAAAGAAGCATTTAAAGAGAGATGGTCCTGGGTCCCCCAGACAGCATAGCCTGAGCTCGCTAAGGAAAAATAGAGGTGACGGTGTTATTGACTTGGCCTCTTTGCCTGTGCTATAAAGAGAGAACAAAAAAGTAGGGACTACCTGTCACCATCACCCCAATGTTAAGCAGAAGACCCAGAAGTAGAATTTAGGGGGAGAGCCAAAACTGGTTACAAGTAAGCACATAGGAGATTAAATTAGCATATGACAGGTTGAAGAGGTTAAGGGAAAGTATATGTTACAAAAAATGGTTCTCACCCGATAGCCGAAGCTCCAGTCCGAAAGTGTAAGAAACAAAAATAAGTAAGTAGCAGCATAACAGCATTGCAATATCATGCCAGCATATATCAGTTATAACACAGCTGCAAACAATGGAGCCATAACTCATTACTTTAGCATACTGAATAAGCCATAAATGGTTTATAATGCAGGAAGGATTAATAAAAAGAAAAGCTAAACACACTACAAAATGATAAAAAGTTCAGCAATGTAAGGCACTCTGATCTTACCCTGATAAGACCCCAGTATCATTCATTTGTTGAGTCTGAAAAACCTGCAAAATTTCTGGCCATGCTTTCCTGCTGGAAGGGCTAATTTTATCTGGATAAGTGTCAAATACCAGCAAATTGTGTGCGCTCCTTGGACCTTGCCAAGCCCTTCAGTGAAAATCTCATTCAGCATGATCCACTTTGGAATCATTCTTCCTTTGATCAGAACCCATCTATTTCTTGGTGAAACACTAGTGCTGCAGAGAAGAGGAAGGTAATTAATTTTTGTACCTCAGATGTGAAGATGATATCCTCACTGGTCAGCCTACTTAATTTTATAAACTGACCTTTGATTACTCCTCTTTTCATATGAAACAGGTGCAAACTAGTATAATGTAAGTAATTATTAATGAAGGTGTCCTTTCTATATATTTTGCTGTGAAGAACACCAGCATGATTTTTGTTAGCTAAATTAATGTCAAGATAGTTGATTATTTTACCCAGCCCACTGATGGTAAACTTCAAGAAGTCGGTGGTTCTGTTCAAATCCTCAAAAAATAAGTTGACCTCATCAGCTGTATCACTCCAAATAAAAAACAAGTCATCGATAAACCATCTGTAGAACACAATTGTATTATAATACTGATATGTGGTAATGTGATTGTGTTCCCAACCATCCATGACCAAGTTTGAAAAAACTGGAGCTACTTGGGCCCCATGGCCACACCTGTCTTTGTCTGTGCATTTTTTGTTTTGGAACTCAGAACAATTATTGTTGAGAACTAGATGTAACAGTTCACATAAGGTATTAATTCAAGAGTTCTCTAATGGAGTAAACCTCATAAGATATTCTCTGACTAATTATATACCACCATGTTGACTAATGCAGGTGTATAACGAGACAACATCAATGGACATGAAAAAACATTCTTGATTCAAGTTATCTAAATTACTTAAAAGTTCCAACAGGTGCCATGAATCCTTGAGATAGAATAGTGACCTTTGTATTATTGGATTTAAGATATAATCCAAAAATAATTAAATTGTCTCTGTTTTGTAGGTTGATTTTTGCAATCTTTATGTATCTTTGGGATTCTAAAAAAATGGGCCATTTTCAGTTGATCTAGTTTCAAAAAGGTATACATTTCATGTGTGACAAAGGGAGATAGTGCCAGCACAACTATCTAGAATTTTGTAAATAATATGTCATTTGTGAATATCAATGTGATCTATATAAGATGCATATGTTACAAATGTATTAGAACTGTACATCATGTGTATATCAAACTGCTGATACAGAGGTGAGTGTTAAAAAGGTATTTTGTAAAATACTGAGCTTAAAGATGTATCCACCGTGTGCCCTGCTGGAAGAGAATAAAAATGTACATACAATAACATAACTGTTTAAATGTATATATGTTAACAGTGGAAATGGAATACAGGAGGTTAACTTCAGAAAAATAGCTGATATTTATTTATTTTATTTATTATTTATTTAAATTAGTTGACCGGGAGTGTCCAACTGGACGTGGGTCCATTTTCAGCGGAGGCCCGGGGAGAAAAGCTCCACAGTAAAATAAACAGACAGTAGTTTCATTGGATTACATAGTGATTAACAATTTAACATAGAAATTACTTACAACATATTTACAGATGAAGAACATAGTACATCAGTAGACAACTAGAATCTTTATCTGTGAAGTACATAACATGCATTAACAAATGTAACAATGAGAAGTTCCTGCTGTATAATAAGTACTAGGCTTATGAGCATCTGAGCTTGCTATCATCAAGGTAGTTAGTGGAGGTGAAAGAAAGGTAGTAGTTGGATGGGGTGGATGATATTAGAGTGGGAGTTGCAAGGGCATAGCCAGCATGTTTTTAGGTGCGCTTTTAATAAAGTTTTGAAGTTGGTGCATGATGGTATGGAGGTAATTGTGGGTGGGAGTGAGTTCCATAATTTGGCTATGGCGCAAGAGAATAGTGCTTCACCAGCAGAGTTATTGGCTTTAGTCATCTGCAAGTGATTTTTGTTGCTGGATCTTAGTGGTCTGGTGGTGCGATAGGGTTGGAGTAGATTCTGGAGGGATGGGACATTTAATAGATGGTTTACTAGTTTGTGGGCGAGTGAGAGTTGATACCACTGAAGGAGGTGAGGGAGTTCAAGCCAGCCCAGTTCAGCAAGTGAGAGACAGTGGTGACTACGGTAGGATGTCCCTGTGGCGAATTTGGCGATTTTGTTGTAGCAGGTCTCTAGCTTGTTTAGATCACATTGCCTTAGGTTGGTATATACTGGAGAGGCATAAAGTAGGGTGGAGATAAGGTGGGAATTTGCTATTGAAATCTTTGCTGCTTTGGTGAGAAATTGTTTATTTCTGTATAATGCTCCTAATCCTAGTTTTTGTGGACTTTTTTATGGTCATGGATATGTGAATGTCAAATTTTAGTTTATTGTCTATTTCCACTCCTAGCAATTTGGTGTGTTCAGTTGGGTATATAGTGGTGTTGTCTTTTGCTGTGATGTTAAAGTGAGAGTTGTTTTGAGTATGTTTGGTGGGTTGGAAGATGAGTAGTTTAGTTTTGTTTGGGTTGAGTATTAATTGGGCATTGGATAACCATGTTTCAACAGAGGAAAAGGCTTCCTGTGTGACTTTTTGCAGTTTGGTAGGGACTGGTCTGAGCAGATGATGGTCGAGTCATCTGCGTATTGGATGAGTGTGCCATGTTTGGTGGCAGAGGCTAGATTATTGGTGTAAACAGAGAAAAGTAGGGGTCCAAGGATGGATCCTTGGGGAACCCCTATGGAGACAGGTAGTTGGGGAGATATGTCATTCTGCCATACAACGGATTGTTGGCGGTCAGACAGGTAACTCTGAAACCAGTTGGTGACTGATTGTGAGAAGGATAGGTTACTGAGGACAGAGATAAGTTGTTTGTGTGGGACCATGTCAAATGCTTTAGATAGGTCTAGGAAAGTAGCAGAGGAGAGATAGCCATTGTTTTTATGCTGAAGGATTTAATTACTTTATGTCAGCTAGATACCGAAGTCTATACTAGGGAGCTCTCTGTATTGTTTGTAAGGTGAAATAATTACTAGTTTTGAATGTGAAGGAATGCAATTGTTTTATGACTTCCAGCATTTGCCAAAGATTAGAGGTTTATGTATTTTCACAGGTAGATGCTAAATACTGCCAGATTCCAGCAGTGGGGGTTTCACCTTTGATAGAGTCAGATGACATGAAATTATGCCATTTTGCAAGCTATCCCAGCAGTAATATTTGAGGTATTAATTTGAGAGGTCTGTTAGAGAGACACAACATTCTGTATTCTGTCTTGGACCTGACAATAACAACTAAAAGATCCATTCACCACATCTGCCTTGCTCTTAAGTAAGTTAACTACGGTATAGCAGTTCTCTTAGATTCAGTCAGGAATATAGTGAAGCATAGTTTAGATGTTTTTCTTTATTTATTTGAAACTATCCTGCAATGTTGTTTTAAATATTCCCTGTGGTTTTGAACTCTGATATAACTGTGAATATATACTCAGTACTTTTTTGCTCTTTTATTGTTTATTATGAAATATATTTAAACATTTCATTGCGGATGATCTTTATGAGACATATTTAAGTTTTGAGAGTAATTGCATATTTATTTAGTGACACTGTGGGCCACTCCTAATAGCCTTGCTCTTGGTCAAACTACCATTTGTATTAATATTAATATTGCACAGTAAGATTGGGCACCCTTTCTTAAGGGCCTTAAAGTACCTGATAGGAGTTGGCTGGTGGCAGTCTGGGCAAAAAGGGGCATAGCTAGTAAACCTGTGCCAGCCTTTCCAAGGTGTGTGTGTGTGTGTGTGTGCGTGTGTGTGTGTGTGTGTGTGTGTGTGTGTGTGTGTGTGTGTGTGCAAATCAAACCTCAGAGAGTGTGTGTATCAGCTACTTGGGCAGAGACATGAAGCACTGGTTGGACAGAGAGGGTGCTGGAGGTCTTGACTTGACCACTCAGCTGAGATCTCAACAATATTGCCATGCCAGTGGGGAGTCTTATTGAGGATCTCAAGAAAGAGGGAGAAACCAACCCCAGACTGATTGTAGTCTCAGTGTGCCCTTAAGGGAAATTGCATCTGATGCAGAGAGCTGCATCTGGAAATACTGTGCATACTTGTCATCCTCCCAATGTACATCCCACACTGTTGTCAGTGGTGAGGATTGAGGCTCCTTGATTACTGCTCTGGTGGTGGAGTGTCCACATTTATTGGTTGGTAGTGGTGGGATCACCACATCACATATTGGGATTCAGGGGTGTGGATATTGATCTCCTTTAGCCTGTAAACAGTGGTCACTAAAGAAGGTGTTTGTACTCTTAGTCAGCCACATGGTGAGCATTCAAAGTTTCATATCACAATAGTTATGTTTATTTTCTGTTAGCTTAGTTACTCAGGGAGAGCAGGCAAGGATGTCAGCAGAGGGCTATGGCAAGCTGATAAGGAGCCAGTTGGCTGAAATGTGCCAAGCCAAAGGACTGCAGCATGCCAACCTGACTAAAGTAGAAATGATTGCAGCCCTAGTCACAGCTGCATCACAGACCAGCAACCAGGAGAACAACCAGACTAGCCTTGGGGATGTATAACTCTCAGAAAATGGGCAGTTCAACCTTTCCTCAGAGGATTTAAAATCCATCTGGAGGTAAAGAGACTTAAACTAGATGCCAAACATTTGGCAATAGAATCAGCAGAGAGACTGAGATATCTGGAAGCCGAAGAAAATGAGAGGCAGAGGCAACATGAAAAGGAGATGCTGACTCTTTGCCAGGGTCATGGAGGTAATGGGGAGGAGAATAACCAAACCCCAGAAGTAGCAGAAGCAATAAAGGTCAGTAAATTTCTTCCACAATTTACAGAGGGTGATAATTTTGATAGTTTTATTCATGTTTTTGAAAGGGTATATAAACAGTACAGTTCCTGATCCCCTTACTCCATTATAAAGCTGTGACTGCTGTTTCTAAATTGTCTTATTCTAATTGCTTAAATTATAATACTGTTAGAAATTGTTTATTAGAGTGTTTTAAGTTAAAACATGAAGCCTACTGAAAAACGTTTTGTGAGCATTAATGCAAGGCAGATGAATGTGTGTGAGTATATTGCTGAGTTAAGCACTTGTTGTCATAGGTGGGTGAGTGCGTGTCAAGTCACCACTTTTGAAGGAATGGCAGACCTTTTGGTGAGGGAATAAACCCTTAGCACTTTGCCTGAGGACAAGACTTGAGTGTTCGGGGGGGGGGGAGCATGACAAAGAGAGATACTGCCAGCACAGCTATCTGGAATTTTGTAAATAATATGTCATTTGTGAATACCAACATGACTTGTATAAGATGCTTGTGTTACAAATGTATTAGAACTGTATGTCATGTGCATATCAAAGTGCTGGTACAGACGTGTGTGCTGAAAAGCTATTTTGTAAAGTACTGAGCTTAAAGATGTATCCAGAGTGTGCCCTGCTGGAAGAGAACAGAAATGTACATACAGTATTGTAACTGTTTGAATGTATATATTTTAACAGGGGAGACTGGAATACAGGAGGTTAACTTCAGAAAAATAGCTGAAATTAAATTACTGTATGGCAGCTAGAGACAGAAGTCTATACTAGGGTGCTCTCTGTATTGTTTGTAAGGTGAAATAATTACCACTTTTGAATGTGAAGGAATGTGATTGTTTTATGACTTTCAGCATCTGCCAAAGATCTGAGGTTTATGTATTTTCACAGGTAGATGCTAAATACTGCCAGATTCCAGCAATGGGTGTTTCACCTATGATAGAGTCACATGATAAGAAATTATGTCATTCTGCAAGCTATCCCAGCAGTAATATTTGAGATATTAATTTGAGAGGTCTGTTAGAGAGACACAACATTCTGTATTCTGTCTTGGACCTGACAACAACAACTAGAAGATCCATTCACCACATCTGCCTTAACTAGGGTATAGAAATTATCTTAGATTCAGTCAGGAATATAGTGAAGCATAGTTTAGATGTTTTTCTTTATTTATTTGAGACTGTCCTGCAATGCTGTTTTAAATATTTCCTGTGGTTTTGAACTCTGATATCTCTGTGAATATATAATGAGTATTTTCTTGTTATTTTATTATTTATTATTAAATATATTTAAACCTTTCACTGTGGCTGAACTTTGTGAGACATATTTAAGTTTTGAGAGTACTTGCATATTTATTTGGTGACACTGTGGTCGTGTCTATATTTGAACACTGAAAAGACCAAACGTAGAATGGCTTAAAACTCTAAAATGCCGTTCATCGAGCTGTTTTTTGTGAGATTGCAGTACAGTGAAGATCAGAAAGATTGCCCTTTCTGCACTGGAGTGCAATCTCAGAGTAAGTAGATATAATTAGCAGGGGTGTGTGTGGGGTGCAGCCCCCACAAAAGCGATTTTAATGAACTGCATTTTCAGGTTTTAAGCCGATCGACATGTGGTCTTTTCGGTGTTCTAATATAGACCCCTGTGGGCCATTCCTAATACCCTTGCTCATGGTCAAACTATCATTTGTATTAAAGGAAGAGATTCACCCTGGGGAAACCACCTTCTTGATCATGGAATTCACAGAGCCAGGTAAGTTTGTATTAATATTAATATTACACAATAAGATTGGGCACCCTTTGTTAAGGGCCTTAAAGTAGCTGATACGAATTAGCTGGTGGCAGTGATAGCTACCTTAGAGTCTGGGCAAAAGAGGGCATAGCTAGTAAACTTGTGCCAGCCTTTCCCATCTGTGTGTGTGTGTGTGTGTGTGTGTGTGTGTGTGTGTGTGTGTGTGTGTGTGTGTGTGTGTGTGTGTGTGTGTGTGTGTGTGTGTGTGTGTGTGTGTGTGTGTGTGTGTGTGTGTGTGTGTGTGTGTGTGTGTGTGTGTGTGTGTGTGTGTAAATCAAACTTTGAAGAGTGTGTGGGTCAGCTACTTGGGCCAATACATGAAGCACTGATTGGACAGAGAGGTTGCTGAAAGACTTGGCTTGGCCACTCAGCTGAGATGTAAACTCTGTACTTGTATCAGTGTGCAAGTAGAGAGTCTTATTGGGGATCTGGAGAAAGAGGGAGAAACCAGCCCCCGATTGACTGTGGTCTCCGTGTGCTCTTAAGGGAAACTGCACTTGATGCAGAGGGCTGCATCTGGAAATACTGTATGTTACTTGTCATCCTCCCAATGTACATCCCCCACTGTTGCCAGTGATGAGGACTGAGACTCCTTGATTACTGGTCCAGTGGTGGGGTGTCACATCATGATGTATCTCATTCTGACATAGAAGATCGAAAAGAACAGTGTCAGTAGTGTTAAAATGTTTCTTAACAACCCCTGTTGATACTTCTTCAAAACAAGATTTTGTCAATAAATTGTAGATAGAATCATTGTATGCAGAAGTGTCCATGACCACCACTCTGTCACTTTTGTCTGCTTTCATAATATGAATATTCTTGTTTTCACTATGTTCTCTTAAGTCCATTCTTTCTTGATGTGTGAGTTTGCAAAATTTTGACTTTTGACACACTCATCTTCTAAGTTCATTCTCACAAGTCTTGTAAAGCACCTGCAATGTTTGGTGAAAAACAGGATTTTACATACTTTTAATAAAAGACTTATTATTATTATTATCTCCATAGTGAGGAATGTCTTTCAGAATATACTTCAAATTTAATTTCCAAGTAAATAACTTCAAGTAAGTAATTACTTTAACCAAATTTGCGGTTTGCATTGGAATGAAGGTAAAACCCTTGTTTAGTACAGACAACTGATGTTGCTTAAGGTCAGCTTTGCCAAGGTTCACTATTCCACAAATAAAATCTAACTTATCTTTTGGGTTTAAACTGTTTTAGTTATTTTCACTTCTTTTCTGGTGAACTTCTGTGGCATTAAAAGTAGAATGAATTTGCTCAAACGTATTCAGTCTCTCTTTGGCTAGCCTTTCTAGTTCTTTGTGAGTTTTTAAGTTTATTCACAAGCTGGTTTGGATTTTATTGATTTAGGCATTTGTACACTAGAATAGTTATGCTTCTGTTTCAATACTGTCTTCGTACAAAAGTGATGTATCCTGAGTTAATGGTTTGGCAGACATTGATTCAAACGTTATGTTTAACCAAACAGCTTTTATTCTTAAGGAAGGTTTCCTATCCAGTGAGTACACTTTGCTTGATTTTATTATCTGGAAGGGGCTTGGTCATTCTGTCTGATTCACAGTGGGGATGTCTTCAGTGAATTACTGTTACACAGGAAAGAGACTTGAGGAATATCAAGAATAAACCATGTCTGGAAGAACCCATGGTGCCATAAACTGATCTGCAACTCATTTCGAGCAAGCTATTTCAGTATTAAACCAACTGAAGCTAATATGACTCAGTATACCTACAAATCAAATTGTTCTTTATACTGTGAATTTTTGCAGACCTGCATTTTTAAATCTAGGAGCCCTTAGGTCAAACTGCCACACACGTTTCACAGAAGCACCAGTGTACTGCTGTACTGGGAGTTTATGAAGCTAGATAGTAAAACTCCATTTATTGTGCACACACTAAGACTTAATAACATTTTACCAAATGAAAACTAATTAAGTAGCTAAGCTTTTGTTTTGGATGAGTACTGAGTCAGTAATAAAATGCAGGAACAGATGCAATTAATAGTCATTTGTACACAGCAACTATTAGAACAATATTATCTGTGCTCTCTAGTCCTTATCCTCGTCTGAAAGATTTTTTTTTGTTTCTGAAGGATCTCAAAATGAATACATTTTATATATCTTTACATTTGTGTGTGTGTGTGTGTGTATGTGTATATATATATATATATATGGGTCTGTATCAGAATAGCGAAGAGGCATTTAATCGAACGCCTCTTCGCTGACACATAAACAGCAAACGCACTAAAGCACGAACACTCAGAACACCGATTTCTTTCCCTGGGAAAGAAATTGGTAGCACTAACAAACGCACATAGTTTCAAACATTACAATGTGGGTTGCTGCACCCCCCACACCCCCTCTAACTTAATATACCAATTCCGAGATCGCACTACAGTGGGGAAAGAGACATAAACATGGGGAAGGCCAAGCGATTTCCTTCCCAGGGAAAAAAAAAATCGCTGTTCTGAGCATTCGCGCTTTAGTGCATTCGCTCTTTATGTGTCGACGAAGAGGTGCTCGATTAAACGCCTCTTCATTATTTTGATATAGACCCATATATATGTATATATATATATATATATATATATATATATATATATATATATATATATATATATATATATAGCATAAATAGACAAAGATATATCTGACTCATAATACCAGCAGAAGAACTTATGAAAGCTAATGTATTGCAGTCTTTTCAAGGTTTACATCAAATCTACACAAATTAGACACCTGATGATGTACATGTATACAGAACAGGGCAGAATTCTGCATGGAAAGGCCTAGTTTCTTGACAGCTATTTTGTAGGAAAGTAAAACCATGCTGGAATCATGTAGACAGTACATTGCAGACAGTCAGTAAAATGAGCCTAATTATTTATATTTATTCTTGGATAGAAATGTACTAGCAGTACACAGTTCTGAACATGAGCTACAGCATGACTGAACCAGTTTCACGTTATAATGCTGTCACCCCATGCTAAGGATGCATAGTTGCCAGGGAGCATGTTTCAAACCTCCTCAGACTCTCCACTGCACTGGTATCTGTCACAGTAGAACTGCACTCCTAGCAGTGCCTGTCCCAGAAAGATTTTTTGGGTAATCCAGTGAAGCAGCCTTGACATGTGGCAAAGTGCTTACAATAGTATCCAGGAAGGTGCACTTTTCTATAATTATAGCACGGAACATTAGGTAGGTGTTTCGATCCATAGTACTGCTCTAAAAGGTCAAAGTGCAGCAATATATATATATATATATATAGATATATATATATATATATATATATATATATATATATATATATATATATATATATATATATAGGTAGATATATATAGATGGACAGATAGATATAGTCCCAGCATCACACAGTCCCAGTAGCAGAGGCACTAGTGAATGGTAAGGCCATATCATTTTAGAATACCCATGAAATTGTCAGCAGGATTGGAGCTTAATCATAAGTCTGTGTAATATGTGAACAGAAACTGTTGAAGTGAGTACTATCTTAGCAATATTCCTTTTATTTAGAAGCAAGCAACTGCATGACTGTGTGGAAAATACTCATGTTTTATAATGCTAGGAGTGAAATTTGATTAATATGCCACGTAACTTTCTGTATAAAAGTAGATATTAGTAGACCAGTGATGTAGGTAAAATTCCAATGTAGATATTTGTGTGTGTGTGTGTGTGTGTGTGTGTGTGTGTGTGTGTGTGTTTTTATATATATATATATATATATATATATATATATATATATATATATATATATATATATATATGGGTTACCGTCAGTACATCAAATGGCCACAGCATCGAAATCCACTGTATCGACACCTCAGAACATTGACACCTGGAGAGCCGACAATCACCACACGGTAAGGAACCATTTGGCCATCCCCGTAAACTTTGCCTCGTACCACTGTTGTAGTGTGTTCTCGGAGTTGGAATATTAAGTAAGGGGGGTGGGGGAGTTTCGCCCCCCACATCTGTGTGTTTGTTTCATTGATAGTTTTGGAGTTACAGATGGCCAAACAGTTCCTTACAGTGTGGTGATCATCGGCTCTCTGGGTGTCGATGTTCTGAGGCGTCATTGCACTGGATTTCGATGTTGTGGCCATTCGATGTACTGATGGTAACCCATATACATATATATATATATATATATATATATATATATATATATATATATATATATATATATATCATTGGCAATAATTTCCTTAGATATGTGAGTATTGGAAGTGTTTTGCAAGTTAATACAAAGAGCTGCTACTAAGACCACTGACAAACTGTCTTTAGCATTTTATTATACAACCATCTAAGGCCTATCAATAGAACTATATAAAGCTGGTCTTCGAATCACTATAATGTCTTTTATATCTTTTTCCATTCAGTGGTACATTTTTACATAAATCAGACTCCCTCAACCTGTAAATCTAACATTACTCTGTTTTTTACTCTTTCTTAGTTTAATGACATCCAAGAGCCACTGTCTGCCATCTCTTATACCATAATACTCTGCAATAACAGGCATATGAAATTGTGAGTCCAGACACTGTTTTCATCAGCTGCACTCGGGTGGAAGTGGAGAAATAGCAGTGATTAGCTGACCGTAGTTGCTGTGGACATTATTTTAAAAATATTACTATGGGCTCTATGTAGTCAGGCATTGCTGAAGAATCTTATAAAGGGCTAAAATTTTATTGTGAGCTCCACAGATGTAAACGATATCACACTAACTTAGTGTTATAATAACATGCTAACCCTAAAAATATGTTGTTCAAGGTTAAAATCTCTAGCAGAAAATACTCTATAAATGCACAGAACTGCACCCTACCACCTTCTTCCCTACTCTATAAACACCTCAAACTGCAACCTACTACCTATTCTTCTTTACTCTATAAACATCCAGAACTGCACCTTACCACATATTCTTCCCTATTCTATAAACACCCCAAACTGCACCCTACCGCCTATTATTCTCAACTCTATAAACACCCCAACTACACCCTACCACCTATTCTTCTCTACTCTATAAACATCCCAAACTGCACCCTACCACCTATTCTCCCCTCCTCTATAAACACCCCAAACTGCACCCTACCACCTATTCTTCTCTACTTTGTAAATACCCAAAACTGCACCTTACCACCTAATCTTCCCTTCTCTATAAACACCCCAAACTGCACCCTACCACCTATTCTTCCCTACTCTATAAACACTTCAAACTGCATCCCACCACCTATTCTTCCCTACTCTATAGACACCCCAAACTGCACCTTACCACCTATTCTTCACTACTCTATAAACACACTATACTGCACCCTACCATCTATTCTTCACTACTCTATAAACACCCCAAACTGCACCCTACCACCTAATCTTCCCTACTCTATAAACACCCCAAACTGCACCCTACTACATATCCTTCACTGCCTGTTTTCTTCTCTCCCACTCCTGCACAGCTACTTTGGTTCTGAAAGCTTCCCTTTTCCTTAGGTTAAAATTTTCTTCCTACAGTACAAGTAACAAGATTTTTTATCTTCGTATAACATAGTTTGTTGAAACCCAGTCATTTGTGTGTGTGTGTTTTTAATTTATTCTTGGAAAATATTTTACTGATTGTTTCTGTAACAAAAGAAGTCCCCCCCCGCCAAGCCTGAGAGGGTAAGCCCTGCTCTGTTCACCCTCCCTCCGCTATGGCTCACTTTGCTGTCCTGCTTTACCCTCATTTCCTACCCCCAGTTCACCTACAATTATGCACTTCAAGCTCCTCCTTCTCCCTGGCCAATATAAATTTAGCCAAATAATTTTTCACACACAACATGACCCAGCTAGTTACCTATCATGACTTCACTTCTGTTTCTTCCAATCAATTGGCTTCTACTCCCATTAAATTATTTCTCTCCTGCCACAAATTCATTTCCTGTCTTTCCTGTCTCCTGATATACAATCACCAGTCTCAATGAACCTCACTTTCCTTCTGTCACACTTTCTGATGACTTTTCCCATCAGCCAGTTCTCCTCTTTATCCTGTTTCCATTTCTATCCTCCATAAACCTACTACATCCTATTTGTACAACCTCTTACACTTTTATTAAACATATTACTCTTTCCCCTATCATTCCACCACCCTACCTTATTTTGCTACATTATTCCTTTCTACTAAACATCGCAATTTAGATTCTGCTACTCTCTCTCTAACAATTACAGTATAATAACCACTACAACTTTTATACTTCGCAATATCAGTAATAATCTCCTCTCTCTACCCCATCTCTGTCCTCTAGATTCCTATCAGCACAAGACAACCACCATAATATAACTCTTTCCCAATTCCTACCCATAATGCACTTGCTGTCTTACACTACTGACATAGGGTACATCCTGCCATCACTCCCTCTACATTCACAGCAGCCTTCCCTGACCTTAGATGCTCAAGTCTGAAATACAATGTGTCACCATAGACTCCAGCTTGTATAGAATAGCTTTTATATCCACCCTTATAGCAAGAAACACCATTGGTTAATCATCACATGCCATAAGCTATGATCAAGGTGCAAAACCAAATGTAAAGTCTTTTACATCCAGTCCAGAATACAAGCCCTAAAATTAAGTGGAGATATCCACCACCATAACCCTGGTCCAATATGCCTTTTAGTCAACTCCCTTACTGTTAGATTCACAGCTAATTTACCTCACTAGGCAAACCACTGTCTGGCCCTGAAACTAATTTCTTTCTAATACAATGTATTATTACAATTAGCAGCATTTCTTGCTGTATTACTACATACATATTATTCAGATGATTTCATGACTCTAAACATGAAGCCTGCACATAGATATTTATCATTGTTAATTATATAATGTAATGACAATGTAACCCTGTATATTGTATGTAAATGTTTACTATATTGTGCTCCTTTCATGAATGTGAAAGTGAAGTTTGCCCACATATATCCATCACTCTTAAGGGTATAATGTAACAAGAATTAAACTCTGACTACTGGACTATATATGAAATATAGGATTGTAACCCTGTACATTGTACGTAAAAGTTGATTATACTGTATGTGCCTTATTTGCATGTATTTCTACTACTTTATGTCATTTGAAGCTTTTCTCTCTCTGGGTCTTTGCTAAAAACTGCTTTTATTGCCTAGATGGACTTTAACTGTTATGAAATGCAATAAATAAATAAATCAATAAATAAATAAACAAACAGGAGGCTTGGAAGCAAAATCCTCATCATCTCTGTACTGATGCAACAAGGCATAGTTAGACTTAATAATGAATGAAGGTAGGCTGCATTAGGAAAAATGGAATGCGTACTGTCATGTGACTAAGGACAGTTATTCATGCTTTATAAAGTGCCATGCAATAAGCAAACTCAGGATGTGATTCACACCAAAATGCAAGGTTAGTTTGGTTAGGATACCAAAAAAATGTTTTTTTAAATGATTGAGGTAAGTGAGTGTACCATGCTTGGCAACATGACACAGAAAGCTACCAATGTAATTATAATGTCTGGCGTTTAGTTGGGGGGGTCAAGAACTGGTTATCAAAGGGCTCACGTGGGCAAAGACAGAGTTTCAGTCATATTATCAGTGCAGTATGATATGACCGCTACTTTCTCTCTTTAAAGCACAACAAATGTTTTCATCTATGTTGTCACAGCAAGATATAGTTAATAAATGCACTGAAATACTGACTGGAGCATAAGGCCTGCAGTACTCCCCTTTACTTTGGTGTTGTTTCTTAGATGTTTGAAATTAAGAATGCAACATGTGGATCAGAGGTGAAGTAAGCAGCAAATGAGAAATCCATCACTTCTGCTGAATTGACAGCACTCAGTATCGTTCTTTGTAACGCAATCCTAGCTGTTTATTTCGCTATTATACATTGCCTGTTCTGGTGATCATGTTTTAATGGTTACTTATTTCTTCTAATAACATATGCAGCCTGAATACTAATTTGGTACCTGAGCACTTTCTAGTGCTTATTCCACTGTCTCAGATGGTACCATGTCTGCATTTATGTAAATGTTTTTTTCTTTTTTTTTTTTATGAGTTGCGTCTGTAGCCATAACTGTCCAATAATGCATTATATCTTTATTCCACAAGGTCAGAGCTTTTTAGCAGAGAGGATTCTAATTGCTTCTCAGGGGTTCATCAAAACCCAAAATACAGTTTTGATATTGTATCATCACGTAATTAATCTAGTGGGACCACATAAAACATTCTGTCTCCTCCTTTCCTCTTCAAACAATAAAATAATTTATTCCAAGATGAAACTTTCTCATATTCGAGTAAATATAAAACAGGTAATATGGTTTAACTGCCTGCTATGCATGTAAAAGATTTATTAAGGTATGTGAGCTGTGACACATTTCACACAGGGTTTCACTTACTTCAATGTATTTCGAGATAAACAAAAATACACTCTACTAAGGCAGACTCTTAATTTAGGTGTAAATTAACCTGTCATTCACTTATAGGATTTAAATGTATTATAAAGTAGACAAAATAAAGATAAGCCATCAGCCACCACTATTAATTAAATTATTTCCTTCAGAAAAATACAGAGCTAATACCTAGGTATGAAGTCACAATAATGTTATAGCTTGTACAATTATGGCAGCATTATGTCTGATCAGTAAGATGTCTTCCTCACAGGTTGAGGGTCTGAGACTTAAATTGTGTGAAGTGGTAAATGAAGCTTGAAAATAGGGACATACCTCCAAAACTACTAGCAACCTGTGCAGGGGTAAATCAGCCCTGAAAATAGGGACATACCTCTAAAAACAGAAAAATAATGTTTGGGGTAAATCAGGCCTGAATATAGGGACATACCTCCAAAAACAAGAAAATCATGTTCAGGGGTAAATCAGACTTGAAAATAGGAAAATACCTCTAAAAACAGGTAAATCATGTTCAGGGGTAAATCACGCATCAAAATGCCTTCAAAATACAGAATATAAATGATTAGTCCAGATAAAAATCACTTTAGCTAGCAGATATAGGAGACTCGCTGCCTGATACTCTCCCTTTGGGTGGAATAAAGACACCTTGTTGAAGTATCCAGTAGTTTATTCAGCAGGAGATGGACGAGTGTTCTTCTTCCTCCAAAATAGGGACAGTGGAGAGGTCTGATCTCGAACCATCAGACACTGAATGGGGATTTCCTGTGTTTGTTTTCTCTGGTTATACTTTCTTTTTTCCTGCCCCATAAAAACATGTTTTTCAGCTGGTTGTTGTAAATTGTCTGTAAACACACACACACTCGCGCGCACACACACGCACACACACATACACACACACACACACACACACACACACACACACACACCATCATCATCAAGGCCTTTTTCACATTTTTACATGGAATATGTTGCCACCTCTCTGAATCCAGAGACACTCTTCTACATTTGGCAGTCATGCTTTATTGTTGCACATCTCTCATGTTGTCTCTTTCTGTTGGCCTGGCATCCTCATCTCCTGTTGCTGTCTTTGCTGTTATCTCCCAGATCTCCTCCTGCACATCTCTCATGTTGTCTCTTTCTGTTGGCCTGGCATCCTCATCTCCTGTTGCTGTCTTTGCTGTTATCTCCCAGATCTCCTCCTGCACATCTCTCATGTTGTCTGTCTTTCTGTTGGCCTGGCATCCTCATCTCCTGTTGCTGTCTTTGCTGTTATCTCCCAGATCTCCTCCTGCACATCTCTCATGTTGTCTCTTTCTGTTGGCCTGGCATCCTCATCTCCTGTTGCTGTCTTTGCTGTTATCTCCCAGATCTCCTCCTGCACATCTCTCATGTTGTCTCTTTCTGTTGGCCTGGCATCCTCATCTCCTGTTGCTGTCTTTGCTGTTATCTCCCAGATCTCCTCCTGCACATCTCTCATGTTGTCTCTTTCTGTTGGCCTGGCATCCTCATCTCCTGTTGCTGTCTTTGCTGTTATCTCCCAGATCTCCTCCTGCACATCTCTCATGTTGTCTCTTTCTGTTGGCCTGGCATCCTCATCTCCTGTTGCTGTCTTTGCTGTTATCTCCCAGATCTCCTCCTGCACATCTCTCATGTTGTCTGTCTTTCTGTTGGCCTGGCATCCTCATCTCCTGTTGCTGTCTTTGCTGTTATCTCCCAGATCTCCTCCTGCACATCTCTCATGTTGTCTCTTTCTGTTGGCCTGGCATCCTCATCTCCTGTTGCTGTCTTTGCTGTTATCTCCCAGATCTCCTCCTGCACATCTCTCATGTTGTCTCTTTCTGTTGGCCTGGCATCCTCATCTCCTGTTGCTGTCTTTGCTGTTATCTCCCAGATCTCCTCCTGCACATCTCTCATGTTGTCTGTCTTTCTGTTGGTCTGGCATCCTCATCTCCTGTTGCTGTCTTTGCTGTTATCTCCCAGATATGCTCCTCCAAACTGTCCTCTGCTTTCATGTACATGTGACTGAACACTGTTATCTGTTCTCCTTGATCTTCCCTGTGACTTGTGCTCCTTTGGTTTCAGATCTGTTCTCATTTCTTCTCCTACCTATAGTGCTCATCTGAGGCACTTCATCTTTTTTTTTTTTTTTTTTTTTTTACTAGGAGCAGTGTGAGAGTAACTATGCTTTTGTGCTTTTGCAGCATTACAGGATGGTTCTGTTCTATAACAGTATGCTTCATTCTGCACTACTGTGTTACAGCATACTACTTTTCAGCTACTCAAGTCGCATTTCTTCTTTTGTGAACACATTCTTTCAAAGTATTACTGAGTCATTGGTGCAGCGGTAGCATTGTTGCCTCACAGCAAGAGGTTCTCCCGTTCAATTCTCGGCTGGAGTGCGGGGAGTGCCTTCTGTGTGGAGTCTGCATGTCCTCCCCACGGTTGGGTGGGCATTCGAAAGACATGCGTAAAAGGGCGCACCTTCATTGAAGGTTGGACGTCGAGCTGGCACCCTGGTGTTCGTGAAAAATCTACTGCTAATCATTAGCGGACTGGAGTTCCACTGTGGCGACCCCTAACCGGGAAAAGCTGAAAGACAACAACAACTGAGTCATTTACTGCCTGCAGTAATTCCACCAAAAACTTCATCACATGACTGCCCAAGTCAGTTTTCTTGGTATCTTATCATATGCTTTCTCTGTGTCTGAATGCCTAGTTGGACAGTTTCTCATCTGCAGCTTCTCCTCCACTATCTGTCCAACTGCTATCACCTTGTCAGTTGTACTACATCCTGATTTGAATCCAAACTGCTAATCGCCCATCTTACTTTCTGCTACTCTGCATATTCATTTATCACCCACTGCAGCATTCTTATGCAGTGTGTCAGGAGTTTGATACTTCTGTACTGCATGCATTTGTGAATATCCCTTTGTTCTTTTACACTGGCACTAGAATGCACATCTCCAGTCATCAGGGATATGCCTCTCTCCCCATCCCCAAACTATGACTACTCAGGAGATACTTCTCTTTTAATGAGTCCAACATCCTAATCAATTCTGTCATGACTTTAGCTGACCCTGTCACTTTATCTAGCTTCATTGTCCTTAGTATTTGCAATTGTTCTTGTGGCCTGAAAAGAATCCTCTGTCCATTTCAATTACCTGATTAGCTGATGACAAATATTGTGCGTGCATTGAATTGGTAGTAACGTGTTTCAAACAGGTGGGCAAGCCTGGAATTTTTGAAAAGAAGCTGGAGATAAGGAAACAGTTCACCTGTCTTAGCTCTTGCAATACAATGAGCCAAGCCACAGCCAGCAATGAAAATGGGTAAAAAAAAAAAAACTGGACATAGAAAAACACCACATAAAGTACATACAGAGTAACCTTGAAAAAAAATGCAAGAAGTAAAAGCTAACTAAAAGACCTAGCTAATCAGAGCAACTTTTCATGTATATCCATCTACAATATGACTCAGAGCACTCACTAAGAAAATCAGAACTAAGTGCTACTGTAAATCAGTCATGTTTCAGAAAAACAAGAACTGCAGTGCTGGAGTTTGCTACTTGATAACTAAATCCCCATATTAAGACACACCAGAGTGGGTTCAGAAATGTCACATGCTCTTACGTGGCCTTTTTTGCTTTTCATGTTTATGCAGCTGTAAGACTGAGCTGCACTAAAGAAGCATGCAGTATTAGCAACGACTACGTGCAGCACGGATATACAGCAGTGCCAGCCCACAGCAACACATTTCCCACTGAATCTATCTGTAGAATCAGCTGTTAAAATAACTGCATAACAGAAACTATTGGCAGCACCAATGCAGAGTAATACTCTCTCTGAACAAAAAAAAAGCACAATAACTTGCAATAAAAAGCTTATGGCTCCAACACATTTAGGGCAGTGTTAACTGGAAGAGAAGTTTCTCTTGCATGCACACATAATTTGTAAAAGGTATGCGATACTTGTCAATATTCAAATCCTAGTTTGCTATTCGGACTTAGCTTCTGAACTGGTTCCTAGGTTTCCACATTTCACAAGATGTAGTTTTCCTCCATGAGTGTATATTAAGATGTATTGCTGATCTTTCCCCACCCACAGGGTAGGGTAGTTCAGAGGAGGGAAAGGTGCATTAGCAGACTGCAGAAAGTGTTGCCAGCTTTCACTGGAGAGACTTATTTTTAAACGAAATTTAAAAGTTCACAATGAAGTGGTTCCCTATTAAATCAGCAAATGCTTAAAATAGCGAACGCTGTTTAATCAAACCTTTTTAATCGAAACAGCAAAATCCCGAACACATGTTAAAGCGATTTTTTTCCCCAGGGGAAAAAAATCACTGGGCCATTTTTGGGACTTTGCCATTTCCTCCACTGTGGTGCGATCTCGTAGTTGGTATATTTAAGTAGGGGAATGTGGTGGGTGAAGCCTTTATTTTGTGTTTTTTTTTGTTTTTTGTTTTTTTTTTATGGAGCAGCGATTTTTTTTCCCTGGGAAAATAATTGCTGTTCCACGTGTTTGGCATTTAGCCATTTTCATATTTCAGGGTCGATTATACAATGTTCGCTATTTTAAGCATTCACTGTTATAATATAGACCCTCAACTATATTAGCTGAATGCATGCAGTTAACTCGGCTCATTAACTTATTGTCTATGAACTCAAGAAGACTTTCCTTGCCAGATACCCTCGGTGCCTCAGTGCAGGTGTGTCTTCTGAGTAGCAGCATGTCAGTGTAACTTTATAGTGCTTGTATGCAGGTTACAAAGTAATATGTAGCTGGTGTATATAGTTTTACTGTATTTATCTAAACAGAGTTTGAAAAAGTCTTCAGGTATCATAAAAACATTCTTGATCCCTTGTCAACACCACTTCACTTCTAAATTATCCCATTTAACAGTCCCTATCAAAACTTACATTATAAATGTAAGCACCTTTAAGCTTGTCATGTGGTATCACACTTAAATTGCAATAAATAACCCCCATGAGCTGGTCATGTGTCATCACAACTTGTCATACAAGGAATGACATATTCATCACCTACTAGCTTATCATGTAGGATTGCAATTTGTATTACAAGGAATAGCCTCTTTTAGCTTAGCATGAAGTTAGATGCAGGATGGCCTCCTCTAAGACCACCTATCAGTACTGTGAAACTGGTAAGTACATACTGTGGTGGCACACAGATGCAGAATATCGCACTCCCCTAATGCATATTCTTTGAAGGGTCTGCTACTGTCTCCCACTGCACTGGGACCTCAAGCTTACACCCTCCTATCCACTGTCAGGAGGTAGTACTGCAGTACTGAGACCCACCTGACATTTATTTAGTTTATTAGGGATATTATATACCTCCTTCTAGGAATATATATATATATATATATATATATATATATATATATATATATATATATATATATATTTGTGTGTGTGTGTGTGTGTGTGTGTGTGCGTGTGTGTGTGTGTGTGTGTGTGTGTGTGTGTGTGTGTGTGTGTGTGTGTAAAAGCATAATGCCACAAAACAGCAAAGTTCACAGACATGGCAAAAAAAAAAACATAAAAGCACATTAAAGTCAATAAAAATCTTTAAAAAATATAAAAGTGTAGAAGTTGGTGAAGTACTTTTCCCAGAGTCATAAGACACATTTAAGAAGGTTACACAGTGACCTCCTAAAGACAGATTCAATTTCTGAAGCCCTGATAACTGATGCTAGCCATTTCTAAAGAACTTGGGCAAGATAGCTAAAACCTGCCTTCCAAATGTCTCTTTGGAATGGCCAGCAGACACCTTCTGCTAACCTGAGCTGCCATATAGGGCACAACAGACTTCCACATAGAGACCACCCAGATCATGCAAGTCTTAGCAGGTGAGGGTGAGTATCTTAAAAATACACCTGGCAGGAACTGAGAGCCAGCAGAGATCACACAGTGCAGAAGTGCCATGATGCACACTAGGAGTGGCATGCAACCTCCTGGTTGTAGCATTTTGCACTAATTCCAGGTGTGCAAAAATCACCATCTGTAAGCCCCTGTTAAAAAGCATGTCAGTAGTCAAGGTGTATAAAAAAAATAAATAAAACAGCATGTGCCACCATTGTCATTATGTATGAAGGTAGAATGTAACATTTCATCTTAGCTGTATTTTCAGGGGGAAGTAACACACTCTGACAACCAATGGCACTTGGTTCTACAGTGCCAATCTGTTATCAGGGACAATGCCAAGATCTTTAATGAAGGGATCAAAATATAACTGTGTCCCCCCATCTATAATCAATGGGGAAAAGAAAGGAAGTTGGAAATGGATGGATGGTGGTATTCTCCAGTCTTATCTGGGTTGATTTTCAACTTCTTCATAAGCATCAGTTTCAAAATAAAAATCCAAGAAGTCCACTGAAAGTCTGGCACATAGTCTGAAGAAAAGCAACGTAATAACTGAATGTCACTGACACATATTTGATAAAAAATAACTCTCCTAACCATGATCTTCTTGCAGGTAGTCTGGTGGTACACAAAAGTTAAGGGGGGTATGCAGTCAAACCTGCCACAACCTGCTGGGTAAGCTTAGAGAGGTAAGAGACAAATCACTCTAGATCCATACTCAGTAAGTCGCAGTGAAATTTTGAGCACTTGATCAGAGTCCCATGAGCCAGCTTGTCAAAGGCCAGTGAGAGAGCAAGTTAGATCAAGATGAAATGATTCCATTGATCTCTCACCATCAGTAGCTCACTTACTACTTTAATTAGCATAGTCTCCATGCTGTGTCATGATCTAAAACTGGACTGACAAGGAGCCAGGTCAGACAGGAATATAGCTGAGCATACTTCACCTTTTCTATAACCTTCTCAGTAAATATGAGATCACAGATAAGGTGTGTGATGATGTGAGGTAGTGGATGTACAACATAAGCCAGCATAGCTAGCTGGAGGTTTGTAATGAATTATATATCCTTTGTATATCAAAGTGATCTGTACAGATGCTTATATTGAAAATGTACTTGTAAAGCTGCTTGTGTTAAAAATGTACCAACAGTGGGTCCTGCTCAACAGAAAAGAAATATACCTGTATATCAAACTGTATTGCAACTGTTGAAATGGATATATTGTAACAAAGAATACTAGAAGAAAAGAGATTAATCTCAGTCTAGCTAACTTTGAAAAATAGTCTGAAATTAAATTTCATGGTTTAGGCCATACAAATTGTATTTTACAGTTCTGATTGCAGCCAGAGACAAAATGCATGTGAAAACCAGGACTAGGAATCCTACTGTATTGTCCTTAGGGGTGAACTAATTACTATCTTGGAAGGGTGGACGTTTTTGAAATGTTTTTATAGCTTCCAGATGCTGTAACATCTTAGCAAAGCTATATGTGTGTGTATTATGACACATATATGCTAGATTCTGGTTCATTATCTAGTAATGGGGTAGTATAGGAACCAGATGTCAGGTGACCAGTTTTATGTGATGTCATTCTGTAATCCAGCACTAAAATGATGTTTTAATACTAGATGAGACAGAAGTCTCTGAGCAGTCTGTTTTTGAAAGCTGACAAAGAAGGATCACTCACCTACTTCATCTTGCCTTGCTTTATTAAGTAAGTAAGAAACAGTAATTCTTTAGATCAGTCAGGAAAATATAGTGAGATTAGTTATGTATTGTTTTTCTCTAACTATGAATCTTTCCATCTGTATTATTTTTAATATTTCTTGTGGTTGAAACTCTGGTGTTTATTGTAATTATAAATAGATATTTAGTAGTTTTGTGTTCTTTTGTTATTTATTATTAAATATATTTAAAATTTTCATTGTGGCTGGTCTTTTAAAGAACATTTAACCTTTGAGAGTACTTATATTTATTTGGTGATACTGTGGCTGTTCCTAAAAGAGTTGCTGCATTGGTCAAACACTACCAGTTGTATTAGTATTAATTTTACTCATTATAATTGGGTACTCTTTTAAGAGCCTTAGAGTAGCTGGTTTTGGAATGTTCTGGTGGCAGTATCTACCTTATAGTCTGGGCAAAGTGGGCATAGCTGGTAAATCTGTGCCAGCCTTTCCTAGTTTTGTGTGTGTGTGTGTGTGTGTGTGTGTGTGTGTGTGTGTGTGTGTGTGTGTGTGTGTGTGTATGTGTGCGTGAAAATCAAATATCAAAGAGTGTGTGTGTCAGCTACTTGGAGCAGGGACACAGAGTACTGGTTACACAGAGAGGTTGTTGGAGGATTTGGTTTGGAACACTCTGCTGAGGAATTAACTTTACAGCTGTGTCAGTGGGGCCTGGAGAGAGAGAGAGACACACACACAAACCCAGCCCCAGGACTGACTGTGCTCCCAGTGTGCTCTTAAGGGAAATTGTGTTTGGTTCAGGGAACTGCATCTGAAAATACTGTGTGTATCTATTTTTGTTCCAAATGAACATCCCTCACCAGTGACCAGTGGTGAGGATTGCAGCTCCTTGATTACAGGCCCACAGGAGGGATGTCACAGGTTAGTATTCACATTTCTTTTTCTGGTAATTGATGTATCTTCTAATACAGATGAAAAAAATCCAAACCTCAAAGAAGAATTGATTATCTGGAGAATAACTGAACCCAATGAACTGAGATGAGTTTTCATAAGTCTCACTGGACCAGGATCCAATGTGCAAGTGACTGGATGCCTAGCTGAAGCCATAGTTATAAAGATGGTTGTATGCTATGTATCTAGTCAGCATTAGTCTGGGTCACCTACCAAAGTTGAATCACAACCCCCTTATGGTCAAACCCAGGGAAACAGACATCTTGACCAAGGCTATTTTGCTTGCAAAAAAACATGCTGCCTCTTCATCCACTCTGCAGCCAGGAAAACTCTCTACAGGTGGCCAGATAGACCAGACTGCACAGCTGTCCAACAACCCAAAAGAAAACATCCAGACCAGTCAATGTAGCTGAGACATCCTTTGATTGAAAAGCTGTGTTTTCTAGAGGTACCTGGCTGGTAATGAATCTAATGCTCACCCAAAGCAAGTGTATTCTCAAGGAAGTGAGGCCTACACCATCTTCATTCCTAATTGCATGCTAGTGTATACATGGTTCTACATTCAGGCTGGATTCATGGTTTGTGGCAAACTGTGATCCTAAGAGATATTTTCACTGAAGCAAGTCAGTAAAGAGCTCTGGTGACAGTGCTGTTATACAGCAACACTAGAAAAGCAGGATCATGAGTTTGATCAGCTATCATCAGGGCCAAAAAAGCAACTCCAAAGAAATTTGAAGAGAAAATAAAGCAAAGACATCCAGGTAAGGAAAATTTCATGATACAAAAAATAGAAAACAAATGGAAAATGTAGAACAAAGGATTAGTAAGGTAGAAGTTAAACAAATAGAAACTGAAGTTATGGATTACCTGTGAAGTGAAGGATTTATTGTAGAAAACTCAGCACAGGTAACATGAAATCATGATGGAATAATGTCTCCAAATTAAAGAGAAACAACTGGAGCAGAAAGTTTTTAAAGAAGAAATAGAGACAGAAAAGAAAGAGATCTGTTATGGTGAAACATTTATACAAAGGATAAAGCGATACTAATAAATACAAAAAACAGCACCAAAGATATTTGAAGAGAAATATAGGCAAAGGCACTCAGATGTGGAAAATTTCACAATATAAAAGTAATAAAACAAAGGAGGAAGTTGAAAAGAGCAATGGGGATGTTTAAAGAAACAGAAATTGAAGTTATGTATTACCTGTGAAGTGAAAGATTTAGTGCAGAAAATCCAATACAAATAATGTCACAGCAATATAGACAAGTTTCCAAACTAAGGAGAAACAGATGGAGTGGGAGGCATCTGACGATTTGTCACATGATGCTGTGGAGTTTCAAGTAGGAAACCATTACAAATGGTCAGTTGAAGTTGTACAGCTAGAGCAAGGAAAGGAGGAAGAAAGAGTTGCAGGTCTGAGGCAGGCAATGTTGTGGAAATCGGACCAATGAGCTCCCACATGAAGGAGCAGTAGATAGTGCAGGATGCATCTAAAGAGGATATGTCACAGGAAGATATTCTGGAACTTTCTTAGGAAGCTCACAGGAAACTGCAAAGAATATGCCCTCAGTTTAGAAGAAAATGATCTAATGGAAAAGCTGCTTGATTTTACAGAAATGGATAGACGTATAAAGATCAATAAAAGAAATAGATACAGAAAGAAAATAAGACCCAACATTTTCGAATTCTAATAAAACAGACAACAGTAACCAAGACTATTAACAGAAATTTGTGTGATATAACAGACATAAATAGGATATACTATGCAGCTAAATTACTAACAGGTAAAGTCTTATCGGAAAAACATAGAGCAATAAGGGAA
Organism: Protopterus annectens; assembly: GCF_019279795.1. Classification (NCBI taxonomy): domain Eukaryota; kingdom Metazoa; phylum Chordata; order Ceratodontiformes; family Protopteridae; genus Protopterus; species Protopterus annectens. The sequence continues at coordinate 1,929,705,829 of NC_056741.1, forward strand.
AAGAAGGGAAGAAATAAAATGCTACCATGGAAGCATGAAACAGAGAAAACTATAAAGCAATTAAGACAAAAAGTGTCATTGTTAGAAGAACACAGAAGAGGGAACAGATCAACAATAATACTTAGATAGACATGGTAAAAGCAATGCACAGTATCAAAGCATAGCAGGATCTATCATACATTATTGCAAATAATAAACTAAAGATACCAGCACAGGCAGAAAAAGTTTGAAGATATGCAGAGAAATTTAAAGGAAAAGTACAAAATAAGCAATTCATTGATGACCCAAAAACGTTTTATAGAGAACTGAGAAACAAAACAAAAGGAATAGAAACACCACCAAAAAAGAAAAAAACTAGATACATTTTGGAGACATATTTATGAAGACCCTGAGGAACATAAGAAAGATGTTGAATGGAGAGAAAAATTAATAAAAGCAGTAAGGAGGCCAAATGTAGAGGATATGAAATAAAATGACATAACGGCTAGAGAAATTGAAACAAAATTAAGAAAACTAAATGGAAAACCCCAGGCCCAAATGCAATACCTAACTTCTGGCTTAAAGTATTGACATCTTTACACAATGATTTAACCCTGAGTAAGAATTACTTATATGTGTATCCAGAACAGACAACAACCTGGTTAACAGGAAAAATGATACTGATCTGTAAACCATCCTAAAAACTGTGGACCAATAACTTGTCTTCGGACGATGTGCAAACTATCTTTTGAAATTAATACAGACAGAGTTTATAGTCATTTAGAAAAAACTCGATCATGGCAATATATCAAAAAGGTAACAAAAGGAAGTCATATGGTACAAAAGATCATTTGTTGCTAGCTAAAGCCATACTAAAGAACTGTAAAATTAGCAGCAGCAAATACCCCATTCAGAACCCACCACTGTATAGCACTAAAAAGCCTAAATTGGTGAGGACTACCCCATCAACTAACATATGCACAGTTCTTACCAGCTATAAAATTATCCAGCATCCATCTGCTTGTGCAGCATAAACTAACACTCTACATATCTATGTTCCCAGTCGGTTATTATAATCCAATGACCAAAGACTCCTATCTGTCCACAAACTTATTATATTTGTTGGGCATTGTCTGTACTCATACCATGTTGCTAAGGCCTAGGACTCCTTATCTCTGTCCATCAAGTCAATACCCTTCCTCCCATCCTTCAAAACCATTCTGACAGACTTCCTAGCCAAAAGCTGGTTCTGTTCTTGCTCTACACCAGGGTAAACTATATCCCTAAATGTGAACAAGTACCTATTTATTTAACATTTGTTTACCAGATAAGTTCAACTGGGACAGAGCCCATTTTCAGCAGAGGCCTGGGGAGAAACACTCCAGACATGTCTTTGGAATGTGGGAGGAAACTGGAGCACCCAGAGGAAACCCACATGAACAGCATTCAGACTCCGCACAGAAGTGACTCCAGCCAAAAATTGAGCCTGAGAAACTGTTGCTGTAAAGTGACAAGGCTAACCACTGCACCACTATTCATACCTTATAAATTCTTACTCTCCTTTCTTCACTCATTTACTTACTTCTATTAATCCCCCCATTTTCTCTCTCTAAATATAACATAAACCTGCTTTTCTCTCACTTCATATTGCAATTCCTGTTTGTATTATTCTAATCTACCTCTAATTTCTCTATAAACTGTTTAAAATTTCTCTAAATACTAAATCATTATCATATAACTTGCATCTGTTCTTAACCAATGTTTTCATATTAAGTCTCATTTGGTATAATTATTTAAATTGTAGTTGTTTTTTGTATTATTTTTGAAGGTTGTAAAATGAGTGTACCTAAAATGTTTTGTAATACTTTGGAGCTTTTCTCCCACATTCATGGAAACTAAGTGTTTATAGACGTATAAGATACATGCTACATTGATCACTTACATTACAATGACAAACTACTTTGCAGTTAAGTCATAACAATGGGGAAATTATTATCCCAGGGATAAAAATTCAAAGGGGAATATTCCAGGGTGATTTAATGTCACCACTGCTGTTTTGTTTTGTCCTAAATGCATTAAGCTGTTTGCTCAACAGATTAGCACATAGTTACAATTTGGCTCTCAGAAAACAACCTTGTTAAAGGCCTCTCATCTACTTTTTGTGGATGACTTAAAAATATACAGATCATCAGATGAGGAGTTGAAAGCACAACTTCAAGTGAATAACACTTTCTCAGATGGTATAACAATGTCATTTAGTCTTAATAAATGTGCAAAAACAATCCCCCAGATTTAATAAACTCCATGAAGGAATAGTGCAAGCCCTACACAGAGTGAACTGTGTCTGTGTCTGCAGCTCCCCCTCAGCAGAGAGCCTTGCATACTAATGAAGGCACACTATTGAGTAGGAGCCGTGTATATGGTTACTAAATCAGTACTAGGGGGTTTGTTACAGTGCTCAGAGATGTGTAACACACACCCTGCACTGTCAAAGTGCCGTATGGTACTAAAAGATTAAAGAAAGTGTTCTTGGACACATATTTACAATGATATTTATGTGTGTCACACAGGGGGTGTGTTACAGTGTCCATAACATACCCCCCGCACTGTCAAAGTGCTGTATGGCACTAAAATATTAAATCAAGTGTGTCCTTGACTAATATGAAAATGTATTATGTAGGGTGCTGTTACAGTGTCTGTAACACACACCCCTGCACTGTCAGAGTGCCGTATGGCACTGAAAGTAAATGTGCAAATGTGATTTGCCCTTTTATTTTATTATTATTATTTTTTTTTTATTTGTGTGTTTGCATAGCGCGGAATGGCGCTTAGCAATAAACAAGTGCCAGGCATCTAAAAATAGAAACCAGATGCTTTAATTGTTATACAAAAGGTAAATTTTAAGCATAGCTGAGAGAGTTTGCAGTGCTTAAACATAACAAAAGCCTATATAGAAATGCATAGCTGAAATCTTCACAACAACGTTAGCTGAATGGTTAGAGTTACAACTTTGTGTGCAGTAGGTGCACGGTTCAAATATGCAGATGGGCCATTCAGCTTTTACATCAGAAAGCATTTCTATATACATTTTTATTTTTTTTTTACTGATGTAGTTATTGATATTTGTTAACCAGGTTAATGCAGCTGATCCAGAATCCCAGTGTCAGTGGAGATTTGTGGTTTAAACCTCCAGTTAAACACAAGTATGCAATACAGTACAGTCACACCCCAAGGTAAATTAATTAAAGTTCATAGGGTGAGGTCATGTAAAATGCATACACATAATAATAAAGTATCAATAATGAGTAATTAATGTCAATGCATATTTTTTTATTATGTAAAAATCTTGTTTGCCCTTAGCTACATTTTGCTAAGCACTGCTAATCCAATGGTGGCAAAGGACAGGAAAACAGCCTTATTTAAACTGCACAGGTGGGAATACTGTCAGAAACTGTTGGTGTTTAATCACTGCAGGAGCTATGGCTAGAGTCGGAGAGGGAGCATGCTTTTGGGCACAACATTGGGGCATGTTGGAGTCCAGAGTCATGCCTGGGCTCCTTGACATCACCAATGCTACTGGAATCCCCTGCACTGGTGAGCAGGTGCATCATCATTATGATGTCCTGAAGCAAAGGAAGTGGAGGCTCTTGGCCCAGTTGTGGATCCAAGATGCTCAGGACCAGGATGCTCAAGAAGTTTGTAAGTATAGCAATTGATTTATCAAATTGTAGTATGAATATCTGATGGACAGGTACACATAATGGTGTGTTTCCCTTCCCATAGCTGCAGAGAAGATGGCTCGCAATTTGGATGCCCATGCAGGGCACCTAGCGAGGATGTACGAAGAGTGTGGCAAGTACAGATATATCTTGCAATATATAGTAATATTAATAAGAAAGACTACAGTAGTAACTGCTAGTAGGTATATTCTGTTCTGACTATACTGCAATAACATTAATAATGTGCAAGATTTGCATGTGTATATGGTATTAATACTAATTATCTGATAATAAAGTACATTGGTATTCTAAATGTGAAGGTTAATAAATGACATCAGTTCATGATCTACAGAAAATACAGTACAACTGCAGTCAGACTTGTGAAGGTAAAAGTGTTAGTATTACATAGGTTCTGTAATAACAGCACACCTTTAATGCATGCATTATTTAATCTGGAGTACAATAAAGTTTGTCAAATGAATACCAATGACTGTGTCATGTCACTCTCAATAAAGCTGCCATCGGCCAATTGTTGCGTATATTCTGTTCTGTTGTTGAAGAAATCTAATTTTACAGGTGTTGCAAAGCAAATATGGGTATAACACCATATTTGCAAAGCAAATATGGGTATAACACCATGAAGTAACTGAGGTTTGGCTGCAAAAGAACTGTTATGCTAAAGTGTAGATGTGGAGCTGTACTAAAAGATAGAATGCAATTTGATATATGTTATGCACTAATATGTGAACCTTGAATAGTAATGTGTAAGGTGTTATAGTGTGTTTCCATCAGGATTGTTTGGTGTTAATCTTTGCATTTCAGCTATATGCATTCCTGAATGTAGGTATGCTAATGCAGGCAAGTATGACACAGTAGTAGCTCTAGACTGCAAATATAGCATCTGCAAATGTATATGGAACAGGTAGGCATCCCAGCACCCTGATATGGTCTGTACAGATCACACATATTCCCATCCACTAGGGGTTAATTGTTTACACCTACATTCCAAGTATTAAAACACACTTCACCTACTCTCTCATGCGTGAATCTCATGCATGTATGTTCAGCTGTCAATGCAGTCTCCTGTGACACTCTACTGATATCACCAGGTCAGACTTTGTCAGCAGGTGATCTCTAGGCACATATCAGTCAACCAACACACAGCAGAGGCCCTGTACCTCAGTGTGATAAGCAATACATATGTTGTTATTTTTTCACACAGACCATGGTTTGAATCCAGGGACTGGTAGTAACATGTATTTATAGTAACAGAAAAGTAGTTCTGACTATTAATAGAAATAATCACTACTGTTAACAAATATATAACATAGAAATATGACTATTAATAGAAACAATCACTACTGATAACAGATATATCCACACAGGCCTTACAGGTAAATAAATGTCTGTAGTAGTTGTATGAAGGGTATACTAATGTCTACCATGCCTACGAATGACAGCAGAATAGGTATATAGTCCATGCACTGTGCACAATACATGTCTCTCAAGTGTCACGCTGTCATGGCTAGTGATTGCTGTTGCCAATTACCTTGGCCACAGATATAAATCCAGTTGAAGTATGCCAGTAGTACACTCACATGACATCAGTGCACGGTACACCTTGTTAGTCATATATGTTACCCTGATGTATACGAGTCCACTGTAGTTATGGACCTATAGTTCTTACAGCTTGGCCCATACCATGCCATTTGACAGCTTGAGAGGTATGCATGTGCTACAGAAGCTATAGGGCACATGTAGATGTAAAGTAATGGCAGACCTGTAGAGTATTCAGCAGTACTGTTCTAAAAAATATACCTATACAGTTGTTAATGAAATGTTTTTCTCTCCCCCACCCCTTATCTGCATCACAAATTATTATTCTTATACTACGGTTATGGTTTCATTCCCACATATGTTGCTCTGAAAACCTAATGTCGGGCCTTGTGTTGTATTATTGGTTATATATTTCAATGGTTACATACTAACATACCTTGTTGAAATTCCACCGTTGTTGGCCTTTTGCTGCAACTGTTACTGGCCTGCCATGCATGCTGTTATAACTAACTCTGAAATGTTTTTTCATGACTAACCAATACATCTTGGCAAATCTAAACACCATAGCACGATTGTGTAGCCCAGTTCTGGCTGATCCACCTATCCCACTTCATCTGGCCGTAGCATAAAATCCCAGCATGTCTGGGCCCCAACCTGGAGCTGCTTCTTCTACTGGTCCAGCACCACCCTTGGCTGGAACTGCCTCAGGGGACGAGCCCCCCCCCCTGGCTTGGGCACAGACAGGAGACTGTTACCTGGAGTCAGGTTTCAGGTATGGTGCGCAGGGTCATCCAATGTGACTTAGATGACAGACTGCTTCAGATCAAGGGCAGACTGGTACACCTCAAAGGGTAGGCTGGCCCTGGCACCCAGCCCCCAGCACAGCCACCTTTAGGGCCATGAAGGGGCAGTGGTGACTGTCCATGGGTGAAGATCTCAGCCCCACTGTTGCCATTTGGAGGCACTTGGTCCTCTGATTCCCAACTACCATCCCCGTCCAAGGTGTTTACCCCCTCATGTGTCATACATTGCCCCTGTCTACTGTCTTGTCTGTCTACAAAAGCAACATCTCCTACCCAACTTACCTCCCCAAATGTACCTAAAACCCTTCCCCAACATCCCACTCTCACCTTAAAAAAGGGCATCTGTCCCAAAAAAAAATGTTGTCCCATACATAGCTCTCCATTCCACCCCATGTACACTGCCATGAATCAATTATCCCATAAATTACTCAACAAAATTATGTTGCCCACATGTGGGGTGTGAGACTCCAAATTCTAAATTGTCCACATCATGTACAGCTGTTGCTGCACAAGAAATGGAGAGCTATGATCCTTTCCTTCACCTGTCCTGCACATCCCTAGCTGCCTACCTTTCATATTGTTTTTCCCCCTGCTAGACCCCGTTTCACCACTTTCCTATTACCCCTTTTTTCTTTTCTTTTTTTTTGAAAATAGCGTGGGTTTAAGTGCTGCTTGGCATAGTGGCGCATCATGCAAACCCACTTAAAACCCCTTAAAGCTGCTTTAATCACCTTATCTTTTTCAGACACTGTTCTGCCCAACAAAATAACTAGCCCTGCCAAGGCTTGAACCTTGTACCCGCTGAACTACAGTGACAGCAACACACCACTAGGCCAACTTTGCTCTGGGGAATTACTGCTGCTTTTGTAAATATATCATGCAGTACAGTCATGTAATATTAGGGGAAAAAGACACTGCTGCCAAGTATTGAACCTAGGATCTCTGAACTACAGTCAGAGCAACACACCACTAGGCCAACTCAGCTGTGGAAAATTACTACTACTTTTGTAAATATATTATGCAGTACAGTCATGTAACATTAGGGAAAAAATACACCACTGCCAAGTATTGAACCCAGGACCTTCTGAACTATAGTCAGCGCAACACACCACTAGGTTAACTGAGCTCTGGATAATTGCTCCTGCTTTTGTAAATATATCATGCAGTACAGTCATGTAACATTAGGGGAAAAAACACCCCTGCCAAGTATTGGCCCCAGGACTCTCTGAACTACAGTTCACTGCAATACACTAGTAGGCCAACTGAACTCTGGGGAATTACTGGTGTTGTTACCAAGATATCCTGAGCACCAGTGACACTACTTCTACATGTAATGTGATAAATGACAGTGTACTTGGGCCTGTGATGCAGACACTGAACCAGTACACACCCAAAGACATGCTAATGGATTGATGGGAGGCCTACGATATCAGGTACAGCTGACAACTACACAGACTGTTGCAGAATGTCCACAGTTGTGTCACCTACGTATGGCGTGGTTGTCATCAAAGCTATTCTATGTGCTGACATACTGGCAAGGCAGTGCAGATCGATTTTACAACAGCATGACAGACAGGTCAGTGTCACACATCATAGGCATCCAAACACACATGTTCATGCCAATCCTGTGTAACACACTGTATGCATGCACATATGTCTTGCAACTAAACCTCCCATAATAATTACTCAGTAGCTCTATTTGTAACATTCCTAGCATGTCTGACATCTTGAACCCACAGTTCAAGCCCACAGTCCAGTCTGTTGCACGACAACTACATGCTTGGCAATACAAGCAAGAAATAACCAAGCCCTGCAATGTCCAGCAGACCTGGTTGTTGCTACCAGTCATTGCCATCCACAGTAGCATGTCAAAGGCCTGGAGGGTGGGACACATGTCACAAATATCAATATGTGTCCTAAACCTCCCCTCCCACTCTCTGGATGGTACTACTACTTAACATATGTACCAGAGGCACATGCCTCAACTGGACTGTAATGGGTACCCTCACTCTGGCCATGCTGTGACACAACAGCTGACACTGCTCCTTCACTGACATATACAGCCTGCTGTCCCCCAATGTCTTCACAATACCCAGTATGACTCCAGGCCAGAATGCAGCAGCTGCAGCCTGCCACACATGCAGCTCTGTGTTCAGCTACCTGCTACAGACCTACCATACCTCCCAAACACCTAGAACAGGGCATCCACACAACACTCATGCATAAAGGGTTTGGAGGAATGTTCAGGTGACAGGGACATGTATTACAGTCTCACCCTACAAACATACACAGCTGATATACCAGCATCAACTGCAGCAGCATGCACATTCAGATAAAAAGGATGCATGACACTCACATTTGCCTGTCTACCGAGCCCAACACACATTGTTAAACAGTAACCTGCCACAGAATCAGAAACTCTGTTAACAATGGACAAACATAGCATGCAAAAATGTGGACATAGCACATCAATCCAAACAGTGAACAGTATTTCTCACAGGCCAGGTAAAGGGCCAAGGCCTACATGAAGGCCTTAATTATAGGACTATGTTCCCATGCCATTGGATAATGGCAATGCAACTCAGCTGTTCTGGATGCAGTTATCAAGTGGGAGTCACAGATAGGTGCACAGGCAATCACCTTTACATGAGCATTACCTACAAAAGGCAAGCTGTTGCCTATGGTAAACAGGTCTGACACTTTCTGCATAGGACATCTGTGTGAGGCCAGTAATCCTTTTGGTGAGGTACTTCAGTTATCTTTCCAGCTGTTGCAGGTGTCTTGTAAGGTACATCCCAAATGGGGCGTTGTACTCTATGATAGGTCTAATGAGTGATGCGTAGAGGGGCACAATGACCTCCTTTGATCTGGATGCAAACCCTTTTGTGATTAGGTGGGCCACACAGAAGGATTTTCTAACCACTTTGGCAATGTGATTGTCAAAGGAGAGGTTATTATCTACTTGGGTACCCAGATCCCTTATTACGCCTTCCATATTTAGGGGGCTACCACCTATGTGGTAGCTTGTGGGTACTATGTTTTTTCCCGAAGGGGAAGGCTATGCACTTTTTGGCATTTAGCTTGAGACCATGGTTTTGATACCAGGTATCTGTCTCAGTCAGACCCTTTTGGTGGATGTATGTGTCAGCCAGAGAGACTTTTTATAGCCCCTAGTTTGCAGTCATCTGCGAACTTGGTCAGCCATTGTCCTCCTGTGCTTGCCTGTACCTCTGAGAAGTATATACCAAACAGGAGGGGTTCTAGGACTGAGCCCTGGGCAATGCCACTTGTAACTGGTTTAGAGTCATACCTAGCCCCCACAACTCTTACCATGTGAGTTCTGTCCGTGAGCCAGTTGGCAACCCATCTGGTGATGTAGGGGTTTATGTTCAGGCTGGTGAGCTTGTCTATAACACCTGAATGGGGAATGGTGTCGAAGGCCTTTGTAAGGTATAGGTAGGCTGTGTGGACCACCTTTCCCTTGTCTATAGCCTTGGTGACTGTCTCAAAAAAGTCAACCAGGTTTAGGAGGCATGATCTGCCCTTAACAAAGCCAAGCTGGGTAGTGTCCAGTGTTTGGAGGTTCCCAATGTCTCTGTTAATGATCCATGATGATATGCTCCATAGCCTTGCAGACCAAGCTAGTCAGGCTTATAGGACAATAGTTCCCGGGCTCTGTTGTGGCTCCACCTTTGTGGAGAGGAATAACCATTGCTGTGTGCCATGCTATGGGCATGTAGCCTTTGGAGAGGCTGAGTTTGAACAGTATGTTTAGGTGAGGGGTTAGTTCATCTTTGAGCTCATATAGGATGCAGCCTGGGACACCATCCGGTCCTACTGATGCTGTGTTTTTGGCTTTGGAGAGGGCTGTTTCAACCTGAGTGTCTGTGATTTCAGGGGCACTACATTCTTCTGGTATGGTTATGGGCCCTATTGAGAGTGAGAGGGGGGTGAAGTTTGCACCGAACATGTCTGCCAGGATGTTGGCGATATTGGTTGGTTCAATGTATTTTGTGCCATTCTGTACTAACTCTGAGCAGATATGAGAATTGCCACTTAGATTCTTGACATAGCTAAAGAATGCCCTGTGGTTATCTTTGGAGTCCTGGGCAATTTTTCTTTCAAAGCTAGCCTTGGATGATTTTATGAGGGATCATAGTTTCTTGCTGATACTGATCAGGGATGTCTTCCCCTTCTTGGGATTTTAATCTTTTCTGTACTAGTTTCCTCCTTCTATTGTATACCTTGTTTATGGCAGGGGTCCACCAGATTGGCTTCCTTTTCTTGGAGGAGTGTGTCTTGGTTTTGCTTGGGATAGCATGATCTATGCATTCTTGTAGGTGCCTGTAGAGTGCATTTGTAAAGGATTTTGCAGCTTGGACAGCATTATCCTTTAGCATGGGGGCTTTGAAACTTTCCACCTCGGTCATAAGTAACGTGAAGTTTGCTTTTGAAATTTTCATAGTGGTTTCCTTGATCGGGGGTGGGGGTGGAATGTGTATATCCAGAGTGATTAGTTTATGGTCATATCTAACCAACGAGGGGTCGACCTCCAGTATGGAACACCGATCGCCCATGTTGGTGATGACCAGGTCCAATATGTTGCCACCTCTGGTGGGGGTGTTGACCAGTTGATCCAGGGTGTTAGAGTTTATAAATTCTAGGAAATGTTGGGCAAGGGAGTTAGTACTTGAGTAGTTCTCCCAGTTAATGTTTGGGTAATTGAAATCACCCAATATCATGGTGTTTGATAGGACCTTTATGTTTTCCAGTGTTTCCAGAAATGCGGAATGGGGGTCCTGGAACATAGTGGGTGATCTGTAGCAAGCTACAATTTGGATTGCAGTTTTTGCCCATTGTTAGTTGCATGTGGATGATCTGTGAAGCATCGTGCTGTGCCACTAACCTGGAGGTGTGGGTATCCTTGATGAATATGGATACTCCCCCGCCTTTTGTATTTTGGTCTGGGTTTTGTGGCCGAAACGTATGGTATGAGTTGTAGCCTGGTAGTGCTGGGGTGCTCTCTGGAGCCTTAAACCAGGTTTCTGTTACTGCACACATATCAATTTTCTCCATACTGAGGAGTGCCTTGAGTGCGTGCATTTTAAGGTTTAGACTTCTGGCATTGAGTAGCATTACCCTTAGTTTTTTTTTACTTGTGCTATTTATGGTGGTTGGTTTGTCTTTTGACCATTACCTAAAAAAGGCACTATGGGGGTGGCAAGAGCCTTGGCCAGTATTCGAAAGCCTAAGGGTGACAGGTGCAAGCCATCTCTAGCAAAGCAGCGTGGCTTGTCTAGCATGTCATCCCAGGCTGACAGACACTGGATCACTTTTGAACGACACCAGAAGCTTAGCCAATTGTTGAAATTGATACCAGATATTACTGTACCATTGCTGTGTTCCCAGGGGACTGGCATGTCACAGACACATTCCCCAAACTCTGGGGACAACATTCACGTGTCGTCCAACTGGTGTCTGCAAATCCACATTTGTCTGGCAGGGAGTCTACGTCTATCAGGCACGTGTACACATTCCACAAACATCTGGGTACTGCAGATGTCAGACACCTACATGGAGGACACCCTACACCACATATGCACTGTTCTCAGTTACTGTGTAGCACAGATGTTGCTGGAATGTTCACATGGACTTGTAGTACCACTCACCTATTTGTCAGATGTAGGCTGGATGACATAGTACTGTAACATTGCTCTTAGGGGACACTCAACAGTCAATGGCAGTGATGGGTGTTGACACATAACAACACAGTCTGTCACAGCACTCAGGCCATATCAGGTATTCCTGGTACCATATCAGGTTACTAGGCTATGGGCCCTGAGCAACCATATGTCTAAGCCAGATGTTACCCCATGTGTATGTAAGGCAGCACCTGATGTCCCAGTCCAACAGGGACACAGGTGGTATCCCAAGGGTGTATGTGCAGTTAACCATCCAGTTATCCAGGTTACACCTGCAAAGGTGTAAATAGCTACCCTGCCTGATGTGAAAGGGTGCCCATTCCACTGGAGGGTGATTGCATGGGACACACATCTGTGCTGCCAACAAGCCCAGTTTATGTCACACACTAGGTTGAGGGCATGTGTGTGTGTGTTAACAGAGTCGAGCATGAGTTGCACTCATGCAGTAGTACCGGCAATGTGGAGCCCATGATTTCTTTGCATGCCACACTGAGGTCACCCCTGAGGAGTATGTATGAAACTGGGTAGACAGTTGGCCTTATAGCCTATTGCTGTATGGTAGATGTTTGATGCCCTGGTATTCCCTGGTGGGGAACCTCTGTGATATCCCCAGCTGCTGCATGTACTGTGTGATGTGAATGACAAACAAGGAATTATACACAATAATGGGCCTCACTGAGGGGTAATATGGGGATGTTTATACTCCATGTCTCTTGATGACATACCCTTATGTATGACATGGGCCAGGTAGAAGGTTTACCTTACAATGGAAGCAACATTGTGTTGAAATGTCATGTTGCCAAAGACCTATGTCCACAGCTCCCTCATGACTGATCATGTGCCTAGGATGTTGTTAGTACTGTGATAATATGTAGGGATGTCACGCTCCCCAAAGGGATTGACACTGCATATCCTGGTATGCGGCCTGAGGCCACATGTCTGGCAACAGTCATGTATCTGCGTGAGACCCTCCTAGGCAGATGTCCACATCACTAGGAATCTGGTGATGGCACACAGCATGCAGCCATTCACAGAAATGTTCGGACATAGGCTAATGGCTGTTACATGCACCTCAGAAGTGTACATCACACATAACAGAGGCCCAAACATGGAAGAACAGGTTACACACCTAGTTATGGGTCAACAGCTTGAGGTGGATTCCCCTATGTGGAATAGGTGGGTTGTATCAGTGTACGGTGTGCTACCCCTATGGTAACATATGGTGTGTTGCATACTTGGGAGTGTTATATCTATAATGGTCATGTGGGTTATACTTTCACAAAGTTTGTCCATGTCAAGGTAGGCAGTTTGCACTATCACCCCCAGTTCATGGCTTTGGTGACTGTGTCATAGAGGTCAACCAAGTGTAATAGACATGAACCCTTCCTTGACAAAGCCTGTGTGTGCTTGATGGAGTTTGTGCAGGTCACTAATGTCCTTGTTAATGGGGTTCACTATAAATTGTGCTATGGCCTTCCAAAACAGCCTAGTTAGGCTGCTGGGTCTATCATGTGACTGAGTGGAAGACACCCCACCTTAGTCTAAAGGGGTGACAGTGGTCATCTATCAAATGGCTAGGACAAAGACAGTAGTCAGTCCCCCTTTGAATACAGTTCATTATGGTGTTGCAAGGTTATGTTTGGGATCATATAGGATGCATCCTGTGATGTGATAGGGTCACATGACAGAAGTATACGATGACATTCACATGGCAGTGGTGACCTGTTCCCTACATATAGGAGATGGGGAGGTACTGTGGATATCCTGATATACTGATGCGGAAGACAGGGGGCGAAGCCTACACCAACTCTGATAGGTATCCAGTATGCTATACCAACAGCACTGGTATAGCTGGTGTCCTTGAGCACCACAAGTGAGCAGCTACAGGTGCTTCTTGTGCTGTTGCAGACATATGTGCAGTAGGGGAGATGACTGTCTGTAGTGGATGAGACAATATAAGTTCTGTGTTTGTTGTGCAAGTTTGCAGGACTGATCCTATTCTCATGCACATGCTAAGGAGACATTACTCCACAATGGGCACCTCCCCCTACTTTGTCTTGGACAGCAGTATGTCATCCCTGTTATGGACAGTATGTATTGCAGATGTCCAGCAGACAGGTGCACATATCCTAGCAGATGATCTAGGCCTGTCAGGTATACCTGACTACATGCATCTATACAAATGGATATATAGTGCTTGCGTGTATGTGTGGATATTGGTGCCTGTCCTTAATGAGGGGTTTGGGGCTGTGAGTCTGTGTATACCCCCACCCAGGAGGATGTATTCTACGTTTGAGGTGTATGTATGGCTGACCCTAGCTAGATGAGCATTGTGAGAGATGGTGACTACAAACGTGACCCCATGATGGTTGCTTTGCCATGGAGAATGGCACTGTAGGGATGCTGCAGTGGTAAGTCATGTTGTGTAATGTCAGCTGCAATACAACATCACCTCATGTGGTGGTAGCCCCTGGCCACACCAAGGTGTTTGTACTTCCACTGTTGATGGCTTTCTGGCCATTTGTGTGCGGGCATGGGTATATCTTACAATGTATGTTAGAGTCGTTCAACTGACCCAGGATCAGGATCCTAATACAGTTGATGAGGTCCATATAGGCAGAATGGGCTTACTGGTCACATTTGATGGCTGGTAGCTAGCTGTGATTTGAATAGGTGTGTGCTGGCAATGATGAACTGCCCCTGCAGTGTCCCCTGTGAATCTTACTGCCTGTCCAGTGTGGAGATGTGTATGCATCTCATATATACAGAAACCCCATGTCCCATAACATTACTGGCTACTACACTTTGGCTTCTGAATATATGATAGGATGGTTGACCAGGTAAGGCTGGGGTGCTGTCTGCAGCTTTGAACCATGGTCTGTGTGACATCACAGATGTCTGCAGTTCCCAGGGTTAGGACTGCCTTCAACGAGGGAAAAGTCATGTGCACACCTCTAGCATTTAGTAGCATGGCCTTCAATGTGTGCTGTACTGACACTTGTATGGTGGTAGTGATAGCTTTACCACTTTTACTAATGGAGTCAGTATGGGGATGGTGAGAACCACTGCCAGATGCATGAAGACCAGTGAAGACAGACAGAGGCCATCTCTTACAGAGCATCGTGGTCTGTTTACCATATCATCCCAGACTCACAGGTACTGGAACCCCTGGAACATCACAGAATAAATGTGCACATGTTAAGGGCAATCATTCCCTGATTGTATTGTGGCATCGGTCTGGGTGACAGCATAATGCTGCATAAGGCTAGGAACATACCTGCCTGAGACACATAACCAGTGTGCTCACTCATGTCTCACTGCATATAGTCCAGGGATGTACATGTCATGTCAGGCAAACCAACATGTACTGTGACAGACCCATGACATACCTGTTGGTGACAGACAACCGTGCATATGCAATAAGGCGGAGTCCATCACATGACACACAAGTAACTGTGACCATCCACATACACAGCCAGTTCAAAGGCACACCAGTGTGTTTCCACTGGAGTCCCCTTTGTGTGACATGTTTGACATGGGCTGACGCCTGCATGGCTGACACGTGCATGGCTGTGAGACATAGGTGTGTGGCCATGTGTAGTATGTGCTGTGTATGGCTGTGGCATTCATGTATCGCTTTGCCTTGGAGATCCCCTTTGTTTGTGAATGTGTATGTTCAGGACCACTTCAGATGTTTGTGTGTGTTGTGTAGGTGTGGGTGGTGCGTAAGGTGTACTGATTGTGTTGACAACCTGTTTGGGGACAGATAAGCAGCCTTGACAGGGTGGTAGCATGGACTGCATCTTCCTACTGTCATTGCATCTCTAACACAGTGTGTTCCCTGGTGATGTTTGTAGATGGCTGTCCATCTGGGTACATGAGGCAGGTGCTACACAGTGCTAGGACACCCATAACAACCACACTGGCTGGGGAAACTGCAGGACATTGTCCAGCCATATATTCCAAAATCTGAGGGAGGAAGGCCAGGGAGATCTGAGGGGTGGGCCTACAGACCAGGTAATTACTAATACAGTAGGAGGCTGACACCACAGCAGACCATGTAGACAGGCTATGAGCAAGCAGTAATAGGTGCAACAGGTACATGCATTGCAACACCTCATAGCACATGCAGCAAGTAGCATGAAACATCAGGATCAGGGGACAACACATGCTGTATTGCCACTATGTTGCCGATACCCACAGACTTACTGTGCTGATAGATGGCAGGGTATGATGTGGGGGTTAGCGGTGGATAGTGCTGGCAAAAGTGGATGTGCAGGGTCTGTACATAATGGTGAGCAATGTATGCAGTCCTGTGATGTGTTCTACTGTTCGTGTCTTTCAGGTGGGATGTACAGATGTCGCAACCCACCCTTCTCAGAAGCTGAGACTGTTGCAATTATTGATGCCCTGAGACTCCATCACCAGGTGCTGTTGTCAAAGAGTCGCCATAACCTGCACTGTGGTGAGACCTGTTAGCAACAGTGAATGATGTGGGCCACTGGGGGCAGAAGCTACGAATCGGTCCAATACCATGCTACTGATGTAATACATGCACGGCAAAGGGCTGCAGCTGTGGCCAGAGACCATGCTGACACAGGGGGAGGGCCTCCTACACAACCACCACTTTCAGCCACAGAGGGGTTACTGGCAAATCTGGGTTCAGCCACCAGCTCACACGAAACCATCAGTACATATGCTGTGGCAGTGGGTGGCACAAATTCCACAGCCAAGGAGCATCTGGATAAGCCTCCAGTGGTCATTACGTTAATACTGTAGCATTCATAGTGGTAGCCTCTGCATACCTGTACACATATGTCAGTTAAATCTGCATTTGTGGGTGGGGTTTTGTAATGCACACATGTGCACACATATTGTGAATGTCAGCAATTTGGGTAGTATCACAGCTTGCACTGTACATGTTGATAAATGCACATAATATCCTGTTCCAATAGCACATGTGTGTGTGTGCTGACAATACTTCTCCCCCACAAATCCATAGGTACCGCTGGTGTGGCTGGGGAGCATCAACCTGTAGCCACTGAATGTGGAACTGTCATATTATGGCTCACCTATACCCTAGGCATGTTAAGGGCTGCCAGTTTGCCATGCACATGACTGTTAAGCTTAGCCATATTGCAATACTTGCATGTTCACTTGTAGTGGGGTTCACTGCAATGCATCACACTGGTAATCACAGTAGCATATTTGCAGGAGCTGTAACATATTAGCACGTAGTTTTTTATAGGTGTAACCATTCTGCTTTACAGGGGTGCATTACTATTGTGTAAACAGGTGCACTGTGTGTTAGGTGAAGGTCCATCACATATTCTGACTTGTCATATATCTCACAGGTGTATAGTACTGGCAACATTAACTGGATATAGCTGCACTGCATGTTGTTGAGGACCTGTCCAGAGTGTGCCTGTTGTAGTCTGATTGTGTGTTGTGCATGGCATCAGTCAGAAAGTGTGGTCTGTATAATGCCTTTGTGGCATCTCAACAACAACCTGTCTAATACTGAGTGGGGCAGTACTGATTTGAGGCTGTTTGCATGGAACAGGTGTTGAAGACCATGGATAAACTTTATGGGTGTTAACATAGCCTTTCCAGTTGCTGCAGCTACATAGCAGACCAACCATGCTGATAATGCTGATAATGTCTTGTACTGACTGAGGACTATACAGAGGTAATGTCTACCTTTTGTCTCGATGCAGTCCCTTTACCTATAAGCCTTTTCTGACCACTGCCACAACTTGTTGCCTGAATGTGACAGTGTTATTATCCTGAGCACCCAGATCTGTCAACACAGTTTGTGTGTTTATGAGGTTGCCTTTGATGTGTGAAATAGTGGGGCCATGTCCTGCCATATGGTATGATGGTACTGTTGTCTGTATTCAGCTTGAGGCCAGGACCTTGGCACCATTCCATACCTGCTGTTTGACCCCATTGCAGTGTGTTAGCAGTTTGTGGGTCACAGGCAGACCAGCACACTACTTACAGTCGCCACAGCCTTAGGCAGTACCTACATATGTGGGTAGTGGTAGTTAGCATTCATGCCTAGATACATGTGGGTTATTGGGGGCAGCAGCTATTCACAGGGCTTCCACAAGTGTACATATTGCACACACATAAGCAACAGAGTAGGGTTGCCGCCTTATCAAATGTGGACGTGGGACATGTCTTGTAGTATTGTAATAGTTGGCAGGACATACCATACCCATGGCAAGTGCAACGGACAAGACTTCCCTTGGTTTGCTAATATGACAGCTTGTTTGTGTCACATTACCTTAGCTTCTGCTATTTCTCATGACATTAAGGTGCTTCTGATGTGAAATAACTGCTTTATGCAGCTAGTAGACAACCTTAGGAAATGTTTGTTGTCCTACACTCTGGGAACCTCTGTATTATTTGAGTCATTGTCACAGGTCACACCTGCCAAACATGGACTGCAACCAGCATGGTGGGACAGATGGTGGCCATACCACTCACCTCTACAAATTTCTGCTGAATGTCCTGATGTTTGCGTCATATTTTTGTTCCGTTTGTCATAACACTTGTGGTTAACTCTGGAAAATCTGTGACAAATCATGAAAGACTGGCAGAGAATAATGGCAGATATTTTCACCATGTGTATTTCAAAATGTGTAACTATGCTTTTAAGGTGGATGACATCTATAGGGTCTGAATAGGTTGGCAATGGGGGAGTTAACAGGGTGGAACAGGCACACAAAATGGTATAACCATCACACATACAGGCAAGAGAGCCATGCAGCTGCAGGGGACATGCATACACAAACATATATACTCACACAATTGGCAGTATTGAGATGAGAACCCCTACCTATCTAGTTGTCTGTACAATAGTGCAACATACTTAATGCCACAGAGCTTAGATACCTGAAGTGTGTCCAACAGTGCATCTAAGGTGGATGACATTAGCAGGCCCTGTAAAGTAGGGCAATTGGGGGTTTATGAGATGGAACAGACCTCAAAATGCATTACCATTACACATAAAGCCACAAGTTAATATACTTACACATAAACTCACTGAGTTGTCATTGTTGAGATTAGAGCCCCTACCTATCTAGTTTTATGTATTATAGTGCTATGTACTTATTGCGTGCACCACAGAGATTATATACCTGGAGAGTGTCCAACGGTGCATGTAAGGTGGAAGACATCAGTAGGCCCTGTAAAGTAAGGCAATGGGGGCTTAATGGGTGGAAAAGGCCTCAAAATGTATTACCATTACACACACATAAGCAGAAAATACACACATCCACAAGGGGATATACTTATACACACACACACACACACACACACACACACACACACACACACACACACACACACACACACACACACACACACTGGCTGATGTGAGATTACAACCCCTACCTACTATTACACAATGGGGCTCACCATGGTATTTGCACATGCCACTGGTTAGAATTGATGTACGTGTGGCTGTGGCACTACATCACTCTATGCCTTCCAGAGTCTCTCTCTGTCGCTCTCTCTCTGTCTGTCTCTCTTCCCCTGTCTCTGCCTCTCTATTAATGGTATTTGAATATGTTGACATTTACTCTGAAGATGCCCTATGTAAGAAAGGGAGAAAGCGCTTAGTACCTGCTTATTGATCATTGGTCTGTTGCTGTTTCATTAAAGGCTTCATGTGTGGTCTATCCTGGGTCAGTTTTTATTACTGGTTATCTACACTTTTTGCCTTTTTATTTGTATATGTTACCTATATATTGTATGTATATCAGGCTCAACAGATCCAGATATATCATATATGTACCACATACGGATAGATGGGAGTAATCATGTCGGAGGGGAATGGGGAGAGACAGTTAAGGTGTACATATCTGTCTGATGAACAGAGATATATGGACATCCCAGTTCTGTAGTCAGATCTGAGTTCAGACATGGGCTGAAATTAGTTAAGTGCAGTAGCATGCCCAGTATGAGCATCAATAGTAACACGGGGACTCTAGGCCAGAAAAACCTGTACTCTGGTCCAGGTTTTGTGTGCAAGAGCCAATTGGCTCATGCACCTGTGTAAACAGTCCACTTCCTGACTGATACACTGGCTGAGGGGTCTCCTGGCTGTGTGCTATCCTTCTTAGCTGAGTCATATCTAGGGTGGGTACAGAGTTTAGCGAACTGAGCAGAGTTTTGCATAATATGTGTGGTATATTTTACACAGCACTATGATTTCCCAGTATGTCTATGGCAGATCAGTATAGGTTAATGTGAACACCCACTGACAGATATTTCTCTACTGACTCCATACACTGCGGGGAGCCCATGCTAGTGCACAAATTGTTCTAGTGTGCACATTCTACATTTGTCTGGCCAGTGATTTCTCCTTCCCCCTATATGTGGGCCTTTGTCCTGCTCTGCTCCTGTTGCAGGCTTTAGCCACAGTTGCTGCTCTTATGTAGCTGCAGCTATGGTGTGTCTGGGGTAGAAGTTGTAACATCACACACAGGATTACAGGGTTCACACCTCTGACTGTACCTGTTTAGCAGGTTGCCCAGCATTGTGCCCCATACATCTGCGCTGGTTCTCAGACAGTTTGTGTTGCACTACTAGAAAGCTACATGTTGGCCATACCTCTCAAACTGTTACGTCCAGACATTTGGACAGGGCCATATATAATAGTCAGACACACAGGCCCAAACACGGGGACAGGATCTTAATATTTCTCTTCCATACTTAGAGAGTTGGTATAATGGTTTCTTTTTAGCTTGCATTTTGTTATGGTTATGAAGTGTGCATCTCAACTGTGTGTCATTGATGTTTTCACATCAACATTTATTCATTTGCCAATAGTTTGCCAGACAAATGCAATGTTACGACAAACAGAACAGATATATGAGACATAAGTGTGGACATTCTGCAAAACTCTGTCATTCGTGAGGTATGGATGGTGCCCACTGACCTTGTTGTTAGTACTGACAGAGTTACATGGCGGCTTTTATATCTTGGCATTCCACTGACTTTTCCCAACCTGCTGTTCTAGTAGGCACAATCTAGGTTACTCAGAGCTGTGTACTGTCCATATCTGTGCCCCCCCCCCGTCCCTCTATTTTCCAGCTTTCCTGCAGTAACAAATACTGACATCTGGACAATCTGTAAACTTCTACCATAGGTGTAGCTGACATGCAAAATAGTGGACATGGCCAATCTAGAACCATGGACCCTGTCAACCACAGTAATGCACTTAGACCACTAACTCATGACAGCTACCTACTTCCTAACACTGTTAACCAACACATATATAGCACTTTCACCCTGCATATTGTGGAACTGGAACATGTTTGCAAATTGATTGGGACAGCCCTTGGAATGTGTGGTCTGCTGCTATTACCTTACATACATAGATGTTACTGGAGATGCATGGGAACACGGCTTTGTCAGGGGGTAAAGGACCATACCTCTCAACTGTACAGATTTTCCCAGAATGTCCAGATGTTTGTCTGATATTTTGGGCCCATTTGTAATACACGTATGCTTTTCTGGGACATTACTGGCAAATCAATAAAGAATGAAGTTAGAAACGAATGACAGATGTTTGAGTTTCAGACTTCATACCCTTCAAAAACTTCTTGCTACTGCAAACCCTGTTATTCCATCTACTTTCTAAGTTTGTAGGAGCAATACTTAAGAATTGTCCCCGTGTTTGGACTGTTTCCCCACATTTATTTTTGTCTTTGTCCAGATGTCTTGCTCTAAGAGGTTGAGACGTATGTAGGGGACTCCAACACTGATATCCATGCATCTGACCCCGCTATTTGTAAGTCCCTCACATAGTGCAGTGGGTTTGTCTGGCTTGGGGCCTACTGCATATTCTGGGGCAGCCAGGATTTGGCAGAGTGTTCCTGTTGTCCCACATAGCTGTCAGCTATCCCAGTAGCCCACTCCATTCCCTTGAATACAGGGAGCAATACCATACATATGCCACCACAGTCTACTACCCCACTCAATTATTGTTAAGGAGACTGACTTAGCTTGTGCCTGCATCATTTGAGAAGACAGTGATTCAGGGCAAAATCTGTCAGATGCATGCAGCACACAGCCTATACATGGTAAGATATAGGTAGTGTGGTGTGGCTGGCATCCATTTTACTGTGTATGTGAGTCGCGGTGAGGTGTCAGTCCCTGGGACCCTACGTTGTCAGTGCATGTGCTATGTGTTGCCTCTTTGCCAAGGCCAGGGTGTACTGGGCATGCCTATGTCTGCCTACAGGGACAGTCTCAGGGGGTTCCTCCTCTAAGTCCCCCTGTGCCTATGGAGACCTTGGCAATAGTGGGGGGCTGTGTGTCTATTGCATGTGATGTTCCTGCCACAGCTGTTTTCACAGGATCATATTGTGTAGCGTGGCACATACTATGAACATGTGTGCACATGTGGCTGGAGAGTACTGCAGAGCTCCACCGGATATGTCCAGGCAGCGGAACCATGGCTTGAGCAGCCCAAACACATGCTCTATGATGTTCCTAGTTTGAGCGTGTGCCTCATTATAGCATTCTTCAGTTGGTGTGTGTGTATTTCTGATGCAAGTCATCATCCACAATTCCAGTGTGTAGCCAGCATCCCCCAGTAGATGGCCATAGTGGATTTCCCCCCTTGCAAATGCCTGGTACAGCTGTGATGCATGCCAGATGTGGGAGTTGTGGTAACTGTCAGTGCAGCCAGCACAAACATTGATGATAATGCCCTGGACATTGCACAAGACCTGGCAATCGATGGAGTGATACCCCTTGCAGTTAACATAGACTCTACATGCCTCGCTGGGTGGTGCTTTGATGTGCACATGAGTGCAGTCTATGGCACTCAGTACCTCTGGGTAGTGTGCTACACAGTGGAAGAGATGCATATTGCTGGTCCTCTCCTCAGGGGTGCTGGGGAAAGAAATGTGCTCACTGGCATGTGTTATCATGACAGCCAGGAACTGGTGGAGTACCCTGGATGTGGATGTCTGTGAGACCCCCACAATGTCCCCAGTATGTCTTGGGAAAGTACCTGTAGCTAGTATTCGCAAGGCTACACATACCTTTGTTTCCACTGGGATGGGTTCCCATCTGTTGACTCTGGGTCTGTGGTGAGGGCGTCAGAGCTTGTTGAGTTCCTGTAGTATGTCCCTATCCACCCTGTAGCGCCCAACTATCTCCAGCTCATGTAGCCACTGAAAGATTACTCTGGGCCTGAACACTCTTCTCCTCCTCAGTCTGCGGCTATTGTCAGCATCATCACCATCACTGACCCCAGCCTGTAACACATAGAGATGTAGCAAAGCAGCAGCAGCCCCTATCATTTTGTCAGTTAAAAGTCCCAAGTATGTACTCCAAAGGTGCAGAGTATGTGAGAAAAATCATGTTGAAGGGTGTAGGGATAATTTATACTGATGTGCTGTAGATGCAGCCTGTGTGATTGCCTGATTATGATACATTTCACCTGCAAGGCTTATCACTGAGGGGTTTGGATGGTCTATTGTCAGTGGAACAGGGCTTATCAGTCATTTATACTTGATTGGCTTTCCCAGGCTATTTTCACTTTTTTTTTTATTTCTTCCACTGCTAAGCCCAAACCCACAGAGCTAGTGTAAATATTGTTCAGCAGAAAGGGCCCTCCCATGTACATGGACACACTTAGCTTTTTTTTAACTAGCTAAAACACACGCCGCAGGGCTAAGCACAGCTTAGCAGCCTCAGACATGCCCCCCTGCTTAGGTGTGCTTAGTTGAGTGCAAACAGGCTACGCTAAGCTCCAATCAGCTTAAAGAAGGTGTGACACACTCCCTTTTGATGTTAGCTATCTGTTCTGCCTACACCAACACAGTTCTAGTCCTACCACAGTTAGTACATACAGAACACAGTGGCCCTTTTTGTTATTCAATAAACCTGGCTCAATTACATACACCTAATTGCGTATACTCTGGATGCAGCACTCCACCAAGCCCTATCTCCTTAGCTACCACTATAACCTGCCATTGTATGACTCTGTATGCTGGGCATTATAATGTAATTATTTTGCCTACCTAACATTTCATATTATACACATTTTTATTTTTTGTTTTGCAAAAATAGCATGTTTGTACGTCACTGTGCGCCACTTAAATGTGGCATATGTATTAAAAAAAGACTAATTTATGATATGTTGATTTACTTTTTAGTCTCAATGGCCATAGATTTGGCAAATTGCATGGCTACTGTCACAAATACAAGCTTTATTTTGGGCTGTTACAGTCCCTGTTTTAATTTTATAGTCTGGTACACAGTTAGTAGCCGTGTACATTTTTCCTGCAGACACAGCACCTACACGGATGCCTTTCTGCTTCCTCAATCACAAAATCACCTAATTTCCATGAATTTCACCAGCATATGAGGTGATTTGCATTCTGTGAGAACTTCGGTGTCCGCACAGTGTCCGCATGCTCGTGCACACCCCCAGCTCTGTTTCCTGGATTGCTCAGCGGTCATATTTCATGTTTGGGCTGCAACACTATTCCTACATGGAGAATCATTCCGTGTAGACTTTATTGAATTACCCCCAATATTTAAAGCAGGAAAGTCGCAGTACCAAGAAAATATCAGCTGGGGCAGGAATGTGATACAAAGGAACTAAAGCAGAAAGGAGTGTATAAATACCTGGGAGATGAAGGATATGTAATAAATATGAACAAATACCAATAAAACTCAGAATACTTCAGAAGACCAAAACAAATATTGAACACAGCTTTGACATCTAGAAACAAAGCCCAAGCTATAAGCCAATTTGCTCTTTTTGTTCTAACTTACAGTTTTGAGGTGATTGACTGCCCCAAAAGGTACTGGATCAGTTACACAAGAAAATAAAAAAAATGATTCAACTCAAGTAATGATATTTAAAAATCAGTGTATACCAAGATTATATATTTCTCATTCTGATGGAGGTATGGGCTTCCTCGAAATTAAAATTGATTGCATGCATGGATCTGCAGATTTTGGACTACATACATATCTGCTGACCTCGCTAAATCCAAAAATAATGAAAGTTTTAAAACATGAAGAGACAAAGTCTAACCTGACTTCTTTGCTTAATTTAGCAGAAGCATATCAGTATCAAGAGGGAATGGAAATTAAACCAGAACTAGACAAAAATCAGACAGCAACTGAATGTACCAAAAACAAAAGAAAGAATATAAGGAGGAGGATCAGATGAGAAGGAAAAAATGCAGAAAAGGCATAAATATTGTTGCAAGTACAGAGATCTGGATCACCCTCATGTTAATCAGAATTTGACACAGGATTGGTTAAGGAGAGGTGAATTGAAACCAAAAGATGAAAAGTTAATAGTGGTAGCCCAGGATAGTGAACTGCATACGCATTTGTTTACAAAGTACATTGCACATGTGGGAGAAACATACAAATGCAGGTTTGTAAACAAAGAACTGGAAACAGTTACACATTTTGTTGCTGGGATGGATACACTACTGGCAGATGGCATGTATACTGAAAGGCATAATAAAATGGCAAGACTGGGGATTGTGCAAACAATATTGAGGTAACTGAGAAGCACTGGAAACATGAACTACAAAGCATTGTAGAGAATGATCAAGTTTATATCACATGGGATTACCCATTACCAACAGTTCAAAAATATATGCCTGAAAAACAGATATAGCAGTCTAGGAAAAAGAAAAAAAGTATCATTGAGCATTGAAATTGCTAAACCCAGTGATTACAGTGTCTTATGCACAGGAAGATACATAGTCATAAAATACCAAGATCTGCAGGCAGAAATGAGAGCAATGTGGAAGAAAGATACCCAGGCAGTTCCAATTGTAGTAGGAGCAACAGGTCTAATGAAAAAGAATGTGAAGTTGTATTTAGATATGCCTGCAATACGTGTAATTCCATATGAATTGCAGGAGTCAGTTCTAGCCACATTGCGGGTGCTGCGAAGTGCACTTTTGGCTAACATCAAAGACTGAAACAATACTAATTTCATGACCTTTAATCATACCCTGACTTAGGAAAGGGGTCTATTTCTGTAATAGCATTAGAAACCCAAAAGACTTGGAGAAATTTAAGAGAAAAAGGCTAGTCAAGTTTGGTGTAATCTTTTTTTTTTAAAACAGTTTTATTGATTTTAACATATAATCAAATGATCTTATTAATTTTAACATACAATTGATAATAAGTGTATATAAATGAAATTAACATAGATAAAATAACTAAAGTATTTATAAAAGTACCCACTTTTATAAACATTCATTGATAAATATACATATTAATATTTCATGAAACAATTTATTCCATTTTTAACAAATTCTGTAAACTAACCCACATATTATATGCATATGTTTTCCTAGATGTTCATGATTTGATTCTCAAAAGTTCTAGATGACAAAGATAAGTAATAGCATTTTTAAACTCTATAAAAGATGGAGGACAGTCTGAAATCAAATTTCATTGTTACTAGAATAATAGTATTTATAATAGCTTTCTGGACCATTATAAGTTTCATCTCTGATGATCCTGTAGATATAAGATAGTTTACCTTTATGAGAAGATTTGTGTTGTATATTCAATCCCAGATACTCTATCAATATAGAAGTGTTTTGTCTACAGGAGACATCAAATCAAGTTTGTTTAATAGGAACTGTCTAAACGCTTGTATATCTAGCCAAAGAGATTTATCTAGCACAAATTCATATATCAATAAATCCATCATATTAACTTTTCTATCTGATATCATCTGAACCCAAAATCTTAATTCCTTCTGTCTAAGTAATAAGTTCTTATTTGGATCAGATGGTAATACAATATCTTGTGTATCAGCTATGGGATATATCAAAAAGATCCATTCTTTATAGATTGGATGCTTATATATATATATATATATATATATATATATATATATATATATATATATAGTTCCTAAAATTATTAAGATATTAGAAATATAATTTGTTAAGCATTTTGGTGTAACATAAGTGGTAAAGTAATCTTTTAAACTCCATAATATAGGGTTTTTTAATATATCTGTTTTGTATGCTTGTGGTTTTGTAATTAAGACCGTGCTTATTGTTTCCCAGTAAATTTTTCATTTGGCTGAGTAAGATAAGTCCACTAGTTGAGATATATTTTTTATTATGGAAGAAACTGAATATAAGTCTAGGTCTGGAAAAGATATTCCTCCATAGGTCCAACTTTTTAAATGGTATTTAAAAGTTATCTTTGGCTTTTTGGGTGTCCAAAAGAATCTTAATTGAATTTAATTTTTTAAATTAATGATTTAGAGGGTAATAATAAGATAGACTAAATAATATAGAGAATCTTGGGACGAATTATCGTTTTAATTATATTTAGTCTTTCTTTCATTGTAAAAAAATTGTGTTCCAGCTTGTTATAAGTGTTTGTATATTTTAAAGACATTTATTATAATTTAGATGGATTATAGTCTTGATATCTTTGGCTAAGATAATTCCTAAATATGTAATTTGATTGGTGTTAGATTGATATTTATAATATTTTCCCTTTAATTTGTTTTTGCTTGAGTAGATGGGGAGAATTTTTGTTTTATCATCGTTGAAGATTAAACCTGACTTTTTTTTTTAAATCTATCCATAGAATTGAATAGAAATGCAGTGGAAGAATCATTCCCTTTTGATGTTATAAGGACATCATCAGCAAAGAGCTGAATTTTAGATGATGTTTCTGCATTAATATTTAGTCCTTCTATATTTGTATTTCTTCTTATTTCATTAGCCCAAGGTTCCATTATTAGGATAAATATTAGAGGAAAAAGTGGGCAACCTTGTTTAGTTCCTTTTAAGAATGGAATGTTTTGTGAAATGGATGTGCCAATTTTAATGTTTGCTAATATCCCTTTGTATAAGTTTTCTATTAGGTTTACAAAATTATTTGAGAAATTTTGACATTCAGGTAATATAAATAAATAATCCAAGTCTACTGAATCAAAAGCAGAGTTTATATCTAGGCTTATTAATGTCAGATTTTTTTTTCTTTTGAGAATAGTCAATGCTAGAGTTCTTTTAATGTTGTCAAATGTGTTTCTGTTAACTATAAAGCTTGTTTGATCTTCTTCTATGAAATGTGAAAATAATTTTTCAGTCTTTCAGCATAAATATTCATAAACATTTTATAGTCAACATTCAGTAATGTGATACATAGGTCTATAAGAGGAAGAATTCACTGGGTCTTTATTGGATTTCAGAATAGGTGAAATAAATGCATATTTCCATGACAGAGGAGTTATAGATTCATTCTGGGCTTTTAAGAATACATTTTGAAGTAAAGTGAGAGCACTTTTTGGCATTATTTTATAAATTTCTGGAAAGATACCATCATTGCCAGGTGCTTTATTTGGTTTAAGTTTATTAATTTGAGTCTGGATATCTGAGAGTGTTATATGTTCATCTATAAGATCAGCTTGCTGTTTGTTAAGTTTTTTATTAATATTTTTACTTATGAATTCTTTTATTTTTATCTTTTAGTTCCATTTTAACTGCATTTTGATTCATTTTAAGAAAGTAGTCTCTGAATTCATCTATTAAATTATGTAAATTAAAAACTTTCTTTTTTTCCTTATAGAATAGATCTCTTTAATATGATTATGTTCATTGTCTTTCCATTTTGTTTTTAAGATAATTTAAATGTTTAGGGTTCATTGAGAAAGTTAGGTATTTATATTTTTCTAGGCAATTCATAGTTTTATGATTTAATATTTCATTGTATTCATTGTTACTTTTGTTAATTTTTCCCTTGCATCTCTATTGGTAAGTTTGTCTTTGTTATTTAGTTTCAGCATGTCTAATTTGTTCTGCATCTCCTTTAAGTCACAGTCCCAAGATTTCCTTTTGCTACTGTACCATCTATTAATTTGTCCATATAAATATCCTTTTAAGGCATCCCATGTATACATATATATATATATATATATATATATATATATATATATATATATATATATATATATATATATATCTATATGTATCTGAGGTGTCTGGAGAGGTATATATTTCTATTGAGTTTTGAGTCTCTTGGCTTAAGAATTCTTTGAATTCTTTTAATTGAGAAAGATAAGATGGAATTCTTCTAATATGTATGTTGAATGCTGCATTAATAGAGAGTTCAAAAGTTATTGAATTATGGTCAGACAACGGGCAAGAGACGATCTTAGATTTAGTTAAATCATTAACTATTTGACTGGAAATCAGAATTCTATCTATTCTAGAGTAAGAATTATGTCTATTTGAGAAGAAAATATATTGTAATGATTTAGGGTTAGCTTGTTCATAAATATCTTTCAAATGATATGAACCAATGAAGTTTTTCAAGTCATAAAAAATAAAGGAAACTGCTCAGGTGCAAAACCATGCAGAAAATAGCAAGCAGCATACAATGAGTCTCTTCAGACCAAAGTCATATAAATCACACCAAACAGCATACAACAAGTCTCTTCAGACCAGGAATATAAGAATAATCCAATCCAATGAAGCAAAATGCTGTTAACTTCTTTAAAACCAAATCTTTTATTAGCAGATATCTGGTAAGCGCTTTCGCCAAAGTGGCTTCTTCAAACCATAAGAGTATAAAGCAGTTCAAGAAACATCTTATATACATTCAAGTACACCTTTAATTACTAATTAAGCCTAATGATGACATCATAATTAAAGCATAAACATTTAAAATGAACAATCAAATAGTATTACAATACACCTATACAAGGAGTAAAAGACAAAATATTTAAAACATTGTTACTGCATAAAAATGGACATCACTTAAGCATCCTAAAGATATTATATAAATAATATCTTTAATTAATCCATCAATAAGACAATTTATTATAAAAAATAAAAAAAATGTTTAAAAAACTATTTAAAATGAAACCTTCTGTTCTTAAGAGCTGGTCTTAAAGGGACCTTATCATCAAGACCAGGGTGAATATATGCTTGCAGTCTGATAATCCAGTTAGTTTAATTTCTTTCGGTATAATTCCTTAGGTCCCCTCCCCTCAAACTAGGTGTATTAATATATAAAACTAAAAACTTAAAAATATGTGAATTGTTGGTTTCTAAAACATGTTTAGACAAAGCATTGGTGTTTGACTGAATACGGATCTGATATAAGTGCTCCCTCACCTTGTCCTTGAGCCTTCTATCGGTTTTACCGACATAGAAGGCAGGGCAAGAAGAGCATAAAGCGAGATAAACTACATGTGCCGTATCACAATTAGCACTGACATCAAAGCTAAAAAATTGAGATGTATTGGGATGTATAAACATGTTCGATTCACATATAAATGCGCAAAAATGACACTTATTACATGGTTTGGTGCCTAAATGACTTCTATTTTCATGGAATGAAGTAGCATTAGTATAACATAAAAGTCTATGTAAATTCTTCTTGTTTTTAAATACAAATTGTGGTATTCACCCACAATTTCCCTAATATTAGGGTCAACTGTTAAAACATTCCAATGCTTACACAAGATGTCTCAAATAACAAATCATCCACAAAATGTCTATAAAATATGACATGTTTCTTGTAAGAAGGTGAAGAAAAAAACTTCTGCTTTTCCCACATAGCCATGTCTAGGTTGGCGTAGCTATTGGCACAAGATGTGCCCATAGCTAAGCCATCCTTTTGAAGGAACAATTCATCATTAAAAAAACAAAATATTGTTTTCTAACACTGTCTCTAATAACAGGCAGATCAAGTGGCCACCATATCAGTGTAGTGCGACAGGTACTTCTGAATACTAACTATACCTAACTGGTTAGGAATATTAGTAAAAAGAGATTTAACCTCCATTGTAACAAGCAGATAAGGGAGAGTATCAAGGAGATTTGCGGTTTCCTTATACAGGTCCAACAAAAACTGTTTGGAATCCCTTAGAATAAATGGATTTAGATCTACTACTGGTCTTAGCATTTTTTTCTACAAACACTGACAGGGGTTCAGTAACCCAACCTCTGCCTGCTACAATGCTACAACTCTATGAGCAGGGGAAGGCAAAAAAGGAAAGCCCTGGGAGGAGAGTTGAAAGAACCCACTTTGAAGAAAATGTGGGAGAAAGTGACAATAACTTAGTAATGAATCTTTCACATATACCTTTAGACAGGTATGAGTTAGAAGTCCTAAACAAAGGACTTTCGTTCATACCTACTACCAATAGTAACAGGATAGACACCATTTTAGATATTAAATTGTTTACTTGTAATTTGCAATTAAAATTGCTTTTTAATAATGGTACTAGCAATACACGACTTGTACAATTTCGTAAACCTAGTGTATTTGTTCCTAGTTTACATCCATTAGTGGATGCCTTTTGCAAAATGGTTGAAGAAGATATCTACTCTACATCAAAGAAACCTTTTGTTTATTCCAAGAAGGGTAATTTAACTTTTAAACAGAAAAAGGCACTAAATAATCTTAAGAACGATAGAAACATTTCAATCAGACCAGCTGATAAAGGTGGCCCAGTAGTAGTGTTAGACAGAGAAGTATATAATAGTCACATGAAGGAAATGCTGAGTGACTCTACTTTTTATATACCTATAGTCTTGCATGTTGTACAAGAACATGTTCTTAGGGTGTATAATACATTAGATGACTTGAATAGAAGTGGTACAATTACATCTGAAATGTACAATTTTTTATGGGTTGAAAATCCATTGATTCCAACTATACAAGGATTACCCAAAGTACATAAAGATCCCATATGTCCAGCAATGAAACCCATTGTAGCAGGCAGAGGTTGGGTTACTGAACCCCTGTCAGTGTTTGTAGAAAAAATGCTAAGACCAGTAGTAGATCTAAATCCATTTATTCTAAGGGATTCCAAACAGTTTTTGTTGGACCTGTATAAGGAAACCGCAAATCTCCTTGATACTCTCCCTTATCTGCTTGTTACAATGGATCTTAAATCTCTTTTTACTAATATTCCTAACCAGTTAGGTATAGTTAGTATTCAGAAGTACCTGTCGCACTACACTGATATGGTAGCCACCAAGATAGACTTGATCTGCCTGTTATTAGAGACAGTGTTAGAAAAAGTACAGTTTTGTACCTACCATAAATGTAGATGTTCGAGTGTTCACCCTGCTGCAGTCATCACACTTGGGTTATCCTGCTGTCAGGCAGTCCCGCAGTCGGCCCAAATTCCAAAGTCTTGGTCCGGCGTCAGTTGCTGTCGCTTCTTCCCTGACGTCGGTGCGTCAAGGGTATATAAGAGGCATCCGATGCCATTTTCTTCAGTTTTTCTTGCCCCAGATGTCAGGTTCCCCCAAAAGGTAGGCAAAAAAAAAATATATATATATATATATATATATATATATATATATATATATATATATATATATATATATATATATATATATATATATATATATATATATATATATATACATATACATATGGCTAAATAAAAATAAAACAAAACCCTTAGGTACAAGCAAATACACCACAGAGGTAGTATAGGATAAAGTGCTAGAGATAAGTTCAGCTAGTTCAGAGGGGATGGAGGGAGGGTAACCTGGACTGCAGCAGGGTGAACACTCGAACATCTACATTTATGGTAGGTACAAAACTGTACTATGTTCATCATGTTACCCTGCTGCAGTCATCACACTTGGGTTGAATCCCAAAGCTAAGGAGGGGAGGTGGAGTCAAACAGGATTAGAAGAGGCTAGTAGGCCCTGCAAAACTGCAGTGGCAAAACCAGCTCTAGTCTTAGAGTAAAGAGGTAAGTGATAGTGTTTGGTGAAGGTGTGCACTGAACTCCAAGTAGCAGCTTCCAGAATATCCTTGGTTGGCACTCCCCTGAGAAAGGCTGTTGATGTAGCTGTAGCCCTGGTGGAGTGGGACCTAATGTTAGCAGGTACTGGTTTCCCATGATGTGTGTAGCAGAAACGTATGCAATGTCCTATCCATTTAGAAATGGTCTGTTTTGAGATAGCTTTTCCTTGTGATCCTATAGCATAGGCTACAAAGAGCTGGTCAGTTTTTCTGAAAGCCTTAGTTTTATCCAAGTAGTAACGTAATTGCCTGTGAATGTCCAAAGAGTGCAGGAGTCTTTCTCCTTTGTTCTGGGGATTTGGGAAGAAGGTGGGCAAGTGAATGGTTTGGTTTAGGGCCACACTGGATACCACCTTTGGCATAAAGGAAGGATTAGTTCGTAGAGAAACTCTGTCTTGATGAAAAATGAGGAAATGTTCCACTGCCATTAGTGCCTGTAGCTCTGAGACTCTTCTAGCTGAGGTTATTGCTAGTAGTAGGGCAGTTTTCCATGAAAGACATTTTAAATCAGTTGAAAAAGCTGGTTCAAAGGGCGGCAGTGTAAGCTTTTCCAGGACAAAGTTGAGATCCCAAGTAGGTGTTGGAGCTCTCCTTGGCTGTCTTAAGTTCTTAGCCCCTCTGAGGTACTGTCTTAGGAGTGGATGTGAAAATAAAGGAGGATCCGTGCTGTAATGAGCTGAAATTGCTGAGGCGTGGATCTTAATAGATGAAAATTAAAGTCCTTTGTGTAACATTTCAGTTAAATATTGTAGAATCTGAGGAATGTTCGGCTCCAGGGGATTTAGGCCTTTAGCCTGGTTCCAGGAGCAAAATCTTTTCCATTTGTCTGAATAGGTTTTCCTGGTGCTGGGCCTCCTGACCTCCAGAATGGCATCCATAACAGCTTTGGATAAAGGTGTTGGCTGGTTGTTTAGGTAATTTGCCATGCAGCCAGGTTTAAAGTCTTGAGCTGGCTGTGTAGAAGCAGATTGTCTCGCTGGGTGAGCAGGTGAGGAATTTGTGGCAAAATCCATGGTGGGCCCTGGGCCATGGTCCTTAAAATTGGAAACCAATGTTGTAGTGGCCAATCTGGTGCAACGAGAATCATTTGTGGCCTCTCTAATTTGACTTTCAGCAGTACCTTTGCTAGAAGAGGCAGTGGAGGGAAGGCATACACTGTTAATGTTTTCCAACTGAATGAGAGAGCGTCCACCTTCCAAGCTAGTGGATGGAAGGTCCTTGTGCAAAATTGTTGAAGTTGGTGGTTATGGGAGCTTGCAAACAGATCTATGTCTGGGCGTCCCCATTTTTGAGCTATCATTGCAAATACTTGTGGATCTAGTTTCCACTCGTGTGGATCCATGATGTTTTTGCTTAGGTCGTCTGCCAATGTGTTTTTCTTTCCTGGCAGGAATTGTGCTTGTAATTGAACCTGGTAAGACAGTGCAGTGTTCCACAAGGTCATTGCTTGCCTGCATAGGGGGTAGGAATGTGTGCCCCCTTGCTTGTTTATGTACCACATAACTGTGGTGTTGTCTGTTCTTATTAGTAGTTGTCCTGGGTGTAGAAGGTCCTTGAAAGCTGTTAGGGCATTCTGCACTGTTAGCATTTCTTTTTGATTGATATGCAGGTGTCCCTGATCTGTAGTCTATTTGCCCTGAATGCACTGTCCTGCCATGTGTGCTCCCCAGGCATAGACCGATGCATCTGTTGTCATAGTTTGCCTGGCTGTGGGTAAGGTGAAAGGCTGACCCTTGTTGAGGTGACATGCCTGTGCCCACCATAGAAACTCCTGTTGAAGGCAGGGAATGAGTGGAATCATTGTTTCCAAGCTGTGGCTGTGCTGAGTCCATACACTTTTCAGGTACCATTGTAATTTCCTCATATGCAGTTTTGCAAATGGTATTAGTAGAATGCAAGATGCTATGAATCCCAAGGCTTGCAGAATTTTTCTTGCAGGGAGTTGGGTCTTTGTTGCCATTATTTAGAAATATTGAGACAGTTGTCGTTGTTTGTCTGGCGTGAGATAAGCCATCTGGGCCGTTGTATTCAAGCTGGCACCCAGGAATGTTATGTTTTGTGAGGGCACTAGTTTTGATTTCTTTTCATTTACTGTGTACCCTAGGCAACTTAGAAGGTGTTTGACAAATGCCAGATGCTGTAAAAGAATGTCCTTGCTTTCTGCTTGAATAAGACAGTCATCCAGGTATGGATATATTTGAATTCCTCTTTGTCTGCAGTATGCAATTACTGGTGCCAGGCATTTTGTGAAGACCCTGGGCACAGTAGATAAGCCAAAGGGCAGTGCAGAGAATTGGTAATGCGTTGAACCTGCAATGAAGCAGAGGTATCTTCTGCAATTTTGTCTGATAGGGACATGCAGGTATGCCTCCTTGAAGTCCAAAGTGACTAGCCAAACATTCTTGCCCAGCATGGGAAGAAGCTGCTGTAGTGTTAGCATCTTGAATTTTGGTACTTGCAGATAGGTGTTCAGAATTGAAAGATCCAGAATGGGTCTCCATGCTTTGTCCTTTCTTGGAACTAGGAAGAGTCTTGAGTAAAATCCTTGTCCCTGCTCTTGTATAGGTACCTGTTGAATGGCTCTCATGTTCATGAGAGCTGTAATTTGTTTTTGTGCCTCTGACCATTGATTTGGTGGCAGGTTTGGCATTCCTTTGATCCTTGGTAAGGTATGAAAGTGGAATCTGTATCCTTGAGAGACAATGTTTAGAACCCATTTGTCTTTTGTGATGATGTGCCAGTTGTCTGCAAAAAATGCTAGTTTTCCTCCCAAGGGTGTTGCCAGGAGAGATTTGTTTGGTAGTTTGAGGATGGAGTCATTGTGTCTGCCTTCTGTTAGCTTGGGGCCTGTCTTCTCCTCCGTTCTGGGTAGCAGAACCCCATTGGCAAGGTTTGTAAGGGCCCTATGACTGACCTCTGCCCCTTGGGTGTCTGTATTTGCCCCTCTGTGATCTGTCTGAAGCTGGAAAGGACCAATTTGTTTTTTTGGACAATTTCTGCTGAAGCGAGGGGGTTGTACCTGCAAGAAATCCTTGACCATTTGCATAGATTTAGCCTTATCCTCCATTTTCTTTAAAACCTCTTCTGCTTTGACACCAAGTAATACATCCTGTTGTAAAGGTGCATCTAATAATTTTGCTTTAACATGGTCAGGGAGGGTTTGCTCTTTTAAACAAGCATGTCTACGAATGACTGAGCCAGTAACAGCTGCTCTACAGGCAGCTTCCAGTGAATCAAATCCGCATTGCAAAGTATGCTTGCCCACCTGTTCAGCTGCATGCAACAGATCCTGCATTTCCTTGAACTCAGGCTGTTCTGAGTGTGTGCTCATTTTTTGTTTTAACTGAGACATCAGGAATTGTTGATATTTCAACATGTGAAGCTGGCAATTTAATGCTCTCATAGCCAGAGTTGCAGAGGTGTATATTTTCTTTCCCCATCTATCTAGGGCTCTGGAATCTCTTTCAGAGGGCACAGGATTTTTAGCCATAGAAGCCTTTGCTCCCTTAGGACCCTGGCATATGGTTTCTGGGTCAGCTGCAGGGCTTTTATAAAGGAATTTGTGTGAGTCAGGTACTCTGTAGTATCTGTCTGGTTTGGCTGGAGCAGGAGGTAGAGAGTCTGGATTTAAACTAGACTCCAAGTAGACATCATCCACAATATCTAAAACAGGAGGAATAGCAAGAGGTCTGTGCTGGGGTAATAGTAGGAACTCTCGGAGCCTTTTCTTAGAATGAGTAATCCTGGCCTTCCCAGAGGAAATGTTCCCTCATGGTATGTAATGTTTCCCCAAAGGAGTAGTCTTCAGGGGGAGATGCTGAGGGAATAGAGTCTTCAGCATCAGAATCCTCATAAGGTGGAAAAGTGTAATCCTGTTCCTCAGAAGAATCTGAGGAGAGAGAAACCTGGTCAGAGGATGCATAATCCTCCTCTTGTCTTGGTCTTTTATCAGGAGGGGGATGGGAACCCCTGATAAGGGTAATTAAATCTTCAGCCATCTTGTTTCTTAGGCATGGGGCCTTGACCTGTAGACTGATGAGAAGTTTTCTTAGGTTTTAAAGGAGTTTTAAGTTTTGCATAAAATTTAATGGTGAGTGTAGTCGGTCTGAAGACACCTTCTGCAACCAAAGGTGTTTCCTCTGCACCGGTGTCTAAATCTGCTCTGGTGTCGGTAGATGGCTGCGTCGGCCTAGTAGACTCTGTGTGGGAGTCGGCAGCTGTCTGGGGTTCCAGCTCTGAGGTTGTCAGGGGCTGCATAGGTGGCTCACTGAAAACCGGAGAACCGGTGACAGGCCCAGCTGAGGCCTCGTGGTCTGGCTTATTCCTAGGCTGCCTGTCCTTATCCTTGCGTTTTTTAAGAATAGCAGTTGTCGGCTGCTCCGACGGCATGATATAATTGAATTTCCTACCAAAATAATTCCGTGCAAAGTCAAAATGGCATTTGATAGTGCGTTTATTAAACCTAGCGCAAAACTGACAACCTGTGACATCGTGGTCTGGGCCTAGGCAAGGAATACAATAGGAATGGAAGTCCTTATGAGGTATTTGCTTCCCACAAGAAATGCAATTGTTAACTTTTTCTGACATCGGACTGAGACAAGAAAATGTTCCCCAACGGGGTACTTAGCTTTATTGAAGACTTCTGACTGAAATTCAAATCGAAAATCTCAGGTGTCGGCCGACCGGCACTTGCGAGCTGCTTCTGCTTCGGGCACCTCACGGCAAGAAAGACTGAAGAAAATGGCGCCAGATGCCTCTTATATACCCCTGACACACTGACGTCAGGGAAGAAGCGACAGCAACCGACGCCGGACCAAGACTTTGGAATTCGGGCCGACTGCGGGACCGCCTGATGGCAGGATAACCCAAGTGTGATGACTGCAGCAGGGTAACACGATGAGCATCAGTATTTTCTTTTTTAATGATGAATTGTTCCTTCAAAAGGATGGAGTAGCTATGGGCACATCTTGTGCCAATAGCTACACCAACCTAGTCATGGCTAAGTGGGAAAAGCAGAAGTTTTTTCCTTCACCCTCTTACAAGAAACATGTCATATTTTACAGACGTTTTGTGGATGATTTGTTTATTCTTTGGAATGGTAGTGAGGATGAGTTGAATAGTTTCTTTGAAGAAATCAATTCATTTACTAGTTTTTTGAAATTTACTTTGACAGTCTCAACTTGTAGTATCCCCTTCTTGGATGTTCATATTGAATGCCTTAGCAATGGTAAACTTAACACAGGTGTATACAGAAAACCTTGCTATAAAAATACATTATTACACAGGGAAAGTATGCATCCTAGACATGTCTTTACCAATATTATTAAAGGTCAGGCAATTCGGGCATCTAGGTTAAACCCTATGCCAGGTAGTTTTGAGACGGAATTGGTAACCCTCCATAAAAGATTATTAACAAGGAAATACAAAGAAGATGAAATTTCTATAGGTTTTCAGTGTATAGAGAACTTTAGATTAGATAGGGCATGCCCTTATTTTTCAGAGCAGGGCAATGAATATTATACTACCGAAAGCAATGCCACCAACGTCAATGTACCAACACAAAAAATCTCATTCTACACACATGATTTCTACCAAGTAAGAGACATCTTGTGTAATCATTGGAATGTTTTAACAGTTGACCCTAATATTAGGGAAATTGTGGGTGAATACCCATAATTTGTATTTAAAAACAAGAAGAATTTACATAGACTTTTATGTTATACTAATGCTACTTCATTCCATGAAAATAGAAGTCATTTAGGCACCAAACCATGTAATAAGTGTAATTTTTGCACATTTATATGTGAATCGAACATGTTTATACATCCCAATACATCTCAATTTTTTAGCTTTGATGTCAGTGCTAGTTGTGATATGGAACATGTAGTTAATCTCGCTTTATGCTCTTCTTGCCCTGCCTTCTATGTCGGTAAAACCGATAGAAGGCTCAAGGACAGGGTGAGGGAGCACTTATATCAGATCCGTATTCGGTTAAACACCAATACTTTGTCTAAACATGTTTTAGAAACCAACAATTCACATATTTTTAAGTTTTTAGTTTTATATATTAATACACCTAGTTTGAGAGGAGGGGACCTAAGGAATTATACTGAAAGAAATGAAACTAACTGGATTATTAGACTGCAAGCACATATTCACCCTGGTCTTAATGATAAGGTCCCTTTAAGACCAGCTCTTAAGAACAGAAGGTTTAATTTTAAATAGTTTTTTTAAACATTTTTTATTTTTTTTAATAAATTGTCTTATTGATGGATTAATTAAAGATATTATTTATATAATATCTTTAGGATGCTTAAGTGATGTCCATTTTTATGCAGTAACAATGTTTTAAATATTTTGTCTTTTACTCCTTGTATAGGTGTATTGTAATACTATTTGATTGTTCACTTTAAATGTATATGCTTTATTTATGATGTCATCATTAGGCTTAATTAGTAATTGAAGGTGTACTTGAATGTATAAAAGGTGTGTCTTGAACTGCTTTATACTCTTATGGTTTGAAGAAGCCACTTTGGCGAAAGCGCTTACCAGATATCTGCTAATAAAAGATTTGGTTTTAAAAAAGTTAACAGCATTTTGCTTCATTGGATTGGATTATTCTTATATTCCTGGTCTGAAGAGACTTGCCGTATGCTGTTTGGTGTGATTTATATGACTTTGGTCTGAAGAGACTCATTGTATGCTGCTTGCTATTTTATGCATGGTTTTGCACCTGAGCAGTTTCCTTTATTTTTTATGATTTTATTTCTGTGCTTTCTGCTCAGGAGCGTACATTTTCCTGTGGTGCTCATTGTTATTTGGATTATTGAAGTTTTTCAAGTGTTTAGCCTGGGAAGTTATTCTTCTTTTCCTTAAAGCACTAGGCTCATTTTCATTTAGAATACAATTAAATTTCCCTGCAATAATAATATTTACTTCTGACAGGAGAACTACTTGGTTTAGATGTTGCTTTACTGTATTAATTAATACCTATACCTGGCATCCAATATACATTAATCAAAGTGAAACATGTTCTATTTATTTTGATTATGACTAAACAAAACATTCCCTTATCATCCTGATATGTCTTTATTATTTTAGGAAAATGTAGTGACTTATTCGAAAGGATGGCTACTCCTCTTTTTTTTTGAATGCTCAGAACTTGATAAGACTGTATATTTGTTAGTGTTTAATGTAGTTATATTATCTTTCAACAAATGTGTTTCTTGTAAAACAAATAAGGTTAGATTTGTGTAAAGTTAAGTATCTGAATAAACTTCCTCTTTTGCATGGGTTATTTAAGCCATTGATGTTATCTGAAGTGCCTTTCAGTGAAACCATTCTGAATATGTATGAGTGCTAGATTAAAAGATATATCATGTCATATCCTGATAGATTTCTTATTATTTTCCCTCCTGTACAAGTTATTTTGGAGCTCCAAATGATAAGTAATGGTTTATTGTGGGTATGGTATGTTTTAGAGTTATTACAAATTGTAATCTTGTAAGTAATAAACAAAGTGGATATCAAGTATGAATATTAATTATAACTATAGATGAACTGCAACATTTTAAAAAATAAAGCTGCTTTCAGCCTGGAGTTATACACTCCCAATCCAAGTAACATCAACTACTCAAATTTACCTCTCTGTCTATAACAGCTTTTGGTTGTGTTTGGTGCTTGTTTCCATATTATTATATTTTAACTTATCTTCCATTGAATTGTTTAACTATACTAATATAAAACTCATCTACCATTTAACATTAATTATAATAAGTTCAATATTCTTATCTCTTCTGATTATGGAGACTCTAATGAGTCCGATAAAGGAAAATAAATCATTAAAGATCAAAATAAGTGTCCAGATTTTCAATTAGAAGTTTAAAATAAAGTAGTTATAACTAGAGTTAATATATCTCCACTTAAATGAATCAATTTCCATTTTAACAGTCTAGAGCAAAGAGAATCAGTAAAATGAATTAATCCGTTAAGTTATATGTCATATGTTTTAGTGATCAAGTGTATACTTTTTGCTGAAATAATATGGTAGTCACATAAACCATGTTAGCTAATGTCATTAAAAGCAGTGAATGGATCTTCATATAACTATGTACACTTAAAATACATAACATCATATTTTTGAAAAAACATCTATGTGTTTGTTACCCCTTCACATAAGATAGAGGAGGAATTGAAGAGAAAAAAACACAGCTTACGAATACTAAGCATTCTTGCCTTCTGAATAAGTACAATTATATCCATACTTGTCATTTTTATAATAACGAAAAGGTAATTATCTATTATGCTGTACCATTTCAGTCTTGAAATACTTAGTGGATACATAACCATATATTTTGCACACATTGTCTGTATGCATTTGTTGACAAGTTAACTTATGCTTTTCCCTTTTCTGATCCGTACTCCTTACCTCCACCACTCCCTTCTCCCCTTTTATATATGAATTATATGTTACCCTTAACAATCATAAGACTTGTAACTGCATATTATTTACCTATTACTTTGAAAACAGGTAGAAGAGCACAAGTGTTAAAAATATCACAAAATCTATTAAAATATATATAGCCTAAATGATAAGCTATTAAATCTAATATAGATTCCCATAGGATATAAAAGAAAGAGTTTCATTGCTTTATGAAGCAGTTTGCATTAAACAATGTTTAACCTAGCATAATACATGAAATGAATACTTGTAGCTTTTGGTATGGCTTTATGCTGTTGTTTGCAACATATCTCTTTTAATTCTCTTGATAGAGAGCAACACAATACTTAAATTATAGAAAAATAAAGCGTGTATGAAAGG
Organism: Protopterus annectens; assembly: GCF_019279795.1. NCBI lineage: Eukaryota > Metazoa > Chordata > Ceratodontiformes > Protopteridae > Protopterus > Protopterus annectens. The sequence goes on from NC_056741.1 coordinate 1,929,747,230, forward strand.
TTTAAATAGTTAACTCACTATTTTCTCTTTTCTTTTATTGCTGGAATTCTGTTTTCATTGTATTTAGTTTGTGACTGCTTTATTTCCTGGTTTTGAGTGCCTTGATGTGTTTATGTCACTTATGTGCGACACAAGAGTTCAAAGGTCAATAAGCTGCTTTCTTCTGTTCCCACGCTGCTGCGAAGTAAGCTGAAGGTGATTTTGGCTCACGGATGTACTGCACGAGAATTTAAGGACTAAAATTGTCTCCCAAGTTGATTCCAATGGTAAAATCATAAGATAGCTTTTTAAGCGTGTTTTCTTGTCAGATAACTAATGTTGTTGTCTTTCAGCTTTTCCCGGTTAGGGGTCACCACAGCAGAACTCCAGTCTGCTAATGATTGGCAGTAGACTTTAACGAACGCCGAGGTGCCAGCTCGACATTCAACCTTCAACAAAGGCACGCCCATTTACGCATGTCTTTCGAACACCCACCCAACCGTGGGGAGGACATGCAGACTCCACACAGAAGGCATTCCTCACACTCCAGCCGAGAATCAAACAGGAGAACCTCTTGCTGTGAGGCAACAAGATAACTAATAAATGAGTAAATTAGCAAGAGCTAAGCTGCAGGCCTTACAAATAGCATTACTATCATGTCAGCACGTATACCAGCTCATTTCAAAACATATTTTTAAAATTAGTATATCAAGTGGATCTAATACAAGTCTATTTACAAAATTCCCATTATTATTACCCTTAGGATATGAGCGACAAGAGAGAGATGATGAAAAGCAACAAAATAAAATAAGTTTAAAATTAAACAAAGGGTGGAAAGAAAGAAAAAAACAAAACGAGAGGTCCCCTGTTTTACTCTAAACACTGATATATCAATATAGAACTTGTATAAACATGTTGTTAGGGTGTATAATAGAACTTTAAGCATTCAAGAAAAATAATAATTAAATAATTTCAAAAATGTTTATCTCTGCGGCTAAGTTAGAAATAATGCAATAAAAAACATTTGTTTTCCCTTTTCCCCATCTTCCTCTCTTCCCACTTCTCCTCCCCCTCTTATCATAGTCATTTGATAGATGACATATATAACTTTGCCATTCTTAACAACAAGTTTTGTCTTGCCTTGTAGAAAACTGTGAAACATAGATATCCATTTCAAATTATAACATAAGTTGACCTTAAAATATGACTGAATAACAATAAAAAATGTAATTTATTTTTTAGTCTTTTTTGTTTATCAGATGTTTTCCAAGAGGTGCCAGATGCCATTCTCTTGAGAGATGGGCTAGCCCACTCCATCTCCTCTATTTTGTTGAGAATTTTATGATTTTTGACATAAGCAAAGGCAGAGTCCAAGTCTTCAAATATCTTAGGACCATCTGTAGAAAAAATCTTTAATTTTGCAGGAAACAAAAGGCATGTTTTCATTTAGGCTTTTTTGGGTTCTTTTATTAATGGTAAAAATATTTTTCTTTTTGCAATAACCATAGATGAATAGTCATTGTCAAAGCGTATCACTGCCTCATTAACGTTTATCGGTGCCTACGCAGTTTTTAGAACCAATTCTTTATCAGATGATGACAGAAATCTTGCAATCACATTTGGTATTTTCTTATTATTATTAGAGGAAGATACCTATAGACTCTTTCTATGCCAAAAGATAAAGCTTCTGGTAAGCCAAGAGTTTTTAGTAACCGTGAGGTTAAAAAGCTTACCATGTTATTGCCCTCAATGTTTTCTGGTAGCCAAAAGATCCTGATAATGTTACAACGAGATCTACTTTCCAGAACATCCACTTTGGTTTGAAAAAGAGTATTTTGTTTAAGTAGGAATTCTATGTTGTCTTCACTTTCTTTTATTTTGCAGTCCATGTCATTAAGTGCTTCCTCGATGCCAGTAACCTGAGTTTTTTGTTGTTGCAAGTCTTCATGTAGTAGGTCCATCTGCTTTGAGCTTTTTTCTTTGAAGTTGTCAATTTTTTAGTCTATTTTGTCAATTATGATTGATAATTCCTGTAAATTGGTCAATAAGGTTTGAATTTCCTTTTTGAGGATGGAATCCTGGCTTCTGGTTTTTGAGAAGCTCATAGTGATATTTTATGATGAGTAGAATGTTTACAAGAGGATTTTTGACAGGAAAATCTATCTTCTTCAATTCTTTTTTAAGATATTGATGTAGAAGATGTTGTCCTTAAGTAAGATTGATAAAAAAGCTCCAGTTTTTAGGTTAAAAGACAAAAATTCCTGGTTTGAGCATTTGTCTTAGTGGAGCTGATAAAATCTACTATTACTCAGAGCTCATCTTGGCCACGCCATTAAGTTTGGTGTATTCTTGAGAGATGAGAGGGAGAACATAATATACGTGCTTAAAATTCTGAAAGGAAAAATAGAAGGATTCAATTGTAAGAGAAAATATAAGGGGACTGTGATTGTAAAACTGACAGATCAAATTTCAGACAGCTATAATAAGTATTTCTTCAGGAACAAGATAGTAGTAGAAGAATCTTCCATAAGACTGTAGGAAGTAACATAAGTGAAAGCATCAGGACACACAACAATAAAAGAAAAATAAATCTCTATCTTGACTCTTAGATCTAATGCTGTACGTATAAGGAGGAAAATGTCTCTAAATGCTGCACAGCTTTCCCACCTCCTCCTTCATTCTTTGAACCTCTGGAGCATACTTTCATATATACAACTCATGTTCTAGGATAGGCTTGCCTCTATGAATATGATTTGCTTTTGTTTCTTTTATATTTTCCTTTGAAACTCTCATCAATATTTGTCATTGCACATAAACATGCTTAGCTCTTTCACATGTTTATAGTTTCCATTCAGGTGGATCACCTCTGCTTTGGAATACTACAACCAGAGTAACAGGACACTGATAGAAGCCAATTGATTGCTGGGACGTATCCCTTGGGGAGTTATATTCCAGAAGGAAATAAGAATGATTCCACCTTACCAGGCTTAGCTCAGGCTACACCTTCAGTACTGTATGTAGTCCTGTGGTCATACAAGCAAAGGGATGTCAGGCTGCTGAAATAAGTCCAAATAAATGCTGCCACAAGAGTGTAGGGGATGGAGAAGACAGGCTACAGACTAGAGGAGAGCCTAACAGTTGAGGGAAAAAACAGGGAAAATGTGCCATGGGTGCACACAAGATGAAGGTGAGGAAGTGTAAAGGGTTGTCCAGAAGAGGAAGGCAGAGAAGAGAGGAGGGGAAGGATGATATACAACAGACTGTAAGGACCACCTACTCCCTGGTCTGTTAAAGTACTTTTTCACATCGACAGTTGTGGAGCCAGGGAGTAGACTGTCAGAATGGAAGTTATACAGATAATCAATGGAGGCATTCAAGAAAATCTATTACAGAGAGGGAATATAGGAATACATCAGAGCAGAGCAGAGTAGAATGTTGCCAGCGCTTAAAGAATTAACTAGGTAGGCTTACTGTTTCCTCCTCATCCTGTTAGAAAGTGTACCTAGAGGAAGACATAAGTGGTAGCTGGAACAGTGTCACTCCATGGCCTGTCACCAGTAATCATTTCCACACACACACACACACACACACAGACACTAGCAAACATCAACACTCCACCACAGTACAGGCAGCATATGGCTGAACCTGCTCTTGTCTGTACAGTCAGCCATTGATTGACAAGTTCTGAGCAATGGTTAATGTCAGTTTTTGCACAGACTTGATTGTTATATGAATGGCTATAGAAGTTAAGATTACTGCCCAAATTCACAGTTCCAAAAGTTCCTACCTCCAACGCAGCCACACCTGCCCCCCCCCACATACAAGTGTATGCACACAGATCCTTGTAAATACACATGCATGCATGTTCTCATGTGTGTGCAAACAGTTATACCCACAAACACACAAGCCTATAGACATGTATGCATGTCCTCACCCACATATCCATATACAACACACATACCTACAAATGTGACTGAAAAGAACAGGCAACGGATAGTGATAGATCCCCTGCTTTTTCTTGCAAATTACATGATTTTAGACCAGTAACAGTATTAATGGCTGAGCTAAATATGAGAATGAGTTACACTGCCTTGTAGGTGTGTCTCATCTTAAAAATGTACCTGCGTATTGACAACTGAAGCTGTCTGTCCGCATAGTCAGTCACTGATATTTTGATTATGACCCTTCCATCGAGTATGCTGTACTATCACCACTTGAGATAACCTTGTGTTTTGTCACATTCATGGCTCACCCTGTCATCGTGTATCATGTAAACTCCTTTGGAGCTGCTGAATTAGCTGAACCGCTTCAGGGTGAATGCACTTCTTGACAAACTTCCAACACTGTAACCTTCCCTTTCAGCATTTCCTATCACACGCTGTTCCTTAATGGCATTCATGAACATATATTCATTACACAGAGAGGTAACCTTTAAATGCCTTTTCTTGTGTTATCACTACCTTTCATCTAAGCTCTAAACCTGTAAGTTAAAATTAAGACATCAGTCTTTTTGAGGTTAAACAGTTTAGAATTTTAATAAACATGCTGTAGGAATGCAGGGAAAACCTCCAGTCCTACCTTCAACATGCATTTATCTTCATAAATGTCATGTTTACACAAACCAGAAGAAATGTAATGCCAGACCATGCATTAAAACATTGATGGCAACTTTCTTTTGTGAATGGTTTTGTTATTTTTTTGTTGTGTGTTCCATGAATGCATATCATTCATACCTCTCAACCATCCAGATTTTCCATTTGGTCCATTTGTCATAAAATTGAAGTTTTCTGGCAAATCACTGAGGACTAAAGTCAGAAAATAATGACAGAGATTTGATTTTCAGACTTCATAACCTCCTGAAAATTAATGTAAATGCTAAACCTGTTATTCTATTAACTTTCTAAGTTAGTAAGAGCAATATTTACAAAGTCTTCCTATTTGGGGAGCTTTGTCCCCCCATTATTTGTGGTTTTGCCCTCATTTCTTGCTCTAAGAGATTGAGAGGTATGATGTCATTGTTTGTAAGAAAACTTTTCATGTGTTAGCAAATGAATTCATCAATCGACATTGAAATTTTATATTGATTTGTAGTGTTTACTCATCAGGTAAGTTTACACACTTTACACTAAAACATGACACACTTCCCATTGATTACCAACATTTATCTACCTTAAGTGTACAGCATCACATCTGTCTGCACCTGTTTACTTTCACAACTTGTAATATATTGTTAGCCTAAAATGTAACTGTTATACTTCATAATGAACCATCAACACCATAATCCATGCTAACTTCCCTAGTCCACTGAGCCACACAAGCTGCATACATTGCTTTTGCTTATTATGTACATGCAGGTATGTTTTTGTTTTGCTTGCTAGGCAGATATGTAGCTGTGGATATGTATTTGCATGTGGTGTTTAGCCATTTGGCCCAGATAGCGGCTGAAAAGGGCCCTGCATCAGCCCCCACCCCACAACAGTAAATGAACTTAAAATAAAATGAGCATGCTGAATCCATCCTACTTTTGTTTACTAAACCGTGCTTATGAGCAGGTATGAATTGCTTTAAGTAGGAAAGGGAAACAAAGCGAATACTCCTTTCCTTGTGTAATTTGGAGATAACAGAAATAAAAGCGACCTGAACCTTTGTTTAGTGTTACTTTGTATGCAAATGTTGGATGGCAGGCAAACCTACCTTAGACAGTTCAACAGTTTTGTAGAAAAGAAGCTGAAAAACTGTTAGAAGTTTTAAGTAAGGGTAAACAGAAGACTATGCATTTATTTCAAAGCAAAATTTTTACTTTTCAATAAATATGTGTTACTTTGATTTAGAGAATAACAGAACAGAATAACATGGGATACCCAATGGTGAAACAGTTAGTGCTGTTGCCTCACAAAGCTTGGGTCTCCAGTTTGAATCTCAGCTGGAATACCTCCTGTTTGCAGTCTGCATGTACTGTCTGTCTCAAAGTGAGTTTTCGCAGGGTGCTTTGTTTTTCCCCATGTTGCAGTGCTATGTCATAGCTGAACTGGCAATCCAAATTGCGTGTGTGTGTGTGTGTGTGTGTGTGTGTGTGTGTGTGTGTGTGTGTGTGTGAGTGTGTGTGTGTGTGTGTGTGTGTGTGTGTGTGTGTGTGTGTGTGTGTGTGTGTGTGTGTGTGTGTGTGTGTGTGTGTGTGTGTGTGTGTGTGTATACTTGCAAGCACTTTTATCCAAGCACAAGTTCTTGTTTAATTGTGTGTGTGTCTGTATTTATAGTGGGAAGGGGTAGGCTGCTAGATCTTTCTTAAATTTGTTCCTGGGTTTGAGTCTGTTTTCAGAAAAAGCAACCTGATTCAAGGTTTACCTGACTATTGACAAGAAGTGCATGACAACCCACATCACATAGTACATTTTTCCATTTATGCTGGTGCAGTTATGCTAGCAATAAAAGATATATATGTAACTACAAGATATGCAAATAAATAAGCTTACTCAGACTCAGTGCAAGTTAAATCGTTTTCCAAATGTTTGCAGGTCTGTTATAGAAAAGAAAATGCTGACTCATGCAGTACAACACACATGCAAGACAGAAAATAGAGCTGCTGTTTGATTCAGTAGCAAAAGGGTACCAAGCTAAGTCACCAGATTATGTTTTTGCAACAGTACAGCATGTTGCTCTTTATATATAAAAGTGAGACAGTTTAAACTGAACACCAAACAAATTAATACCTTCCTGCTACTGTTTTTGCATTTTATTTGTAATATGCCAATAAAGAAAAATAACAGAGCAAATGACTGGTTATGGAGGTGACATACTGAAGGGTTGTTGCAACATTCATTTCCAGCAGAAGGAAAGAAAAAAAAATATCCCTGAGTTCCACTTAGTCAGTGCAAATGTACCACTTAAGCTCAGGCTGAAGGCATTTTAGTTTGAGGTATTTCTTGTTAGTTAATTCAAAACCAGGTACAAGAAAAAATATGCCTGCACAGACAGACTCCAGTGTTCCTGTACCTGTGTGAAATATAAAACATGTTATCAGAAGATGGATGTATGAATGAGAAAGGAGATATGTGATGTTTTTAGCTATGTCAGACATTATGGAAAAAGAAATGACCAATGAATCTTGAAAGAGTTGTTAACCTGGAAGGTCAGTACTGATTAAAACAGCACAACTTCAAAGTCATTCACAATGCTCTGCTCACGCAGTTCCCAGATCCAATCTTCATATTGAAGGTGGCGGTAAAACAGAGCATAACTAAACTAAGAGAGGTAGTAACTAAACAAATAACTCCTCAATTTCTTCACAGACCCCACTGAAACTTTCAAACATAACCTCCTAGAAATAAAAATTCAGAGTATCATACATTTTCTGAGCTACGCAAAAGTTCAACCTTACCTGACATTGCATGTTTAATATATACTGTACATGCAGGAAAAGCTAACACATTTTAATTTTTAATCATTGTGTGATATTTTGGAGTGGACATAATTCATACAATTAAAATGACAGAAATCATGCCAGTATGCTGCATCCTCAGCAATCAAGAAAAAGAATGGAAAATATTAAAATGATAATCATTTTCACCATGATATAATCGCAGACATCAATAGCTCCTCAATTTTATAAGCAATTAAAACTCTGTCTTCAAAAACAACTAGATGTCTCCTGCTTCATTAATTAATTCTGACATCATATTTTCATCCTATACTTCAAACTTGTCCAACATGTTGACATTCTGAGTGCTTACTTTCTGTATTTAGTTAATTATTTTCCAGAAGGTGTTATACATTGCTTTACATCATATCTCCCTAGTACCCCTGATTTTCAGGGACATCCCTGATTTTGGCTGAAATTTTTGCTTTGCCTCTCCAAACACATGTTATTCAGTAAATAATAACAACCATTAAGTTTACATATTTACTTTACTTCAGAAAAAGAATGTTACATCAGGTTTTCTTAATCTGGCAACCTTCTAAGTCAATAGTACCACTATTTAAAAACTGTCCGTGGTTTGGGCATTTGACCATGGTGATTTTTAGCCATGTACCTGATTATGGACATAAAAGTTTGACAGGTACACTCTGTATATGCCTCAGTTTGATTCATTCCTGCTGTTTTACTATGCTCCTGTTATATTTGGACACATTGTATGTATATACTATCCAGCAGTACTAAGTTCTGTCTGCAGTGGACATGCAGGATTAAGGCTACAAGCTACTTCCTATGGTCCATGGTTTGATTCTTTCAACCTCCATTTGTTTAGCTGTATGACTTTGAGCAAGTCATTTCACCAGTGTTCCCAGGTTGAGTATGAAAAAGGTCCATGTGAGTTCAGTTAGCAACTACAAATGAGTGATTAAGTCGATAAACAAGCAATCTTTCTTATTAACCCCCATCTTATTGATAATCCACTTTGCTATGTAGTGTCATATTTGGTTGTACTGTAACTAATCTTAAATATAATGTGTTGTTAACATTTTGCTATATAGATTTCACTTCACGCATGTGATTGTTTTCATCTTGTGTATGCCTTTATCTTGGAAGGTAACTGAAAAGGATCCTAAGACCAATTCACTCACATGATTAACAAATATTGTGACATATGCATAGGTCCTCAACTTTGCCTTTGAAATAAACCTCACATCACTACAAACTAATTATCAGATATTATACATATCTAATGCACCGCTTGTTTCTTTACTCGCTTATTTGCTATTTTGTGGATTTTGCTATTTTTTTTTGTATGTCTACTGTCTAGGTTCCACAACTATTCTGTGATCAGATAGCACTAGCTAGGGATATTACATTAATTTTCCTTGACATCAGAAGGGGATGGCCTCTTAAATTCCATTAGCATTCTTCCTTCCGTTCTTTCCTTCTTTCTCCGTCATCCTTTCTCTGTCTCTTCCCTGCCTCTTGAATATTTCTATGGATTATCTCTCCTCTACTCTACTCTCATTCTGATAATCCATCCCATGGGTTCCCATGCCCTCTCTATGAATACTTGGAATGACCAGTCACATCTTCCTGACATGTTCCTTATATTGTGGCACAGATGTCTCTAATGGTCTCTGGTGAGAACAGCTCCAGATCTTCTTATTGTTGGTTAGTTTTGCTTCCCTTCCCTTCTTTCCTTTCCTTTCCTTTCCCTTCCTTTCATTTCACTTCCTTTCATTTCCCTTCCTTTCCTTTCCCTTCCTTTCCTTTTCTTTCCCTTCCTGTCCTTTCCTTTCCCTTCCTTTCCTTTCCTTTCATTTCCCTTCCTTTCCCTACCTTTCATTTCCTTTCCCTTCCTTTCCTTTCCCTTCATTTCCTTTCCTTTCCATTCCTTTCCTTTCATTTCCCTTCCTTTCCCTTCCTTTCCTTTCCTTTCCTTTCCTTTCTTTCCTTTCATTTACCTTCCTTTAATTTCCTTTAATTTCCCCTCATTTCCCTTCCTTTCCTTTCCTTACCACACATTTCATGTGGCTTTCCTCTCAAATCCTCTAGCAGCCCAATGCCCCTTGGTCTTATGGCTAATCAAAGAACCATGTTCCATGAATCTACCTCCATTGAAAACAAATTGACAATATCTGTTATAGTTATAACAGGGAAAAAGAAATCCTATTTTTAGCATGGGAACAATCTCTTCTGCAACACCCATACATACCCTTACATATCTTAATACATTAACTCTAAGACTGCACAAACTTGGAGATAAGGAGACGCTTCCTTACCTCCACTGTTCCACACTCTTGCTCTATTCCTAACACAGGAATTAATGAAACCCATACAAAGTTTTCTGGTTAGTCACAACAGTATGTAACAATTAGCAGGTGTCCATTTTTTTATGTTATGGCCTCCAGAAACTCATGCAGTTCTAAATGTTTGGCCTTACCAGGCCTTGATATAGCAGGAACATTCCCTCTTTCCTTCTGGAGTATGTTCCTTTAGGATACACAACAACAAAATATACACCCCTTTACTTAATACACTACCTCTTTTATCATATGTATATATATATATATATATATATATATATATATATGTGTGTGTGTGTGTGTGTGTGTACATACACATACATAGTATATTTATATATGTATGTACACACACATTTTTGTGTTGTTCTACTTTCTTTCCCACTCCAAGTTCTAACATATGTTACTAATTTCTCACCACCATTTCTCTTCCTTTATACTTTTTCTTTCTCCTCTTTCCACCTTTCTTTCTTTTCTTTTCTCATTGCAAGTCTTCCTCATCAATAAAGTCTCATAAAAAGCAGTCAGTTGTCAGTCAGGCTTGCTCCAACTATTACTTATAAGAGATCTAATTGGCTCAAGCATAACATAGACAGGTTTATTGGACATTTTATTTATATAAGGATATAAATAAATAAAAATGTTGTGTTGTTATTATAGCATGTAATTAATATATGAAAAAAGGTAATATTTAATGTTTCTCATTTCAAAATAACTATTCACGTAAAAGCACATTTTACATGTAACTTTTTACATTTGGGATATATATATATATATATATATATATATATATATATATATATATATATATATATCACAAAATTGGGTAAGACTGTGATTCGGGTCATAGCCTGCTATAGGTCTCCAACCATGTTCCTAGACTCTCACTCCATGTTCCTAAGCACCCTGGAATCTATCAAGTTCCAACCCAACACTCTCATACTAGGAGACTTCAACTACCCCTCCATCAACTGGGAAAACTACTCAAGCACCAATGCACTGGCCCAACGCTTCCTGGAATTCATCAGTTCCAATGCCCTTGTCCAGGTCATTCTTACCCCCACTAGAGGAAGCAACATCCTTGACCTGGTTATTACTAACACAGGCAACCATTGCTCTATACCAATAGTTAATTCCTCCTGGTTAGATATGATCACAAACTAATCACCATGGAAATCCACATTTCATCCACACCCCTCGCAAAGGTATCCACCATGAAAAACTTCTCCAAAGCTGACACTGGGCTCCTAAAAACACAGGTGGCTAACTTCACGGCACCCATGCCAATGGAAAATAGATGTATGGCTGCCGAATCATACACCAATGCACTGTACTAACAAGTACATAAATGCATGGGAACTAGCCATACCCAACAGAACCAAGATGTTCTGCTCCAAAAAAAGGAAGACAGTCTGGTGGTCTCCCTCCATTAATAAACTCTACAACAGAAGGAAGAAACTGTTGCAGAAAAAGGTGAAGTCCCAAGACTGGAAAAAAATTCCTGATTAGCCTCAACAAAAAGTTGAGATCCCTCATCAAAACCTCCAAAGCCAGCTATGAAGGCAGAATTGCGGCAGACACTAAAAACAACCACAAAGCCTTCTTTAGTTATATTAAGAATCTCCATGGCAATACCCAGATTTGCTCTGAGTTACTGCAGAATGGTACCTCCTATACTGAGCCAATAGACATTGCTAACATACTGGTCGACAGATTCAGTGCTAACTTTACCCCTACCCCCTCCCCCCCTAAAGGACCAATCTCAATACCGGATGAATGCCAGGCACCCTGCATTACTGCAGCACAGGTTAAAGCTGCATTGTCTAAGGCCAAGAATACAGCTTCCATGGGACCCGACAATATCCCTGGCTGTGTTCTGCATGAATTACAAAGTGAACTGGCACCACATCTGTGTGCTCTGTTTACTCACAATCTCACCTCAGGCTTCGTCCCTACCGAACGGTGCACTGTTACAGTCATCCCTCTCCATAAAGAAGGAGCGACTACAGACCCTGGAAATTATCATCCCATTAGCCTGATGAGTCTGATATGTAAGGCTATTGAGCGCATCATCATGGGCCTAATTAACATGGATCTAGGGAATCGCCAAACTATAGATCCCATGCAATTTGGTTTTGTGAAAGGTAAATCATGCCTGCTCAACCTGGTTGACTTCTTTGAGTCAGTCACCAGAGCAGTGGATGTAGGTAAGGCAGTTCATACAGCCTACCTCAATCTGGCCAAGGCCTTTGATACCATTCCTCTCTCAGGAATTGGCTCACAGATAGAACACACAGTGTGAAAGTAGCAGACTCCAAGTCAGATTGCCGACCAGTCACGAGTGGAGTCCCACAGGGATCGTTCCTGGGTCCTCTCCTGTTTGGCATCTACTTCACAGAAGGGACTCTGGCTGACCAAATTCACAGACCACTGCAAGCTGGGAGCCATTATTAACTCCCCAAGTGATACAAACATCCTACAGAAAGACCTAACTGAGACCAGTGACTGATGTCAAAACCATGGCCTTAAGCTTAATGCCAAAAAATGAGTTATCGTCCCATTTGGGAAAAACTCAGTTCCCACTAATTACCACATCGATGAAAGCCCACTGAACACTGAAGGCATTATAAGAGATCTGGGGTCAAAGGTTAACAGCAACCTCTCCTTCAACCATCACAGTGCCACTGTGCTCAGAAAGTCCTTCTATGTGGCACATCTCATTACCAAAGGTTTTGCATCCAAGAAGAAAGAGGTCATCATTTCTCTCTGCTATTTCCCCATTAGACCAATCATAGTGTATAATGTCCCATTTGGCATGTACCTCACTAGACACCTGCAACAGCTGGGGAGGCTACAAAAGTACCGCACAAAGAGGATCCTAGGCCTTAAACACATGTCCTATATGGACAGATTTAAAAAACCTGAGCTATTCTCTGTCTCCTATCATCTACTAAGAGGTGATCTCTGCTTGACTTACGAAGCCATGTTTGACCCAGCTCTGTTAGAAATGCTACAGCTAAAGAAATCTCAATCCCTCTGCCCCACATGCTCCAGAGACCTCAACCTCATTACCACAATCAGTAGAACATGATGGAGGGACAGGTTCATAACCCAGAGACTGCCGATGCTCTGGAATAGACTTCCCATACATGTCAAGCAAAGCACCTCTCTAACCCTCTTAATGAGTGGATGGGAAATAGAAAGTTCACCCCGGGGATCACTCCAGTGGCTCTACTTGATAGAGGCACTAGGAACTAACGATGGACGGCACAATACCAGGGCACTTCTATGGACTAGGCATGTAAAGGCTCCAGGGCCATTAACCTAGTACACACCTATGAAAATACACACACACACACACACACACACACACACACACACACACATATATATATATATATATATATATATATATATATATATATATATATACAAAATACTGAAATGTCGAATTTCAGAATCTCGAACTCATAAAGTGGAAGGATTGGAAGATCGCAACCCCAGAAGTGCGAAATTCAGAATTTTGAATGTGGGACATTTTGAATTAGCAGTTCTGGTGTTGTGCTGTGTTCAGGGATTCAGGTAAGTGTTTATGTTTAAGGGTGTTGGGTAGGGACTGTAATGTGTGTTAGTGCGTGTTGTTACTGTGATGTGTGTGTGCGAGAGAAATGTAGTTTGTATGGTGGTGCTTTGTGTGTGTGTGTATGTAGTGCGACGTTGGAGTTAGAATATTTAAGTAGGGGAGTGCAGGGGGGCTTGCCCTCTGCATATAATAAGGGGAGGTGTGCGTGCTTGTTTAGTAGTGTGCGTGTGTGTTTTATTGGTGTTTGAAAGTGTTGGGAGTTTGAATTTCACGATTTTGTGGTTTCTAGGAAATTATCAAAAAGAATTAAGGAGGATTTGTATGCTATCAAAAGTAAGTATGAAACCAGTGCTTTATACAACATACAAGAATATGTAGTAGTTTTAGGAAATTTTGTTTTTTTCTTAGATTGCCTGAAATAAACACATATTGGATGTTGAACTAACGTCTGTTGGATTCCATTAATAAATTGGGTTATTCTTGACATTGTCACTCTCACCACAACCCTACTTGCCCTCTCATTCAGCCCTGCAGCTATCCAGTTCCTCAGTTTTGGCCTTGCACCAAATGCTACAGTTTTCTAACAGCCACTTGTTTAAGACTGATACAAATGTCACTTTTTGCCTTAAACCTCAAACTTGACATCAGTCAGCAGATGTGCAGCTCATTGATACAGGCACAGACGGCCACTACATACACCATGGTAGAGATGGTGGATATAGTATGTGGACTTCATAAGGAAGTGTAACAACTGTATAGACTGTGAGGTGACCTGCAGAATCACTTCAAATATAGAGACTTGGAGAAAGTGCAGACGATGCATTCATTGGTAGCCAAAATGTACTGGTGCCTCCATAAAGCACGTGGCAACCTCCCTGTATTATGCCTCTGCAGAACATGCCATCTGTGACTGTGTAAGCATCTCGATGCAAGGGGGCTGTTCACTGTCTGGGTTTACAAAGATGGCAGACACAGTACTGGTGGATGAATCACTGCCACCCGTTGGCCCATGCCATTACTCAGTCTCCACCTCTCGGAAGCCTCACCCACTTTAATCCTACAGTTCTACACCACACATATGCACAGCTGGCCAATGGAATGCCATGTCTATACATAGCCATTGCCCATGTGTTAGACACCATCCATCTACTGGCTATACCACATCAGGTTTCTTGTACATTCTGCTGAAGTATTATAGTGTACCTACCACAGAATGCATACAGCCCTAAAACTGCAGGGCTACCCAGTACACATGGCTGAAGTCACAAGATGAGCAACTCCTCCCTGCAGTAGAAAATGTGATTCCTGACTCCCTAGCCTTCTCCCCATCTGAATGGCTACTACATCCACCTATCATAAATTTTACCCATATGACAGTGTTGCTGTCACCCGTCACAGTCACCCTGCCCCCATCTAAATGATAACTGTACCCTACCCACCCTGAACCTGTGTGAATAAGGTAATATCTGATGTAAAGCATGGCTAATCTGTACAGTATATTGTATATTCCTGGTGTGAAAATGCATCTCTTATTTTCATTCAATGTTGTCTTTATTCCTGTAGTTGCGGACTGGAAACCACCTTTGCTTATTGCACTATGAAATTTTTTATACAAGATATTTCTAAGTGACAATAAATTTGGATTTGTTCATTTTTCTAATTCAGAGGAGTATATGTTTAAAACCTGGAACTTTATCCATCTGGAAAATGTAGAACTTGAAAGGAATGCTTCTGGTGTAAGAAATACTTAATTGCTGCCTTAAATTGCAGAATGGTCATGCATGGTTTCAGTCAGAAAACTCTTGAGCTCAGAGTTAAAGTTGTAAAATTATCAGGTGCAAGAGGTGCATCGATATGTAAAATCATGACAGCCTTTCTGCTATTTTTACTGTGAGAAAAACTGATGTTATCACCCCCCTGCTTCCTGTGGGAAAGAAATAAGAAGCTAAATATTACGAGCTGAGACAAGTAGTAAATAGATCTACTGGAAGATTTTTGTTCAACTTCTGGGAACACCTATTTAAGTTTATATATGGTAGTCACATTATGCTACATGTGAGAATCATGGGAACTGCCTGGGTAACATACAGACACACTGTATACAATACCCTTTGCATTGCACACAGTGTGACAGCTGATGAAGTAGCCTTCCACTTGATGTACTGGATATCATGTGGAGCAGGTAAGGCCTTGATGGCGATGTAGGTGCAGTCAGTGGTCTCCAAAATCTCACAGAATCAGGTTGTGTTGTAAAATAACTGCATAGCATTGGTTCAGTCCTCTGGTGTCTGTGAAAACCATATCACATCAAAGAGGTGGTATAGGATCATCAAGGCTGATGCCTGACAAATTTCTGCTGGGTTCCCCATCAGGTACTGTAAGCGTTTTGTAGCAAAGATGGATAACATAATACAACCCTTCATGCTCACAGGGTGTGTAGTTCATGCATCGTCATTGATTCCATGTATAAGCACTGCATGTCTAAGTCCTGTATGATGTCCCAATGCAGTATGCTGGTCATGTAGGTGGTGGCATCTTAGCCACAGGCAGACTTGCCTGCTCCACGGAGGGCAATGTTTTGTAATGTTTTGGCTCTAACAGCAGCCACCTAACACTTGTTCATCTATAGTTGCTGCTGTTCCTAGTCAGTGAAACTCCTGTATACCAACAATACAATACTGTACAAGCACATCCACTCATGCATGAATCGTGCCATCCCAAATAGAACCAAGATGCTCTCCTCCAAAAAAAGGAAGCCAATCTGGTGGTCCCCTGCTATAGACAAACTATAAAACAGAAGGAAGAAACTGTTGCAGAAAAGAGGAAAATCCCAGGATGCAAAAAACTCCCTCACCAGTCTCAAGTAAGAAGCTGAGATCCCTCATAAAATCCTCAAAAGCTAGTTACGAAAATAAAATTGCCAAAGATTCCAAAGACAACCATAAGGCATTCTATAGTTATGTCAAGAATCTAAATGGCAATGCTCAGATCTGCTCTGAGCTACAGCAGAATGGCATTAAATATACTGATCCCAAGGATATTGCCAATATCCTGGCAGATCGATTTAGTGCCAACTTCACCCCACTCTCACCCCCTAAAGGGCCCATCTCAATACCAAAAGATTGCCAAATTCTGGTAATCACAGCCACACAGGTAGAAACCGCACTCTCCAAAGCTAAGAATACAGCATCCATGGGACCAGATGACATCCCGGGCTGTGTACTACATGAACTACAAAATGAACTGTCACCTCACCTAAGTGTCATGTTTTATCATAGCCTCATCTCAGGTTTCATGCCAACTGAGTGGTGCAAAGCTACAGTTATCCAACTCCATAAGGGGGGATCCACCTTGGATCCCAGGAACTACCGTCCTATCAGCCTGATCTGCAAGGGCATGGAACGCATTATCATGGAACTTATAAACAAAGACATTGGCAACCTTCAAACACTGGACCCCACCCAGTTTGGGTTTGTAAAGGGCCGATCGTGTCTCCTGAACCTGATTGACCTCTTTGAATCAGTCTCCAGAGCTGTGGACGAGGGTAAGATGGCCAACACAGCCTATCTGGACCTCACCAAGCCCTTCAACACCATCCCCCACTCTGGAATCATAGATAAACTTACAAAGCTGGGCATAAATCCCTACATCACTCGATGGGTTGCCAACTGGCTTACTGACAGAACCCAGACTGTAAAATAGCCAACTCCAAATCCAGCTCCAGACAAGTGACAAATGGAGTACCTCAGGGTTCAGTCCTGGAACCACTCTTGTTTGGCATCTACTTCTCTGAAGTACAGGCCAACACTAAGGGACTCTGGCTAACAAAGTTCGCAGATGACTGCAAACTGGGAGCCATTATTGAATCCCCAAATGATGTGGATATTCTACAAAAGGACCTTACAGAAACAGACGCCTGGTGCCAGAGCCATAGACTCAAGCTTAATGCCAAGAAATGTATAGTTATTCCCTTTGGAAAAAAACATGTACCATGAATGATCACATAGGTGGCAGTACACTAAACATCGAAAGTGTAATGAGAGACTTAGGGACACAGGTGGACAGTGGTCTCACCTTCGATAACCACATCTCCACAACAGTCAGGAAATCCTTCTATGTGGCACACCTCATCACTAAGGGCTTTTCATCCAGACAAAAGGAGGTCAATGTCCCACTGTACTCATCCCTCATTAGACTCATTATAGAGTATAACTTCCTGTTTAGCATGTATCTCTCAAGACATCTGCAACAGCTGGAAAGGCCGCAGAAATACCTCACTAAAAGAATCACAGGCCTAAAGTAGATGCGTTATGCTGACCATCTAAAAAAACTCCAACCATACTCTGTGGCATATCGTAAACTCAGAGGCGATCTCTGCTTAACATACAAGGCCATGTCAAACCCTGAGCTGTTGGACATGCTCCACTTAAAGAAATCCCAATCCCTTAGAGCCACACGTTCCAGGGATCTAAACTTTGTCATCACAATGAACAAAACATGCTGGAGGGATAGGTTCCTGACCCAGAGACTCCCCATACTCTGGACTGGAATAGACTGCCCATACATGTCAAGCAGAGTGCCTCCTTGGCCCTCTTCTAAAGGAACCTTGATGATTGCATGGGGGATAGGAAATTCACCCCGGGGATCATGTCAGTCATCCTGCTAGACAGGAGTCCAGGGAAGTAAATATTGTGGGAAGAAATATCCAGGGAATTTTTATGGCTAGGCTTGTATAAGCCCTAGGGCTGATAGCCTAGTACCAACCTATGAACCTATGAACAAATCCTGTATTTCAGAGCAGGTGAATACCACAACTAATAGCAGTGAATTTATGTATTTCTGAATCATTCTACCTTATTTGATTTCCATACCATTTTGTATGCATTAGCAAACATGAGTACTGTGCTAGACATACACTCTTGATCTTGACCAAAAGCCTGAGAAGCAATGTTGTTCGATTAATTAGTCCCTGAACTGTTTCCTCCTTACATATCTCCACTTATGAGAATATTTCAATTAATACTATCCATTAAATGTTAACGAATAACCCCATAACTTTCCCATTATGTTATAACTAGCGATTCTTCTACATCCCCAAAATAATTCTCAAGCTATGGGACAGTAATGCAAATGTGGGTTGGCATAAGGGTTAAGGTGCATACCTTATAGGCACAAGGTGATTGATTTTCACAGGGGTTAATTGGCTAGACTTAAAATACCACACAAGGGCAGTTAAACTAGTACTAACCTATGAATTCCAGAAGAAAGCATTGAGTTGAATGAATTATATGCTTCTGAACAAGTTCTCTTGCATATAGTATTGTAAACTCTGTCATGAAATAAAAATGTAATTTGCATGTAATATTGAGCTGTAATATGAACTGTGTGACTTCTATGTAATTTTGTGAGGAATGCACCCAATTCGTGGCTAAAACTGGTCTAAGGACCAGTCTACTTACTAGGTTAACAAACAAAAATAAATAAAAGCACTTGCTGATACTGTGTAGTAGCACATAGGCTAGTTTTCTTTTTACTTTTATTAAATAAACTAAATGAAAATGCTGCATTTCACTATGGAATAATTACTTCAACCAAGGATATGGGATTACTTGGGGCAACATTTTTTAAACTAATTTGTGGACACTTTGGTTTTGTATGCTTTTGATTGCTTGATGTGTATATGTGTGTTATGTTATTTATTTTTGCTGTACTTTGTGATTGTTTAAATGTTTTTTTTTCTTTGGTTGGGAAATAGATTTCACTTTGGGGATTTTTTTTTCTTTGGTTGGGAAATAGATTTAGCTTTGGGGATGTATACAATATTTTTGAGATTTTTTTTCTTATTTGGGCTAGCAAACTCCCAAAGATTACAAGGAGAGAATCCTACCTAGTTTATACTGTTTTAGTTAGGTTGGGTGTGTATTTCGTAATTATTTTTATTTTCTATGTATGTTTGCATCAGCACATGATAAATTTGGGTTCAGTGGTGAATCATTTGGGTTAAGGTCATTGTGTACTCGGCCTGTAGATTACAATAGTCTTAGGCTTATATATGCATATTTAAAGTACTTGTCTCATGCATTTTACCTGTAGTAGGACAGTAGACATGATACATAGACATATATTTAGGAGGCTACTTTTGTGTTGTAAAAAATGTTTACTATAAGTTTAGATCATGTGCACTTTTCATTCTATAGGGTTTCATGAAGTCTGCTCTCACATGATGAGCATTATTTGGCAGCAGGGGAGCACAACAATGCCCTTTGCTAGTAATTGTTGTGTACAGATGAATATCATGGCAGGGTGGTGTTGGGGTAGGAAAGATCTTCTGGTTTACACAAATCTATCCTGTACAACACACATTTCTGTTCATAGTTACAGTATAGTGACCCTAGGGGCTTCAACGCTGATTAATACACCTGTAGCCCCTTAGGGGTCACTGGCCTTCACAGGCATGCGTAAAGCACATCAGTCATTTATGCATGCTCACAGTCAGGTATGAGGCTCATTGCACAGTTTTTGTGTGGTACACATTATATGAAATGTGCAGTTCAGAGGCATTTACCCTTAATTGCCTCGTTAGCATAATTACTGAAGTACTAGTCATGAAATTGCAATACAAACCAGCTGTCTTGATTGTGGTACTCATTGATCTGCAGAATTCTTATCCGGTGGGGTACTAGATTAATTCTGGGATTTCTGCTGAATGCAGAGGAATTTGCCACACTTGTGGTTATGGAAACATGCTGATGATATGAACTGTAATGTATACAAGTCATGTTGAAGAGTTTGTTTTACTGACAGTAAGCTGTAATCATTTACCTGTGGAACACTTCAGTGGCTGTATGTACCATACACAGGAATTGCTTCCTGTGGGCCTTATCATCCTGTTGTGCTGTATGCTTGCTTGCTAAGGTAAGGATGTACACAGTACTGGACAATGACCATTGTTTTAGCACATGTATATTGTGTTTGGCCACTATTTCTTTGGGGAATACAGCACCATCCTGCAAGCTACATACGTACCAAACACACTGTGTAACAATACTCATGGGGGCACACAAGGTACAGGTGCAGACAACAGTAGCCATCCATCCACATGTATGGTGAATACCAGATCTGGATTGATGCAAGGGGTGTGGTACACAGACCACATGTACTAATGCACTGGCATACATACACACACACTCTGACAGGAGGTGAAACTGGCATGACCTGAATGTATGATGTAGTGGAGACACACTTGTGTCCAGCTACAGGCAGCTCCCCCATAGCAATGATCTTTGGAGTTGGTCTGGGCCACTGTGGTGGGTCAGGTGATGTGCAGTATTTGTTCACTTTCAATGTAGGGGTGGGAGACTGAAGGATGGATGCAGAAACTATTGGTGCCCTATCACTAACCATACATTTATGTTCACATTTACAGGATGGGATGATTCTTAAATGCAAGCATCTGTGAAGTTCTCATATGCAGAAAATGACATCTTGCTGCAGACCTTCTGTCTACATGGCCACTGGATTCCTCAGCTTGACAAAAGTGGCCAGCTTTCTGTGACTGTGTATAGGGGGACCTTGTTAAAGATGTCAGCGCCACTGATGACCATAATAAATCTACACTAAAAGTGTGCTTTAAAGTCACCAACATGATTCACTATGCCTACAACAAGGTAACTGCCCTTGCACAGGAGAGGATGGCCATGGTGGCAGTCC
Organism: Protopterus annectens; assembly: GCF_019279795.1. NCBI lineage: Eukaryota > Metazoa > Chordata > Ceratodontiformes > Protopteridae > Protopterus > Protopterus annectens. The sequence continues at coordinate 1,929,768,222 of NC_056741.1, forward strand.
ACCAACTCAGACTACTGCCATGGACATGGAGTTTCTTGCATCTCTGTCTAGGATGACATACTGATCCCTCATACCTGACAGAGGACTAGGCATTGGAGCAGAACTTCACCCACTGCTTTGGATGTCTATGGACTGGACGTTGAAGCAGAACTTCACCCACTGTTTCGGGTGTCTATGGACAGGATATTGGAGCAGAGCTTCAACCACTGCTTTGGGTGTCTGTGGACAGGACATTGGAGCAGAACTTTGTCCACTGCCTCTGGTGTCTACAGGTGATGCCTCAGGCAGGTATGTCATACATATGTGTGCTGCAGTACAATAAACCACAGCCACAAGCTTCTCATATGTTCACTCCAGTCATATCATCCCTAAAGGCACTTCAGGACTTCACTAGCCACAATGTCCTGTACAAGGTATGTGATTTTACATTCTTGGCAAACCTTATTATTGTATAGCTGTGCTACTTCTGGGAACTGGGATTATCACTAAGTAGCACTGATACATAATGATAATTTGATCTACTTTCACAGGTAATTTGGTGTATGGGCCCTTTACTGTAGATGTGGGCATGCTTGATGTCAGTAAATTATCTGAAACTGACAATGATGGCAGCCAAAGCATGGTGCAAGCAGCAGCAACAGTGCTACTGTCATCCATGACTACTGTGGTGGTCACATTGTGTATTCCTCCTACTGCCATAGTTGCATTGCCCAAACCCCAAGTGACCAATGAATGTTCAATATTCAAAGAGCTAGCCACCATAAAGAGCTGGATCAAATACCCTTAGGTCTAACCCATTGATCCTAATTAGACTTAAAAGAACTAATAGATTCAAATTTTCTAGTCCATAATGGGGTATTAGTCCACCACAAACAATGTCTGGAATTCTTCCAGACAGAGGTTTTCTCAGACATACTCTTTGCTGGTTAATTATAATTCCTGTATCCTAATGAATGCCCACAATATTTCCAAAGCCATAATCTTTAATTCCTTTATAAATAGTTAATAAATCATCCATGACTAACCTATATTAAATTGTGAATAAGGAGGACACCTTAAGACTATTATAACAACTTGTATCCCTTATTCCACATATCTTCCAAGTGAAATATGTTTGTGTTATTTCCACTCTATCCAACTGCACCCTGTTGTACACACAATATAAGTCTAACTATAGTTTTATAAATCAGAATTAGAACCATCTTATCTCTGTTAGTTATACTTCTAAAATATTTTTCATTTCACAATAACATCTTTTAACTATATCCAGTAAATGGGGACCAAAACTTAAAGAATTATTAATTTTTATACCCAACCAGTAAATGGGGACTGAAACTTAAAGAATTATGAATTTTTTACCCAAATCTCTGGTAATGTTAAGTTGTACACTAGAGTTATTTAGAACATAAGGACAGTTAGAATTCCCATCCCAAAATGCAAGTTTTGATCATTTTAAACCTCATATCATTTGTTGTAAACCAATTAGAGTATCAAAATATAACTAAAAAGAAAACTGATCAGTTAACCCAGAAATTGTGGTTACAACCTTCACATCATTTGCATATTTACTCAAACAAAAGTTATTTTCATGTGCAAAACTAGCCATAAAAATTGCAAATAAAACTGGACCTAATACTGAGCCCAGGGTACACCACCTGTTAGCTCCCACTCATCTGACAAAGTATGACCAGTCTTTACCCTACATCCTTTCCCAGTTTTCCAGTTAGTTAACCATCTAACCATGTAATCATTTATACAACATTAAACCACAAAATATGCGGAAAGCTCTCCAAAGTACCAAAAACGTATAACTAGGAGTGCAAGTCTGTGGTCATTAAAGCTGTGTTTTTATGGAGGTGTTTCTTCTCTGGGACTTGCACTCCTAGTTATTTATACAACATTCTTTTAATAAAGAAAGAGTTCTGCAACGTAGCATAGTATCAAAGGCCTTCCAAATATATATCAGCGGCTGCCCTTTCATCCAATACTTTCCATAAATGACGATGAAAGGTAAGTAAATTGGTACCACAAGTCTTACCAGTTACAAACCATACTGTGTAGAATCAAACCTACCATCTGGCAAACTAATAATACAACTGAAAAGGCAAAGAACCAAACTCCAGATGAAATAACCACGTTGAAGCAGGATATGTGAACGTAGAAACACGATGGTTATACACGGCAGTACAATTGCATAAAAACGTTAATATTCAATAGCAGAGAAGTAAGCGCTTTCACAACCAATAACCAACCAGTCTAATGAAGCAACTGTTATTGGTTGTGAAAGTGCTTACCTCTCTGCTATCGAAGATTAAAGTTTTTATGCAATTGTACTGCCATGTATAACCAGTGTGAAACTAATAATATACTTGGAAATTGCCAGACAAAAAGAAACACCAGCTGTACCACAGCAACGTAGTTTATTAGGATAGTAAGCGCTTTCAGGGATCCAACCTCTTCATCAGACCACATGTGAATGAACCTTACAAAGTTCAAATAGTGCAATCAATTAAAACCAATTATCTTTTAAAAATACAGTAACATAATTCACTTAAAACAGATATATTCTCTGAAATCCACTGTAATAGATAATAAAAGATGTTCACATATATCACACACACACACACACACATATATATATATATATATATATATATATATATATATATATATATATATATATATATAGATATACCCCCGCGAACATGCAAGTGCATACAAAATGTACCCATATGTACATCCCCATATTATGCCTAAAACAATATGTGCAAAGTATGCGTATAAAGAAACAAATCTAATTGTAAGCACAATTTACATTTAAAAATACAGTGGTCATAAAGCACTTCAGACAGACGTATTCTCTAATGTCAACTGTGATAAATACAATAAAAATATTCCATATCTATATATACACACACATATGGACGTATGAACACCTACAAGCTATACACATATGAGCATTGCCATATTATATCCACTAACTAAAATATACAAACTCTACGTACAAAGAAACAACCTAAACATAAAAAACTAAATAATAGCCAGTTTAATGTTTCAGTGGCTTCGCTTTTAAAAAAGGTTTCAAGGACACCTTATTATTCAAACCAGGGGGTTTATCAGCACTGAATAATATAATCCATCTCTGTTCAGCAGCTTCGGTATAATTCACTAAATCCCCTCTTCTTCTATTGTCAGATAAAATTTCTAAGACTAAAAATTTAAACGTATGATTAGATCCTTCTTTCTTGTTATGCATGGCAAGGGCACTGCTCTCTTTACAGTTTCTAATGTCACGGTAATGTTCCAATATTCTGTCTTTAAAATGTCTGTTGGTTTTACCAATATAAAACGAAAAAGATATCACACAGTATGCAAAATAAACATTTGTTGTTTTAAAAGATGTATAAAGCTCCTGCCTGTGTGAATATGTGTGCAGGCTATACAGCTTCTACAAGCATATGTACCTATCCTATCAGACTTAAAATATTGGGTGCATCAGACCTATAGCATAAATGACTTTTAAGGTTCTATTATTAATTCCTATTAATGACATCACAAACAGTACTAATATTACTGGAAAAAGTCAGTGGCATCATTAGTTTGTTATCAATCACATCTTCAGATAAACTTGCACTACTGGCTTCTACACCATTAGTGGAGCTTGAGACAACTCTGTCTCTAAAATAAGGTTTGCAACGGTCACCCCTAGTCTTTAGTGAAGTATACCGAAGCTTCTGAACAGAGATGGATTATGTTATTCAGTGCTGATAAACCCCCTGGTTTGAATAATAAGGTGTCCTTGAAACCTTTTTTAAAAGCAAAGCCATTGAAACATTAAACTGGCTATTATTTAGTTTTTTATGCTTTGGTTGTTTCTTTGTACGTAGAGTTTGTATACTTTAGTTAGTGGATATAATATGGCAATGCTCATATGTGTATAGCTTGTCATACGTCCATATGTGTGTATATATAGATATGGAATATTTTTATTGCATTTATTACAGTTGACATTAGAGAATATGTCTGTCTAAAGTGCTTTATGACCACTGTATTTTTAAATGTAAATTGTGCTTACAATTAGATTTGTTTCTTTATACGCAGAGTTTGCACATATTGTTTTAGGTATAATATGGGGATGTATATATGGGTACATTTTGTATGCGCTTGCATGTTCACGGGAGTGTATATATATATATATATATATATATATATATATATATGTGTGTGTGTGTGTATGATATATGTGAACATCTTTTATTATCTATTACAGTGGATTTCAGAGAATATGTCTGTTTTAAGTGAATTATGTTACTGTGTTTTTAAAAGTTAATTGTTTTTAATTGATTGCACTATTTAAACTTTGTAAGGTTCATTCACATGTAGTCTGATGAAGTGGTTGGATCCCTGAAAGCGCTTACTATACTAATAATCTACGTTGCTGTGGTACAGCTGGTGTTTATTTTTGTCTGGCATATATTGAGTTTGTATACTGGCTGTTTTATTAGTTGGAGAGAATTTCTGCTTTTTATACTTGGAAATTACCTGTTCAAAACATTTACCTACAATACTATTTAGACTATTTGGTCTATAATTTTCGACCTTAAAATAATCGCTGCCCTTAGGCACTGGAACAATATGTGCATTTTCCACACTGAGGGCATATAACCTGATACAAGTGTTGATTTAAAATATAAAGCACGGGCAAAGAGCAAGTTCCTTAATATTAGCTGATAACAAAATACCATTAATTCCATCTGAGCCTGCAACTGAAGTACGTTTAACCATCATTAATAAATCATCCAGATGTAACAAAAAAGAAGTCACTAAAAACTCCAACTAAAACATTTACATTTTCCAAATTTATATTTGAACCAACAAAACATTTCATAAAACAAATTAGACAATAAACTAGTGTAGGTAACAAAATTGTTACCGACAGTAATAGCTATGCCTGGGTGTACACCCTTTTCTGTATCGTTACAGATGACTACAAAAACCCTTTTGATTTTGCATCATATTACTTAACAAACGTTTCTCATAATTTTCCTATTTAACCTAATCAATCTCCTTAGTTTATTCCTGATAACCCTATTTTAATTACCCCTCCCAGCCACTTCTTCAGTTTTCTCCAACAATTCCAGACCCTGCTATATAATTTATCTAATAAATATTATACCATGGAGATTTACGCCCTTTAAGTTTAATAGAAACTAAAGGCACAAAATCATGAACTAACTTATATAGGAAACCATAAAAGGTTTCTCTTTCTGACACATCATCAGCTGAGCACACTGTGTCTCTCTAATTCCAGATGGATAGCTTTCACCTTCTCCTGTTATAATCTGCTCTATAGAAAGCACACCTAATCCCCTGATCATTCAGTGTCTTAATGGACCTATGAAACTCATGTGTCCAAGAAATACAAGAGTGGTCAGAGCTCAAATGTTCGGCATAGACTTCATAATCATCAATTAGTTCCAGATTTTTTACCAAAATTATATCAAAAATATTGACATCCCTAATTGGGGAAGATGTAACCTAAAAATATCCCTTTCCTTTACTAATATCAACTAGTTCACCCATCAAACCCTTATTTGAATCAAAACCTTGCCAATTAGCACAGAGGGCATTTAAATCACCAGTAATAACATCAAAATCTTTGCAAAAAACTTATTGATTTACAAAATCCCATAAATTCAATCCTAGCTTATTGTGGAGAATTATAAAAAGCAAAGTTTTAAATGTTTACTCACCACAGCTCAACTTAAATGAGATTATTTAAAATTTTCTATCATTATTATGTAAACTGGACACCAGACCACTTTGGACATAAATAGGAACAGCCAACTTCTCCCTACCTGCCTTATTCTATAGTAAGCTTCATATCCTGGGAAACTCATTGGTAAATTATTTACTGAAAACCAACCCTCAGTAACCATAAAAACTTGATAATTATCACACAACACCCTTCCCCCTAAATACCGAAACTTGTTATTTAAACTTCTGGAATTACATAAAAGAAATGTCACACTAGCGTTCCTACCAATATTTACAGGAGCTCCAAAAAAGAGACTAAATTAAAAAAAATAACCCCAACCTTTCCATAATTAATTTAATAGAAACCTGTTTCCAACATAGCAAAATAGTTTCCTATGCATGTACATATTTTATCACAAATAAGTACTTCACTACTATGCTGGCAACAAATTCTTATAATGATATTTGCAAAACCCCTAGCCACCTTAACCAATATATTGTTGTAACCAACACCATCACATAAACCTAACTCAAACTCTTTGTTTTTACTCATTCCTATCAGCTATTCAGTATAGCTGGTAAACAGTTCCTCATTAGTTTTCCCATGATCATTAATACCCATTACAAAAAACACCACATCATACCTTTTGCCAACTAGAAAAAAATCTTTTTTAAAATAACCAACATTCCTGGGCATGAAACTATAATAAAATTCTTATTTCTCCAAGGAAAGAGATTCTTAATGCTTCTAACGATATAATCACCAATCATAAGAATTGCCTTTTATGATTGTATTGATTAGGGACATCTTCCTCCCTCAAAGTTCCTTATGACAAAGTACTGAATCCACCCAAGACTCTCCTCCTCTTCCTCTTCTGGTTTAAATACCAATCTTTCTCCACTCCAGCTTCCTCACCTTCATCACGCTTGAGCTCCTGTCTCAGTCTTCTAGTTACTACTTGATCTATATTGGTATGTACATGACCAGTCAGGGAAGAAACCAAACCAGAAGATACAACACGGAACTCTTTTCCACTTTCAGTGTCTAAAATAACAGTCTGATTATCATTTTCAAACAATTAATAATAATAATTAATCAGATGTGTTAACAAATTTAGAAAACACCTGTTATTCACTTGAATACTAGCATCAGCCTTATCAAAACTACATATTAAACCAACACTACTTAATAAATCCCATTTGCGTTTCCCTATTTTTTAAAAACTCTAACTACTAGAAATAAATGGCAGTGAACACTTCCAACCCCAGCACGAATACTGACATTAAATGTTTCACAAACTGCCAGGGTAGGAATTGGCCAACACATCAGCACATAGCACACCACATTCCTTTTCCCCCAACTAATAGTGGGCTCAGGCAGCTCCGTCAAGCATAGGGACAGTGGTATGAGGTGGTATGTCAGTGGCCATCAATTCCATAGGTCCCACTTCCTGCCTAAGCTGAGTGTCACAATGGTGTTACACAACATATATATATATAGGGCAGTTGTTCAGGTACAAGCCGATGCCACAGCAGTCATAACAGAACTGACTGGTGCTGTGTAGGTTACAAGACAAACTCAGGGGAGGCTTAGCATAAATGGGGTGCATATTGATAGTGTGCTAGGGGGCATTTCTACATAGTATGCTGGGGCTGATGCCATTCACATCATACCTCTTAACCTCTTAGCACAAGAAATCTGGACAAAGCCTGAGAAAATAGGGGGACAAAAGTCCAAAAATAGGGACATGTTTTAAATATTGCTCTTATAAACTTAGAAAGTTGCTAGAGTAACATGGTTTGTTTTAATATACATTTTCTGAAGGATTTGAACTCTAAAACTCAAATGTATGTCATTATTTAGTGACTTCAGTCCTAAGATATTCCCAGTAATTTGCCAGAAAACATAAATTTTATGAGGAACAGATCAAAGATATAAGCCAAAAATCTGGACATTCTGCAAAAATCTGTATAGCTGAGAGGTATGCGCATGGCCACCCATCATATGCTTTTAGTGGTGAAACATACATGAGAAAAGTAATTTATAGTCATGTTCATCCTACACAACCTTACTTGTTTGTTCATTTTTAGCCTTTCTCTGCCCCTAACCCCAAATTAGCACCTTACATTGCAAAAAAAAACTTTCCTTAATAGTACCACTACACAAGACAAAAGGATGCTCCAAACATAAAACACATGCACAACACTAAAGCTATCCCCCTATCTAGGACTTACTGTAACCCTAATCTACACTTGCACACACACTCCCTAATACTGATCCATTTACCTTGAGAAACAAGTTGCCGTACACTACCATTCAATTTGGCAGCAACATTTGCTGTAAACATAGTGAACTGTATCCGTGTGTGTGTGTGTGTGTGTGTGTGTGTGTGTGTGTGTGTGTGTGTGTGTGTGTGTGTGTGTGTGTGTGTGTGTGTGTGTGTGCGTGTGTGTTTGTGTGTGTGCGCACGGTTACGTGTATACACACTACAGTAAGAATCTTATAGTAGCATGTATAAATTATATAATACAGTAATGCTTGTCAAGTGTCCCAGGAAATGTGAGCTGCCTAAGAAATTTGCCTAAAAAAAATGTTAGAGGCTCACAATGTAAAAGGAATTTGCCGCTCATTGAAGAAGGATTTTGACCCTATAGTTGAGACTCTTAGTAGGCTATGACCAGAGGAAGCTGTGGAATACCAGAGAAGGAAGTCCTGTGGATGTACTCATAGAGTAACAAGAAAGCTACACTTCGGTGAATTCATAGCATATGACTTTAAGTGCTAAAGGAGAACTTCTCTGTTCCTGTTAAGAGACATGGTCACCACCTGACCCATGTGCTAATCCTACCATTCTCCCTAACTCCAACCCTACATATTAGGTTGTTAAATACCCTTTCCCTAACAGTAACACTAAACAAGACACATACCACACATGCAAGTACTCAAGAATAACACAACATATATCTCCTTCCCAAACCCTTTTTCTAACCCTAGCCTGAGAATGTACACAAAACATTTTGGTTTACCACTCCCACTTACTACATTTGGCATTCCATATTCTGACTAGTGCCTGTCGTTAGACTGAATTGTCGATAGCAGACTAATCACAAAGTACATGGTTGTACAATAACAACCAAAAGAAAAACTCCAAACAGAAAGCAACAGTTAATGTTGCTCATATTGTTTTTCCTGCACTTCACTAGCAATACATTAAATAGCTAATGACACCAGAAATAGCTGTCAACCTGTGCAATCCAAACAATGAATGGTGACTATGGCTGCATGTATGTGTGCGTGTGCGTGTGTGTGCGCGCATGTGTGTGTATGTATACACACACACACACACACACACACACACACACACACACACACACACACACACACACATACGTACATATATGGATCCCGATCTGTTGATCAATTTTTCAGAAACTCAGAATTCATATGATTGAGTTTTTGAAAACTCTCAGCTTTTGAATGGAGATCACTGTACAGCAAGGATCAGGAAATTTACTCATCTTCACCACTGTAGTTTGATCTCAGAGTTGGTATATATAATTTGCTGGGGTATGGGGGGTACAGAGGGGGGGTTGCCCACCCTGCAGGAACATAAAAAAGTAGATTTTGGTGCTTTTTTGTATTGAATTTTCAGAAACCCGATCATATGGTCTCTTCTATATGAATTTCGAGTTTCTGAAAACCGGATCATCTGACATAGATCTATATACACACAAACACACACACACACACACACACACACACACACACACACACACACACACACACACACACACACACACACACGCACACACACACATATATATATATATATATATATGTATATATATATATATATATATATATATATATATATATATATATATATACACACACACACACACACACACACACACACACACACACACACACACACACACACACACACACACACACTTGGAGAGGTCTGCAACTGCTATAAGCACAATGTTTTAGGGTTACAAAGCAAAGGTACATTATTAATGTAATGGCTTACCCTTCTTATTTATAGTGAAAGAAAAGCTTGGAAACAAGTCGTCTAACTGTCTTGCTGAAAAGCTAAGGATGTTATTTATTCTTCCAGAGATAAAACTGAAGCAAGGCTTTACCAAGCTCAATTTTTTAAATTTATGATTATTGGATTTTTTAGTGGCAGTGGTCAAATAAATTGATTTTTAGCTTAGTGACAAAGCAGGGCAATAAATGCCAAAAAAAGACTTATTGTAGTATGCTGTAGCAAATTATGTTTAAACCTTCTGTAGTTCTGTAGGTGATTTTTGCATCTGAGGCACACCAACAGGTCAAGAAATGTCCGTTATGGAACAGCCATAGATCTAATCATGAAAGTACATATGAAAAATTACTAAGGTCAAAGAACTCATAGAAGACAAACTGACCATCTGTAGTCAGACTAGAATACAATTTGGTAACAAAAGACAGTGAAACAGCTACATCACAGTCTTCTGTTTTTGCATTGTGTGGCTGTCATAAAATGGTTAAGCATTTTAATTACATTCTTGTTTTATTCTAGTGCTGTTAAGAGCCATAGCAGAGAAGATCATTATGAAAATTTAATCTATAATTCATAATGAATGTTCATACAAAAGGTTACTTTATCTATTGTTCAAATTTTCAATGAGAATTATAGATTCAGCTTTTATAATGAATTTCTTAACTTTTCCTCAGTTCTTGTAAATTACTGTAAGGAAGAAAATGTTCATTTAGAGTGGTAAGGTAGATTTCATTAACTTTTATTGTTGAAATCATGTAATAAATATTTAGAATATTTAGAATATTAAAACCTTTTTGTAAGGCATTTTATCTAACCACTCATGAAAGATACAGGAACACAGACAATAACATTTTCAGGAATAAGAGAGAGCATATATTGATAGGCAGAAGGAGACACCAGGAGTCTGGACAGCAGCAGAGCAGACTGTTTTTATGATGCTGCCTCTTTTTACTATCCAAAGAGTATTTCAGAAACTAAGATAAGTAGGAGAGTAGTGGAAGGGCAACATATACTGAGAAGAAAAAGAAGTGATAAGAAAAAACTTGAAGGAAAAGAAGAAAAGATGGGTGTGAGCGATAGGCTGTGTCCACATGGCATGGAGGACTGATGTAGCTTAGGGATCTGTTTGGCATATATAGTTATTAGATCTGGATGCAGTTGAAACCGAGAGAGAGAGAAGTCTGGAGCTGAAAGTGACTCCAGTCATACTCATGTACATCTTCCACTGGACCAGTGGAATGTAGAAAGACAAAGCTGGCAAGTTCAGTTTGGTTTGATAGACTGGGAACAGCTGGAAAGCAGGAAGCATGGTGGATGCCAATGTAGAGGGTATTAGGAAATGAAGGAATGGACATGGATGGAAGCGGTAAGGAGAAGTATAGAGGGAAGTGACAGAATAATACAGAAAGGAAAGACATGACAGGAGCATTGTAAGAGTTTAATTTGTGTACATGTCAAAGTAAGCTTTGAGGGGTTATTTTTTATTTTACTAATGTGTTGTTTGATATTTTACAGGAAGCCATGCATTTTGTTTTGTCTCAAGTGTTTATTTCACTAATGTGGTATTTGATATTTTAAAGGGAGCCATTTATTTTGTTTTGCCTTGACTGTTTATTTTTTTTTATTTCACTAAGATGATGTTTCATATTTTACAAGGAGCCATGTTTTTTTAATATTTTGTTTTATATCGGTAACCGGTTTGAACAGTACTGACCATAAACTTTTGTCTTAATCATAGAAAAAATCCAAAAGGAAAATCTGTCAGGTCTTGAAAGGGCAAAAACCTGCAGGCCATGAGACAGCAGGGTTTCACACAACTAGGTGGCTTTTTCAGATAAACTTTATACAGCCTTTTATACGGTGATGAGAAAAGGAGTCTGAAGTGAATCAGTGCAAATAATTTACCCAGAGTTCAGCAAGACCTTTGAGTCCATTCCACAAAAGTAGTTACTACACAAGCTGAAAGTGGTAGGATAAGGAATAAAATGATTATATGGGTGCACATTTTGTAAAAGGAAGTATGTAGATGGAGCCACTTTGAGAAGAGAACAATGTGGCAAGTTGTTTTGCATGGATCAATCTTGGGGCCAGTATTTTCCAGTGTGTCTTTATTTAACTTATCAACTGGCACAGAAGGGAGCACTCTGTTTATGGATAACAATAAAAAAGGGGCCATAGAACTGGAGACTGGGTTAATTTAAAAAGGAAGAAATGGGTCTAGCAGCTTGAGTCTGAAGCCAGTAGCCAAGGTTGAGTGCTGAAAAATAAAGTATTGTCTCTGAGGATCAGTAATGTTGTGTCAACATGCATTCTTGGAAAGGGTGCTGATTCAAGTTAAAGGGTCATGGAAACATTATGAGGCTATGTCATGAATAAGCCAACATGAATAAAGTTGAAAGGCAGTCATCAAATCTAACTATGCTGGGCTGAATTACTGGATGAAAAGGCTCCATAGACAAAGTAATGTTGCTTGTGTTCTACAGAGCATTTATAAGGCATGTCTGAAAAAATGGGGGAACTTCTGGAAGCCATATAGGAAGAAGGAAACAATGACAGTTGAGGGGAGTACAAAGGAAAAAAAGGTAGTAAATAAGATAAAACTGTGGGCATATGAAGGCAGACTGGATGTGAGAGGGATGGCATAATAGCAGATTGAATGTGGGATGGATAGATGGATGGATGGATGGATGGATGGATGGATGGATGGATGGATGGATGGATGGATGGGAAGCAATGAGAGAGGATATATGACAGGAAACTGAATACATGTTGAATAGACAGGCATATGATGGCAAAATGGATGTGAGATGGATGGGAGGACATACCATGACAGGCCAAATCTGGGATAGATGAGAATGCATGTCATGACAGACCAAATGTAGGATGGATGTACAATAACAGACTAGATATGAGATGGATGGGAAAGCATACAGTGCCAACTGGATGTGGCACAGATGAAAGGATATACCATGATGCACTGGATATGGGATGAGGGTGAGAGGACATACCATGGCACTCTGGATGTGGAATAGATGACTGGAAATATCATGATAGACTGGATAGAATGCATGAGGGATAATTTAGCTACATAAAGTCATATGAAAGTACTGCCAGAAAGGGAATATTCCCAAACTGAGGGGTCATAATTCAGTCTCGACATGAGAAACTTCTGTTTTACTAAAAGGCTGGTGGGCAAGTCATATATATGTTTCAGTGGGTACTACATGACAAACCAGAGTAAAACAGGTATAAAAAGAGTCCAAGAAATATATGGCATCTGCAAGTAGCAGTAACTGTGCAAATAATGCAGACATTTGTCACATTTTGTGTATACACATGTAAGTGTACATGTAGCATTTAAATAAACTTCATTTCTCGGTGATGAACTGCTATAGTGCTTTGATGTAACTGTATGCAAAAATTTATGCAACGAGATTAGAAATGAGCAAACAGTGGGATCATTTTAAATGGAATGAGTAATAAGGCATTTCTGCATTGACCTCTGAGGTATACAGCATTAATAATCAACCTAACAGGCCCATGCATATGAACAGCTTTGATGGGCAGATGACTTTTCTGATATTAATTTTATTAATTATTAATTCTGGTCATCTTGTTCTGGAAGTAAATTTGTCTTTCAGTACTGAGCAGCACAATACTATAATAGACATATTATAACCCTAAGGTCTGAAACAGCAGATGTGAAAGACAGCTGGACGTTAAATAAGTAATGAATGACGAAAGTAAATATACCACTTACAAGAGAAATATTGAACAGCAGAAGACATATTTTTGTACATGACAAGATACTGTTGCCATGGAAATTTCAGTTCTTCTAATGAAAGTAAAGCATGTGAAGATAAAACAGTTTCTATCCGCTACTTCATAGTGTAACCAGAACAGCTGGACAGGAGCAAGAAATAGTGATAAAATGGAAATAATGTCCTCATGCCAATGATCATAGGAAATGGCAGAGCTCGGAAATGTGTGCAAATTTATCAGAGTGAATGCCAGATAGAGGTAGTTAGTTCAAATTAATTAAGCTGGTGAACTAAGAGTATGTAGAGAGGTCATGCTGATCTTCCTGATTTTGGAAGCTACAATAGGCAGTGTAGCTTGTATCACAATGAGACATGCAGGCACAGGCTGGAAGTGCTTGTATCTTACATGCATTGGTACAGCAAAGTGCCACTGTTCTCTGTATCTCTGACTATAAGAGGAAAAAAGAACATTAATAATTTAAGATTCTTTGCTTTAAAATGATGCATAAACTAATGTAGATACTTTCCTAGCTCCGTCAATACAAGAGGAAGCTATAAACTCAACAAGGACGTAGCCTAACAAAATGCAGAATGCAGAACAGAATGCAGGCACATTCCTCCACTGATATGTTATTCCATCATAATCTACAGCTTTGCAGTGATACATCTGTTTTAATGTTAGGTGTTTTCATTCACTGACAGTGGAAGTTCATGCATATGCAGCAGATTTTGAAATGTGCAAGGCACAGCTAGAATGTCAGTTGGCCAGATTAGGAAAAAGCACTTTCTCCATTTATGAATATGCAGTAATTCCTGCTGTATCAAATCAAAATGTATAAAGTCACACTAATGTCTGTTTTGGCACTCAGACTGAGAAAATGTACTATCATGATAAACTGTGATCTCATGACAAGTACATATATGTTTCATATTTAAATGAAAGTGTGGTGGTTTATAACAATGCATTTTGTTTCATTGTGTTCTAGTTTTCAATGAAATATGAAATCAGTCTTGACCTAAGCTTATGTTCAGATAGAAAGAGGACTTGGATCCACATAAAGAATTAAGAAGGAATGAAGGCTATTTATCCCTATTCGATGTAGCTCACACAGTTTAATGTTGCACTGACAGATAAAAAAAATGAATACTTTGTTACTTTGTATAATTTTCCATGTGCAGGAAGATTTACCCCTTAGTACACCAGGGAGGTGATTTACATTCATTAGAAATCTTTTTTTTTGTGGTTGACTATAAAAGGAATGCCCACATTTATCAAAAATTCAGTGTAAATAATCAATTTACAGAGGAAAGCTTGTAAAATGTCTGCCTATATCTGTAGCATATTAGACATAACTGCATGCATATGTGGGTAGATTTAACTGCCGGCGTACCTTTGTAAAGTTCTAGAATTAAGTACGTGGACATTTCAGCTACATCTCTTGTGCTGTGTATTTATTTAACAAGTAGATGTTATAATATTAATATGTTATAATATTAAGTTAATAAAAAGTACAGTAGATTGGCTGTAAGATTTTGCCTATGCATGCAATGAATTTTTTTAGAGATCCAGATAGAAAACTGGTAGAAGAGTGAACCCAAATAGAGAACAAAGGGCCTAGCCGGAGAGATGAAACTCTCATGGAGTAGTGTAAATAATGCAAATACAAGGAATTAATGCAATATACAGTGACTTCGTACATCAAAAAAGCTAATCAGTGAGTCAATGGATGACCAGTTTATACAGTGACTTGGATATGAAAGTTATAATTAGCAAAAAGTGATCTTTTTGCATTTTACAAAGGGATGATTATTAAGTGAAAATACAGTTTATTATAGAGTAATTCTGAGCATGAAAATAATTTTTCTCTACAGGCAATTATTTGTATACCACAACGGACTCACAAGTGATTTTGTAGCAGAAGTCATACAGAATGACGTTGGGCAAGAAAACAATTTCTGTCTATGCAGTAGAAAGTCATTTTGCTCAACAAAGTGACTGTTCAATAATTGCATTAAGAAACAGTCTCATAAAACACTAAATACAATGAAAGTGCTTGAAATTGGAAGCAGACCTAAAATGAGGCTCCATATGGGAAAACTTACTTGAATTTGCTTCTATTGAGGAAGGCTGGACACCTTACCTTGATATGCTAGAATTTTTACATTGGTATTAATAATACTGGAATTGAAAAACAGATACAGAAAGAAATAATGATAATGCAGAATGCTCCAAAAAAGTATTTAGGCCCAAAACTATTAGTGACAGCAGAGTAATTTCAAGTCCATAAATGACTTTATAAATTAAATTATATCTGTATATGTGGAAGAAGTGTTAGTGGAACACGCATGATATCAAATAAGGATAGTTGATGCAAGGCATAAAGTTCTGAAGTAACTGTGTAAGTGAGTGTAAGGGATCCATGTATGCTATAACAAAAGGTGATTGAATGTGTAATTAATGACATTTCTACTAGGCCCACCAAAAGACAATAATTTTTCTGTCAAAGCAAAACATAGTATGATGCTAGTGATGGTTGGTTTGAAGAATTAGACTATAGAAGATAACATAAGAGAGGCCATACTGACTGGGTGTACATTTGAAAGAGCACTAGAGTGTACAAGCCCTAAATGGGAGGGGGGAATAGGAAAACAATTGTAAGACTACTAACATCCAGAAGTTGTTCATATACAGCATAATAATGACTCAGTAAAACTGGAGAGCACTGCATATTAAAAAAAAGTTGTTGATCCTGTGTATTTTAAATTAAACAGTATGACACAACAGGACTGCAAAATTATATAGCTTGCTCACAGAGTTTTAGAAGTGAAGTTGCTCGAAGTAGAACAAGAATGACACAATGAATGTGTCAGTGACCTATACAATAGCAAAACATGCACACACTAAACTTGCATGTACTGAAAACAGAAATGCTGATAGACAGTCATGTTTACTGTAAGGGGCCAAAGAAGACCCCAGTACCCTTGTTCCATGGGATATGCAGTACCCCACCACAATAACAAATGCCCTTGTCCAAATGGAAATAGGGAATAATTTTGTAGTGTGCAATTGGTATGAAATTGTTTTAAATGCATGGCTGAAAGATGGTGACTTACTCTGACTTGTATTTAGAAAAAATATTGCTTTTATGTGAAGGAACCCTATTTTCTGGAACCACCAAGACAATTACTTTCAAGTCATACAGTAGAGTTCTGAATGGTATACTGCTGCCATTTTAAATCTGCTTTGTCGACTGTTTAGAATGTCGACCTGAAATGCTGAATCTGGAATCCTGAAAAGTAAACCAAAGCAAAAATGAATACATCGACAACCATGGGTTGATGTATTCCACATATCTGGGTGTGATGTCATTCACCCCCTGCTATGCACATTAATGTACCGTTAAACTCTACAGTCAGCAGTATGTTAATTCTACTATTTTGCAAGGGGGATACCCCATGTGGAGGGCTGTGCCTACCATACCCCCTGCACATTAAATATACCAACTCTGAGATCACACTACAGTGAGGAAATGGGCTAATTCCCTTTTCCTCACTAAACCGCAATCTCCCTGCACAATATCGAACCCAAATGCTTAACTTACACTACCCATTCACTGTTGTGTAGTCAATATATTTTGATTTGAAATTCTGCCTACTTGAAAACTGCAAGTTGACCACATGCCAGTCGACCGATGCAGTTTCAAGGTTTTAAATGTAAACCGTTTTGAACACTATACAAGAAGCCTATCTAGGATTGTTAAATTAAGTCCCTTGCTTCAGCTTTCATATGTAATATGTATAATAATGTTTTAAGTGATAAGGTCTTTTGATTCTGATGAAGTCCAGTTTCTTTGGACAAAAGCGTTTCATTGTAATAAAGCTTCAGACGATCAACTGATTTTAAAATGGATTTAAGGTGTCTTTATTTTCTGGTGTGCTACTTCTTCCCAGCTGGTGTGAACACTTTTTCTTGGTTGAGTTTAGCTTTCATATGGTTGTTAGATGCTGACAAACAAAACATGGAATTAAATGGGAACTGGACAGCTTGCCAGATGATCAAAAACACATCCCTGAACAGCCCTTGGGCTCTTAGGAACTGACATTAAGACTAAGGCAATGTATAATGTATCTGCATGGTTTTACAAGTATATTCATGGATTTTGCCCTGTGTTCACAGTCCTAGTGGCCAGCAAATTTAATTTGCATGGAAGCAGCCACCTCTGTAAATACTGTTTCAGTGTTAAGAAGACTGTCCCCCAAAAAATGGTCTGTCTGAGCAGATTGGTCAATGGTCTACCTCTAAAGAATTCAAAACCTTCAGACATCAAAAGGGTATCCAACACTTTTACTTATGTTCTCTGTCATACTGCAATGAACGGGTTATCAAAGGGACTCACAGGCATCAATACTTGCCCCAATGTTCTTTTTTTTCCATTTTTATAAATAAATTGACCTACTCAGTTACAACTCTTCTTATATGCTGATACAATGGTTACCTACAAATAACCTAAGACAACAGGTCATTCAAACCTAGCTGTAAACTGAATTTCTGGACAAAGCTTCTACTTAATGGAGAAAAAGAAAAAAAGAAAAAAAAAGAAAGCTATACTCCTTAATACTAAGAAAATGCTTCACAAAGCCCCCAGCTCCTACAAACTTTTTGGCCATAGCAACCTTACCAAGACTACCTACAGATACCTATATATCAAACTTGACCAGTCTGTTAACCTTCATGGTTAACATTTATATCTAAAAATTTAAAAGTTATATCTAAAATCAACTACCTCCTTTTCTGGGCTCAGAAAAATATCTTAATTCCTTTCGCCATCTAGGGCAGAGATTAGAAAATGCATTCTGCTCATGTAACTTGAGTACGGTTTACCCATGTTTACTATCTCCTCTAACAAGAGTACATTGAATCTACAGACCTTATGTAAAAAAAAAATTCTGCTTCATCAACAAATTCACAAACCTTGAACACCATTGCCTTACTTTATCCAAGGCAAACTGGTTGTCAGTACAAGCCACATCCAACCTATTTCTGGGTTCTCGACTATTCAAAGTACTCCACCAAGATACCTCTTCTCCACCTGCAATGAAACGTATCACTACCCCCCCAACCTGCAACCTCAAAAGCCAGGGTACAGTAGGTCTTATTCTCTAAACCCCATCTACTAGACTACCTTCCTCTGACTATAATTTCTCTGTACTTGTTCTAAAACTGCGCCAGTCTCTTCCTTGCTATCCCACTAATTACATTAACTACACTAACTCCAGGCCCCAGTTCAAACAGTAGCTGTTAGCTGCTCCCAGCGTACTTCCTAGTGGATCACTCCTGGCTCTCTCTGCTGCTTGCTGGAAGAGGAAGTAACCATTGTCCATATCAGTCTTTTCTTTCTGTACATTCAAGCAGAACTGAAGGTGCTAATAATTCATTATGGCTAATACAGTGAATCACCTATTCTTCTTATTTGAACTTAAGTTTATTGGCTATGTATTCCAAGCTTCCTCCTCCCTTAAACTGTAATCATTCTTGCATCAACTCCCTTTGCTGCCAGATCTGTCACACTTTCTCATCTGAGTAAATGTTTGCCATATTGGTCTGCTGCTAACCCTTTTAGCAAATATGTTTTCAACAACAGAAAGTAGAACTGGAGGCATAAGACTACTTTTCCATCTAAATGCTGAAAACAATGGACCTTTCTTCTGTCACTTTTCTTCTCTTACACTCGGTCACTATCTTCCTTCATAGAGCAGAGCCTGAGGTCACTACATATGACATTGATAATGCAGGAGTTCTGCCAAAGGTCCTAGTCGTACAAGTTTACTCAGAATTTTGTCATTGCATAATAGCCTGCAGTCACTACATCTGACCTCATTGCAGGAGGTCTGCCACAAGGGCCTCCTCCTACACGTTTACTGAGAATTTTCTCATTGTATAATGTATGCACATTTAACGTGATGAATTTTGCTGTGTATTAACTTTAAATAGTCAAATGCATGCTTGCTCTGTGATTAAAAGTCTCTGTGAAATAGTCCATTCACTCTAAGGACCTCTTACTAAGTAGGCCACTGTTTCCTTTTTCTTAACCAGCAGACTAAACTGCATATGCCAGTTATTTAGGCTCAGGAAATGTATATGCCCTTTTCCCCAGTGTAGTGTGATCCTGGAGTTAGTATATATATAGTTGGGGGGGTGTGGGGGCATAGCCCCCACAATGGGGGGTGTAGGGGACGTAGCCCCCCACATAGTTTGGTTTTATATTTTCCGGTTTCTGTTAAGAGGATAAGTAAGTAGTTTTTAAGTTCTGGAAAAAGGTAGTTATTAGTGTTGTGAGTATGTTTGTTTATGGTTTAACGTTTAGTCTTTTGAAATTCAACATTGTAAGCTTTTGGTGAAATGAGATTCAGTCAAATGAGTTTTCAGTATTTTGAAAATTAGGTGATTTGGTCTCGGAGAAGTGAAAGTCAGTCAAGTGGGTTTTATGTGATGTGAAGTAGACCCATATATATATATATATATATATATATATATATATATATATATATGTGTATATCTATATATATATATCTATATCTATATCTATATCTATATATATATATATATATATATATATATATATATATATATATAGTTGTTGTTGTTGTTTGTCTTTCGGCTTTTTCCCAGTAAGGGGTCGCCACAGCGGACCTCTGGTCCGCTAATGATTGGCAGTAGATTTTTACAAAATGCCGAGGTGCCAGCTTGACGCCCAACCTTCAACAAAGGCACGCCCATTTACGCACGCATGTCTTTCGAACGCTATCCAACCACGGGGAGGACATGCAGACTCCACACAGAAGGCACTCCCAAGCCAAGCCAAGAATTGAACATATATAGGATCTATATTAGAACACTGAAGTTTCAAAACTTTGAATGTTCTAATATCGAACCCTATTCAGCGAAAGCTGAAAATATCGAAGCAACAGAAAACTGACTTTTTTTCCTAGGGAAAGAATTTGGTTGTCCATTTCTGTTGCTTTGGTATTTTCAGTGCTGTGGTGGAAAGTTACGGGTCGGGTTCAGGTAAGTGTGCGATTGAGTGCGGGTTAGGTTAGTTAGGGTTAGGGTGCGGATTAAGTATGTGTTTGATTGTGTGGACGTGAGGGTTAGGGCGGGTTAGGTGAGCTAGGGTTAGGGTGCGGGTTAGGTATGTGTGCGATTGTGTGGACGTGAGGGTTAGGGCGGGTTAGGTGAGTTAGGGTTAGGGCGCGGGTCAGGTAAGTGTGCGATTGTGTGGAGGTGAGGGTTAGGGCAGGGTAGGTTAGGTAGGGTTAAGGCGCAGGTGAGTGTGCGATAGTGATGGACCTTAGGGTTAGGGTTTGGGTTAAGGTAAGTGGATAGTTAGTGGTGTGTGTATAGTTTAGTGTAGGGTTAGGTGTAAGATTTTAGGTGCATGTATGTGGATTGCTGTTTGTATGGTGTGCTTGTGTTGTGTGTATGTGTTTTGGAACAGCAAATTTTTTCCCTAGGAAAAAATTTGCTGTTCTGTATGTTCGATGTTTTCAGCTTTCGCTGAATAGAGTTCGATATTAGAACATTCGAAGTTTTGAAACTTCGATGTTCTAATATAGACCCTCTCTCTCTCTCTCTCTCTCTCTATATATATATATATATATATATATATATATATATACATATATATATATATATATATATATATATATAAACACTGTCTGACATACTGGTTAATCCCATGAATGTTTACTCAGTGATGGTTTTATACTGTGCATATCAGTGTAGTGCCATGTTCTGATAATTTGCTTGTTATAGCTGTATATATACACTATATTACAGTGCTTCTCTATCAAAATTACTACTTTGAGCTTACATTCATAAATTTTCTCACTATCACTCAACTCTTATACTTATTCTCTTGCTCTGACTTACTGTGGTCCTCCCCCATCTCTTTTTTTTGTATAATAAGTACTAGCTTTATTGTCCGAATATAATATTACAGTTTAGTAGAGTTTTTCTCTTTCTTTCTTTCTTTCTTTTCGAGCTGGCAGTCACAACATCTGACCTTAATACTGCAGGAGTACTGCCACAAGTCCCTACTCCTGCAAGTTTACTTTGAATCTTGTCACTGTATAATGTAAGCACATTTAACATGAAAAACCTTGCTGTGTATTAACTTTAATCAGTCAAACACATGCCTGCTCTGTGATTGAAAGTCTCTGTGAAATAGTCCATGCACTCTACGGACCTCTTACTAAGTGGGCCATTGTTCCCTTTTTCTTGACTGCATATGCCAGTTATTTAGGCTAAGGAAATGATAGGAAATCTGTTTTATTTTGTATCTCTTTGTTAATTGCTTTGTACTGGTTATAAACTGATTGCTCTCAGTTATAATTTAACCTGAGAGCGGAAAGCTTCACTTCGCTCCCTTACCCTACACCCAATTCCTACCCCCTTACACTAACATTATACTTCCTACTTACACATTTCATGTGTGACTCTTATTCCAAAACCCTCCTTGAATGACCATACTTATTCCATACATACACTTCTGTTTCTTGTTTCCTACTTCCCTATCTCCATTTTATGTTTACCCTTATTCCCAACTATCTTTCTCCCTCCCATACTGCTTTGCACTATATCCATTCATAATCACAGCCCTCCCTAATAGTACCTATCTATTCCACATTGTATATTGTGCTTTCCCCAAATGAACCCTCATTTCTTATTTTGACTACATTATTATACTCTAGCCTTCCATACTGCCCTATTCATTATATCCCAGAGAAGATAACATGACAACCTAACTCTCTTCGTCTATAAAAAGTACTTCTCTCCTTACCTAAGCTCTACCAACTTTCAGAATCCACCATCACTGAATCTCCTACTGTCCTGCAAATTCTTGTTTCATTCTTCATTGTTACTTCCCCACTACCTGACATCTATAAAATACAGATTCCTGTACTTAATTTTGATACTCTTCAGCTTTTCCTCTATTCTTCTCCTCCTACTATGCCATCTTTCATTCTACCTTGATTCAATAATATCTCTCAACAGCTCTCCAACTCTGCCCCAGCCACCTATCCATACATCCTCTTTACAATGTTCAAATATTGCACCAAACTTATACAATATTGCCCCCACCTTTATTCCATATATAGACTGATTAACTCACAAGTATGCATAATTCCCCAATATATTAAAATCCTTCTTGAAGTAAATATACACCCTAATTCTGGCCCAACCTAACACAATGAACACAAACATAATTCTCTCCCACACACTTTTCTAATCCAACAACAGCCAGTCCCCAACCCTGGTGATCTAATTTTTACTGCAATAAATGTTAGAAGCATAAGAAATAAAACTGCTGAACTATATGTCTGGATTACCCAAAGTAAGCCTGATCTTCTTGCTGTAACTGAAACTTGGCTTAAACCCAGCATAAATGACTCTGAAGTTATACCTCCTGGCCATAATATCATCTATAATGGTCGTACATAGAGGAAAGGTGACAATATTGCTTTAATACTTCTGAACACTTACCACATTTTCCCTTATAGCAAACCAACACCAAAATTCAGTTCAGCAGAGCTTATTATTGCTTTCATCAAAATAAACAATTATAAACAAATATGTGTGACTGTCCCTTACATCACTCCTGGTGACAATACAGACACACTAGAAGATATTCTACACTGGATAGCCATAACATTTCCAAAGGAAAAAAAATACTACTAGGTGATGTGAATGTCAGTTGGTTGGACATAGACTCTTAACTCACCTACATTTAGCATGAACTCGTATGGTTTCACAATACTAATTCATAGCCCCACACTAATCAAATTCCCTATTAGACTGGATCCTAGTAACAGACCCTAACAAATACACCACCGAAGGTACAATGTCAGACTCTTGTCAGTGAGCATCTCCTAATGTCAATGACTAGACATCTCACACAACCAGTTAAAGAACATATTTATAATACAACATGCACTCTTTCCAAGTGTAACCCAGAAATGTTCATTACTACACCATCATCCATGAAATGGAATTTCCTAAAAATCCTCCACTGAAATGATGGTGCAAATGAACTCAATACAACTTTTCTAAATATCCTTGTACCTCCTAAAAGGAAGAGACTAAAAACAAATAATGCAATTTGGCTGTCGAAAAAGAGTAGAATGCTAATGCAGGATAGAGAAAAAGTATGGAAAGAATAGCGAAAGTATAAAACACCACAATATCTTGAAAACTTCAGAATGTTTTGCAATTGTACTAAAATGCAAACAAATGAAGACAAAAAGCTATACTGTAATACATTTCAGAATAATACTAAGCAAAGCCCTACCCGCAGTAGTGGTGCTGCAGTAGCGTTGTCGCCTCACAGCAAGACATTGTCCCGTTCGATTCTCAGTTAGAGCGTCTTCTTTGCGGGGGCATGCGTGAATGGCTGTGCCTTCGTTGAAGGTTGTGCATCAGGGCTGGTAACTCAGCACGTAAAAATCTGCTACCAAACTTTAGCGGACCGGAGTTCCGCTGTGGCGACCCCTAACCGAGATAAGCCTAAAGACACAACAACAACTAAATTTAACCCTGAAAAAATATTGAACATCCATTGAAGAAATCTTACATTCCAGACAAAAATTCAACCCAAACCCTCTCCAGATAACTCACCACTCAAAACTGCAATACATTTACACTGTTATTTGATAGATAGTACAGCATTTGTAACTAAGGATTCCACAACATCTAATCGCAACCCTGCCCAACAGCTACATATCATCACATCTACTTTCACTTTCAAACCTGTGCCCACATCCTATATAAAACTACTCATAAACAAACTTAAATCATGTTCTTCTTTAGCTGATGACATTTCAAGTGAGTACCTAAAAATAGCAGCCAATAGTATTACCTATCCTGTCTCAATCCTTATAAATAGATCAGTGCCATTTCCCTCTTTATGGAAAAAGTCACATTATCCCTGTGTACAAAGGAGGAAATTCAACAAACATGAATTACTTTATACTATAGCAATTTTATCTCCCCTCACCAAAACACTTGAAAAATGTATTCAAAAACAATTGGTAGACTATCTCTTTCAGGAAGAACTCCTAGCCCCTACACAACATGGCTTCCATCCTTCCCATAGTACTAGCACTGCCCTTTTAAGCTATATAGATACCATCAGTAAAGCTAGAGATAATGGCAAACAAGTCTTTTCCTTATTTATAGACTTGTCTAAAGCCTTTAACACAGTTTGTCACAGCGAACATATACTTCAAGTGTCCTCACTAGGTCTCTTCCAACCCACACTTTTGTGATCCAAAAGCTAATTGTCAAATAGGTATCAGTCAATAAAATGGCACTCCATGCTTTCTCCTTACCTCTCAGTCACCACCGGCATACCGCAAGACTCTATCCCTGATCCCCTCCTCTTTAACATTTTGACCAATTTGCACATCTGACAACATGGTACACCTCAAAAAATTACTCAGGGTGCTTTAACAGCAACTGAAATTTGTAATTCACAACCCATGCTCAATCCAAAAAAGACCAAACTGCTCATTTTTCCCCAAATCCCTTTCTCATGAAAAAAAACAAAAATTAAAGTCCTCTCTTTTGATAATACAGCCACTGAAGTTACTTCTTATAGCAAATTATTACTGATAATACTGGATGATAATCTCACATTCGACCTGCATATACAAAATTGCATAAGAAAAACTCATCAAAAACTAGGGGTGCTTTACAGAACAAACAACTTTCTCACTGATGCAACTAAAACTACCCTTCCCACTACTTATCTCCTCCCCATACTTCTTTATGGGGCTGCCATCCTTACTAACCTCCAAGCTTCATAAAAAAATAAAACTTGAACAATGCTATAACAGAGTTTTGAAATTTGCAGCAAATACCCCTTTCAGAACCCATCACTTTATAGTACTGAAAAGCCTAAATTGGTTAGAACTGCCTCATCAACTAACATATACATAGTTTCTTATCACCTATAAAATTATCCAGCATCCATCTGTCTGTCCAGCACTAAAAACACTCTGCACAACTATGTTCCCAGTTGGTCATTGCAATCCAGTGTCCAAAAACTCCTGTCTGTATACAAACCTATCAAATCTGCTGGGCATTGTCTGTACTGTACACAGTTGCTAAGGTCTGGAACTTACCTGCATCTACCAGGTCAGTACCCTCCCTCACATTTTTCAAAACCACTCTGAAAGACTTCTAGCTAAAATCTGATTCTGTTCTTGTTCAAAACTAGGATAAACTATATCCCTAAATGTGAACATGCCTTATAACTCATTACTCTCCCTTCTTCACTTACTTCCTTACTTCTATCAAATTTTCTGCACTGAGTTTTTCTCTAAATATACCATAAGCCTGTTTTCCCCTCACTTCATATTGCAATTTCTGTTTGCATTAGACTAATTTACCTTTAATTTCTCTACAAACTGTCTAAAGTATCTCTAAATATTAAATGGTTGTCATATAACTTGTACTGATTCTTAACCAATGTTTTTATTATGTCTAATCTGTTATAATTATTTAAACTCCAGATGTTTCTGTTTCATTTTTGATGATTGTAAACTTATTGTAATTAAAATGATTTGTAATAATTTAGAGCCTTTCTCCCCAGACCTCCCCAGAAAATGTGGTTCTAGCCAATCAGACTTTCCCGGTAATCAAATGTCAATAAATAAATAATAAATATAGAATACTGAGTAAACTTGTAGGACTAGGTTTTATTAATCTCAAAGTCTGTTGCCTTTCAGCTTCTGGCAATTCTTCCAGATTAATACCTGCCTTTTCATTCCCCCTACCATTCTTAGGTGACATACCACATGCCCAAACCTGCTTTACTCTTCAGCAGTTCACCAGATGAAAAGTTTTGAAGTGTAATTATGTCAGCAAAGTCTTCAACAAATAATATTTCTATATCTGGACATCCCATCAGAATTACAGGTTATATTCTGGACTCCAATTGTCTCTGATATCTCCATCCATTTCCATACATTCTTCCAAAGCTTTTCAGCTTTATGTTAATAATCCACTATACTTATACTTTCCTATCTACCTCAGCCACTGACTATCATTAGACATTGCTTACATCTCTGAACCCTTTTCCAAATACTCTGCCATAAACTGCATGAGATTGCCCAAATACTGTACGCTCCGCTCATACCGCTCAACCTCTTAGCACAAGAAATCTGGACAAAGCCTAAAATAATAGAGGGATAAAGACCGATAAAAGGGACACATTTTAAATATTCCTCTTAAAAACTTAGAAAGTTGCTGGAGTAACAGGATTTGTGTTAACATGCATTTTCTGATGGATATGATGTCTGAAACTCAAATGATGTCATTAGTTAGTGATTTCAGTCCTCAGTGATTTGCCAGAAAACAAGAAATTTTATGATGAACAGATCAAAAATTTGAGGCAAAACCTGGACGTTCTGTAAAATCTGGACAATTGAGATTCCTTCATCCTTCTCTTATTTCTACACTTTCAGTATAAATCCTTTATTCCATCAGACCTACCTTTGTCTTATCTTGGACTTGCACTTGGTCATTCCTCTATCATTACCCACATAAACTGCACACAGCTTTTTTGTTACGACACTCCCTTCTCATAACTTACTCATGCCAAACACGGTTTAATTAATTCAGTTAATTTGGTGCCCTAATTAGAAGCCATCTCATTCAAACAGTATTTTCTATACTACATGATTTTGATGTTCTGTCCTAAAAGCTGTTTCTGTCCTGAATTAGTATTTCACAGTTACTGCATAATTAGGTACCTACCATAAGAAATGTCAGTCAAACCTACCAGAAATTTGCAAGATATGTGCATTTACTTTCAATCTGTATTATTTACTCAAGCTACAGTGCCTAAAAGATCAATTCATGGTCCTTTAATATATTTATAAATGACTTTCATACGTCTACTAACAATCCCTCCCTGATGTATGGTGCTTCTCTGTTCACAAATCTTCACCTCGGCTTATGACCCAAACTTGAATTCTGCTACCACAAGATCTGCAAATTTGCAACCCATTCAAAAAACTCATCCCACCACTGCCACTCCCTCCTCACCCTCAATTGGCTTGAACTCCCCAACTACCTCAGTTACCTACAACTCACCATTGCCCACAAGCTCATCTTTAAACCCACAAATGGCCGATCTCTCGCTACATCCTTAAAACCCTAGATACCCATCCACAAACTCAGATCCACAAACCAAAATCTCCTTCAGGTCCACAAACCAGCATGACCTCCTGGCCACCTACTACTGTCCTATTCCTTAGCCAAGCAGTGTAACCCCCCCCCCCACCTTTGCAACCTTCCAAACCATACCAGTTTCAAATCTCAGCTATTCTCTCGTCTATCAGCCAAATAGGAATGCCCATTTCATGCTCCACCATAAACCCATCTCCACCCGATCTCTTTCAACCCTGCACTGAAATCATTACCATTTACCAATTCTATTGCTTCATCTCAACCTAAAACAGTCTCGCCCTACCAGGGACTGATTTTCTCTCTGCTATTTAATGTACTATACTTTCCATAATCCAATTTTCTGGTACTCTCTCCATGAAAAATGGTCCACCTAACCTGCAAAGGGATAGTAGCTACTTGTTTAACGTTTACTTACAAAGAGCTTATTTGACAAAAATATATTTTTCTGGAAATGTTCAGTTTACCCTCCAAAAAGGGCTAGTAACCTTCTGTTTAAATGTTAACTCACTAAAAGCTTATTACATAATGTATTATGTTTCTCTAAATGTTTTAATTGTTCTGTACAAATATTTGTTATTCTTTTGTAACATGTAATATGTAACTTGCAATATTTGGAGATTTTCTCCCTAGGCCTACACTGAAACAGGCTCTTTATAGCCCAGTGGACTTCCCCAGTCATCAAACTTAAATTAATTAATTAATTAATTAATTAATTAATTAAATATACCATGTACAGATGACTACACAATTATGACAACAGCAGTATCACTATCTTAAATACATAACAAATTAAGAACCCTTCAATATTACTAGAGGATGGACATCAGAATAACAACCCCCTTCTAACAGTTATAAAACAATTAATTCTGTTTAGTCCTGAATCAAACTAATGGCAACTGCAGACTTCAAGATCATAGGACACCACAATATTACCACCGAATGTATAGCACTCACAAAGCTTCTTCAAGTAATAATGCATCAAAACATAAAATAAAGCTTGGCCTGCTATACATCTAAGTCCATACTCTGTGCTGGTAACTAAAACTCACCCACAATTACTCCCAACTGTTATATATTCCTCTTCTATCTTTACTGAACTACAGAAAAAAATGTTAATGAATTTGAAAACACATAAAACAAAATAGAAACATTTGCAGCAAAACTACCATATAGTCCTTGCCAAAGTACACACCCCACTAAATAGATGGATTGCCATAGCAACACATTATAACCTTCTTACAAATCAAAACTGTTCATTTGGAATTCTGGAAGTGATTCCACACAGTATAAGGGGTGGTTGGTGGGAACTTCAAATTGATTTAAGAGAATTTTACTGCATCACAAGACTTTATGCAGTTGTTGAACCAGGACTTAATGATTATGTATCCTTGTTACCTGTGTTAAAAAGGAAAGCTCTTGATGTCTAACAATCAAATATATTCTTCTTACATTCTTTATTGTTTGTTGTTTTAAGTGTTATTTATTCTGTTCTTCCCAAGTTTCATGATTGTGCACATAATACATTTTTTATTAAGTGTTAATCATTGATTGATTTGTTGTATAAAAAGAAGGTGACTATTACATCAATTAGTTCTGAAGAAGTCCCAGAGTGTTATGCAAGGGATGAAAGCATTAAACTTTTGTGAAGGAATAAAGACTTTGCAACATGGTACACTGTGTGGAGCTTATGGTGTTGTTTATGCCAATTGGGCACTATTTGATTTAATTTATGTTTGCATGGTATGTTAATGTACTGTGTAGCCTATGTGTGAAGCTTTTCCATAGAGAGAATCCACTGAAAATGGGTTTTGTTTCATTCAGGCTATTCTGGTTAACAAATGGAAACCAAAGAAAAGCAAAAAGTAAATACACTTGCAATTATAAATAAAAGTGTTGTAATATAGCAATAACCCACACCTGGGTGTGGGTAATGCTGGATTTACCCATGGTTGGTGTGATTTGGTCACGAGGGTGAAGCCCGAGTGGCCAAACAAAGACAACCATGGGTACCCACACCCAGAAGTGGGTTATTGCTATTACACAATGACATTATTTAAGAAAAAAAATAATTACTTTTCTTAAATAATGGCATTGTATAATGCCGCCTTGCTGCCTTTCGGCAGCTGTATGGTATTCTATGAGTTTAACATAGCGAGACAGCTTTAAAAAAAGCAACGGAGATTCTCTGTTGCTTTTTTAAAGCTGTCTGTCTATGTTAAACCCATTTAACATAGCGAGACAGTTTTGAAAAAAGCAACGGAGAAAGCAAGATCTCTGTTGCTTTTTACAAACTGTCTCGCTATGTTAAAGGAGTTTAACATAGCAAGACAGCTTTAAAAAAAAACGGAGAATCTCTGTTGCTTTTTTAAAGCTGTCTCGCTATGTTAAACCCATTTAACATAGCGAGGCAGCTTTAAAAAAAGCAACAGAGATAGGAAAATCTCTGTTACTTTTTTTAAAGCTGTCTCGCTATGTTAAACTCGGTTAACATAGCGAGACAGTGTGTAAAAAGCAATGGAGATCTTATGCTCTCTGTTGTTAAAAGAGTTATACTAATGGAAAAAGTCCGGGTGACCGGACCTTTTTCCATTACTATAACTCTGATTTACAACATGCACGCTGACCAATCAGCGTGCACATTTTGAAATATTAATGGGGGGGGGGTCGTTGTATAATATAGAATTACTGCATTAATGATTCTTACATTAATGTCAGAAATACTCCACAAGTAGCATGTTTTAATATTATTTTCACCTACAAATATTTGTCTCCTCCATAGCTTTCCCAGTTTCTTTTAATTTTTTTAAAAGTTTATGTTTCTTACCTTTGCCTTAGAATGTTATCAAACTTTATGGTCTGTTGCACTCAGCCTTGCTCTTATGGAGAGCAACCTAACAATTATCATTAATATTATTATTATTATTATAATGAGCTGCATAGCTTTTTATGATTTAGGGCCTTGATTTTTTTTTTGTTAGTGAGAAAGCATTGCTGTACAGGTAAATATAAAACAGGCATTATATTCAACGCTCGGCCTAATGAAAGCCAAGAACAGTGGGATGATTACATCCCTGCACCAGGATGCCATACTATTAGATATAAGTTGTGCAATGAAAAAGGACTTCCTTACAACATTGTATACATGGTTATTAGAGGATAGTTAGTTGTCAGCAGGTGTTCCCAGATCCCTGATTATGGGATCAGCTTTCTAGGTATGTTGTCAATTTAATAGTTACAAGGGAAGTCTTGCTTGCCAAAGGATTTATTTTATATATTGACGTTTAGTTTTATTTCATGGTTTTGACACCAGCTATTTGTTTGGAATGGCCCTCTTGAAAGATCTTGGTGTACTTTGGGGAGTTTATGAGCACCAAGTATACAGTCATCTGCAACCCTGGTCAGACATAAACTCTTAATATTTGCTTTGATCTCCAAGAAGTAAATGCCAAAGAGGAGCAGCCCAAGAAGTGAACCCTCAGGTAAACCACTGTGATAGGTCTTTTGGAGGAAGTAGAGCCAACCACCCTAATTTCCTGGATTGTATATGTGATCCAATTTACTATTCATTCAACCACTTTGGGATTCACACTTAACTGTGAGAGTTTATCAATGATGCCTGAATGTGGAATGGTGCTGAACACCTTTGCAAGGTCTAGATGTGTGGTATGTACTGACTTTTCCTCATCCATTGGTTCAGTAACCTTTTCACAAAAGTTGACCAGGCTAAGTACGTAGGATCTGCCCTTAACAAATTTGGACTATCTTGAGTCATGAGTTTGTAGGTTGTCTATGCCCTTATCTATTAATTCCACATTAATCCTTTCCAGAGCCTTTACAGATAAGAATGGTCAAGCTTATGGCTCCATAATTACCTGGGTCTGTTACCACTCCACCTTTGTACAAAGTGATGACAGTTGCTGACCTCCAGTCATCCAACATGAAGCCTGTTTGGAGGCTGATACTGAATAGTCTCTATAGGGAGTCTAACAAGTTCTGTTTCAGACTGATGAGTAGGCAGCCTGGTATGATATCAGGCACCATGGAAGTAGTGTTCTTGGCCTTGAATAGTGCCCTGAGGACTTGATCTTCAGTGATTTGATGGGAAGGTGTGGAAGTGAGTATATGATCTGGGAATATAGAAGGGAAGTTGGGGGGGTGTTGTCTGAGCTAAATATCTCTGCTAGTAGATTGGCTATGCCTTCTGGGTCAGTGAATGTTATATTATTTACTATTAGCTCTGTGCAGTGCTGAACTTTGTCTATAACGTTGCTAACACAGTCATTTATTTTGTTTATTTATTGCTTTTGTTTGCCTGGAAAGTCCATCTGGGCACAGGACCCATTTTCAGCAGAGGCCTGGTGAGAAAGGCTCCAATACGCAAACAACAGTAATAGAAGGTGTGACATTAAAATTTGAAAGGCAGTAATATATGATAGACTATACAATATGTTTCAAAAGAAGGAAACCAGTATTTCAAATATGATAAAGTATACAGGCAGCCATAGTGTTTCTATTCTCAAGAGAAAGCAATATGTCTTATAAGAGGTATAGTGGTGAGAGCACTAGAGTTGAGAAATAAAAGACAAAGAGAGTTTGGGTGCATAAGCATAACAAATGGGGGGAAGAGACTGAGTTACAGCACAGCAGGAAGAGGATACGGGGGAGATGAACAGGCAAAGGTAGAAGAGGAGTGATGTGCTGATCTGATGCAGCACATTTGCAGAGCCAGGAGTTGAGCAAGTGAGACTTTAGCTGTAGTTTGAATGACTTTAGTAAGCAGTCCTGTCTTACTGTTAGGGGGATAGAGCTCCATGTTTTTGATACTTGATTGGAGTAGAGTGAACAGTCTGCAGACTTATTAGATTTTGATGTATGTAAAAGGTGTCTGTCAGAAGAGTGCAAGCTTCTGGGTGTGTTTTATAGTTGCTTAAGGTTAAAGAAGACTTTGTGGTTATCCTTTGTCTGAGTGACTATTTTTAATGCAACTAGACATTTTACTGGCTGGGGTTTGAGGCATGTGCGTGTAATCCTAGCTGCCTGGGAGGTTGAGGTTGATGGATCAATCGAGTCTGAGGACAGATCATTGTGTGACAGACCTAGTGTTATGAACAAGTAAACAATTTTACAAAATCCTAAATGATCTGCACCCTCAAATATAGGGCAGTTCACCCTTTTTCACTAAAAACTGATATGTCCTCACAGACTCACTACTGACAGCAACCTGTAGATACAAGTCACAACATGGTTTGGTGGGAGTCATCCTCCTGGGTACAATGCAAAGTTTGCAAAAAGGACAGTTAACATCCCTTAAAATGTTACTGGGTCAGTAAAAATGTCTAATTGCATCAAAAATCTGAAAATTTTCAGTTCTTCACCAAAAGCCCATACAAAGTTTCACAGTGCAGTTAGTAAAGTGTTAAATAAAGAAGTAGTAGGCATTCATTTCACAAATGTTACATATGGCTGAAATCAAAAAGATAACACCGCAGTTTTATTTGTAGTAGCAATTTAATTTTTCCATCTCCACAGGGGTGCTTTACACCAGATTTGTATTACAGGGAAACATTAAGTGTTTATATCTGCCTCATTTCTCCAAAGTATGGGGTTCAAGCCTGATCTCCACTTACTGCACATGTGAAATGTTCATGTTCTCTCTGTACCTCTGTATGCCTTTCTTTATGTGCTTTGGTTCCTCCTATTCCCTACCCCAAAAAGGAAAACAATTATGGTTATCTGACCGTACTAAATATCCCATACATTTCACATGTCCTTAGGGCTCGGGTCATGGCTTAGAAAAGGTTTGTGAAGGACCATTTCACTTACTTGATAAACTAAAACTGAATGTGTAAATAAATGAAATATAAAGTACGAAATAACTACATCCAGAGATACAGCCAAAGACAAAATAACTGGAATATCCAATCTTTACAGACAAAAACTCCGTCACTATCTAGATACATTTATCATTACAGGACACATTGTGCCAGTTTTTCTCACTTATCTAGTGCAAATAATAAAACACAAGTACTGTATGCACAAATTAGCTCCTCTTAATCGAAGTATAAATGTTTATTGGTGAACTCAGTCTATAAAAATCAAAACTATCACCTCAAACTTCTCTAAAAGGTTTCTCTAAAAGGTGATGTAGTTTCAGTAAGAAATAAACTAGTGTATGTGTGCATTTGTATAAGTATGTATGTATAGCGGTACATGTGTGACTATGTATGCGATATCACTCACTTCCTCCTGTATCAAACCAAAGAGCAATGGTCATTGGTAGGAGCATGAAAGGACAAATTACTTCCTAATTCATAGGCTTGACCCCATGTATAACCCAGGGTTCAGATAATACAGGAATATAGTCACCATTACCATTTGTTTTATTTTTAGTAACAACAAGAAAAAAAGCTTTCTGAAAAGCAGATGGCTTCTTGTCTACGTCAGTTCTTAAAAAATGCTTTGAATCTATGGAAGACATTTCAGCTCCCCTTTCACACCTGATTAGAGAATGTAATCATCAAAAAGCCTTTGTTGCCTTTAATAAAAATGCAGTTACTAAACAGTACAGAAACATATCAAAGGATAAAGGTCTCCTTCATCCAGCTGCTTGATGACTAATATGGATTCTTGGATGTACTCAATCTAGTACGATATGCATGTAGAGCTTTTAGTGTAATGAACATAATGCTTTCGATGTTTCACAGACATGATGTCAAGTTAATTAAATCAGTCAAACAAGCAATGCATGAATAAATTAATGCATTAGCAATGCTTTCCTGGTTGTCTGTTAGCTGATGTAACCATTCAACCCCCCCCCCCCCATCTGAATTGTTTTAAGACAAGCTTCCTTCACTTTTCACAGGGTGCCTCTGCTTGCTGCCAGGCTGACTCATTGTAGGTTTCCCTTAGCATCTTTGTCTATCTCCTCCCCAATCCATTTTGTAGCTATAATTGCCTCTCCCTTGAGCTTTTATGCTGTTTAACTCAGATGCTTCACTGACACAAGTGAGTGTATATGTAAGTAGATATCATGCAAGCAAACATGTATGTGAATGTGTGTTCAGACTGTGTTGAAGGACTACTTACACACACACACACACACACAAACACACACAGAGGTGTGTGTGCATGAGTGGATAATGTGTGTTTGTTTAGATGGTGTGTGTGAATGTATATGTATGTGTGCATTTTTTCTGGGAGATATCTCTCTCTCTCTCTCCATATATATATATATATATATATATATATATATATATGTATATATATATATATATATATATATATATATATATATATATATATATATATATATATATATATATATATATATATCTGTGTATGTTGGGGTTAAAACAAGTGTTGTGTCCATTTCACATCGGTGGTGTATTTATATGTGTCTGTGTCATTTATTTGGAGGGGGATTTTTTTTTTTGTGGATGGTGAGTGTATGGAAATGTGTGTAATGTGCATGTTTTGTTTGTAGTGCCCCTAAATTTGTGTGCGTGTGCACAATCGTACATACTGAATGCTAGTCATGGTCAGTATTTTTACCATGACTTTGACTGATTTTGTATCTCCCTGTTTCACTGGACCTGCAGTCAGTTTGTGTATACCCTGCTTCTGGAACTGGCTTCTCATCAATTTAAAAATTTCTATTCCTCTTGTCCATTTTCCATGAAGTACATTTGCAGCAGTAATTTTCTGAAATGCTGCTGTGGTAATGTGCAATGTGTATGAAATTAATCTACAAAAACATATTTGGAGCTGCTTTTTGTATTGATTAGTTTGGTTTTCTCATTTGCATAAAAATTGCACCATATCAGATCTCTCTTTCATTCCCATGTCCATGTTTCTTTATTATACATTTCAAAACTCTCTAGGTTTTGTTCTTTATATTTTCAAACTTCCTCAGTCACTTCTTTTTCCAAATCCCCAAGGTTTCTTGGTTTATGTAGTGTTTTTCTTGAATCTGTTGTATTAATGAACACAAATTTGCATTTGAAGCTTGTGACAGTTTTTCTTGTGCAAGAATTTTTCTTTCGTCTAATTTCTCTTGTACTCTTTTTGAATATCTTCTATCTGGAAATTCGGGACTTCTTGCAAAATTGTAAAAATACATAATTTCTGTCTTATCTTCAGTAGTCTACTCTATCATCTTTATGGCTATTTTTGGCCTGTCAGTTTTTTGTGTTTTTTGTGGATTACTTCCTTCTACAATGGGGGTGGGGGGGCAACTGTAGGACTGTTTCCGTGTCTTGAGGATTCAGCACCGTCATTCATTTTTTTCCAGTCCTGGCACCAGTGCACCTACCAGGATTGGGCACATTTTTATCCTGCAACCAGCTGTCTTTTTTATTTTTAACCTACTTCTGTCCATGATATATGCTATATAAAATACAATGGCATGATGACCTCCCTGGACCTAGGTACATATATCAGTGTCATCTTGGTGAGATTTTGTAAATACAGGGTCCACCTTGTAAAGGTACTCACCAAGATTTGAGGATTAATTCAGTTCCAACAATACTACTCTTATTTGCTTGCTGATTTTATCATCTCTCCATTTGGACCCCTTCATCTCTCCATTTTGGACCCTTTCATCTCTCCATTTGGACCCCTTCATCTCTCCATTTGGCTACCTGCTTGATCTGCCTCATGAATAGCCAAACCTGGTGCAATTTATTGCAGTGATACTGGTTTTATGAGACTGATAACTATATTATTGTTTTATTAACTTAGCAACATAAAACATATTCAGAAAAGGAGGTACCTCTGTTGACAGATAATCTGCAGGGAAAAATTCAAAAACAAGCTCATTTTCTTTTAGGTAGAAGTTCTTCCCTTAAAATAAGTGCTCTCAACTGTGTTAGTTTAAAGAGTGTTTTATCAACAGTGACCAAATGCAATGAACAAGTTTAAATGTCGCTCGTTTATGCAAGCAATGGGCACAGAAAACTAACAGGATACAAAGATAAATGGTCAGAGAAAGATGAAAATGGTTCTGTAGATATATTGCATGTATAAAGAATGCAGTAAATACTATTTTACAACATGTTCTGGGAAAGACTATGCAGAATTTTAAAGCATAAGTTTAAAATGATGTGCTAAACAGTTTAAACAAATAACTGCTGCCAAAGCAATGGCTTAAAAGTCAGTGCCAAGAAATGAATAATAGTACCTTTTGGGAAGTTGTCCACTCTAAGAAACTACCTCATCAGTAAAACACTCCTAAAAGCTGACCCAGTAGTCATATATTTGGAGATCCATGTAGATAGTAACCTGGCCTTTCAACCAGTATGTATCTAAAGTAGTAAGAAAGTCATTCTATATTGCTCAACTTATAAGTAAGGGTATGGCATCTAAGTTCAAGGAGGTTATCATGCCTCATTACACACACACACACACACACACACACACACACACACACACACACACACACACACACACACACACACACACACACACCTTTCAGTATGTACCTGACCAAGCACATGCAACAACTGGAACATCCACAGAAGCTCCTCAGAAAAAGAATACAACACAATGTCATATGCAGGTCACCTCAAAGTGCTATCTCTGTGCCCTGTTTTCCTACAGGCTGCTGATATCTGATCTATGCCTGGCACACAAGGCATCCATGGATCCCAGACATATGGTTCTTTTGCATATCCTTAAAACAAATAGCATCTGAGCTATAAGATCTAAGGACTTAAACTTTGCTTATGACATAAATAGGGCATGTTGGAGGGGCGGATATATATCTCAGAGAATTTTCATTGTTTGAAATAGACCTCCCATCCATGTGAACCAAAGCCCTTCCCTAACCCTAGTCAAAACATAACCTGGACCAGTGGATGGGAAATCAAAAATTCACCCAAGGCCTGGCACCTATGTCTCTGATGGACAGAGGCAACCACTAAATCTTGTTCTAGAAAACACATACCCTTTAGAATAACTTCTAAGGCACAATAACTCATGGGATACATGTGGGTGGCATGGCTAGTCTTATAAAGGCCCCAGTGGTCATTAGCATTGTATAAACCTGTGAACCTAAAGGAAAGTAGTTCATTCAAGCTAACGACAAAAGTGAAATGCATTTCATTGTTGTATGCTTGTTCATTTTTTTCATTTAAAGAAAGTTGATTATTTTAGAAATGAAAGCTCTACTCCAAGTTTGCCACTTTATAATTTTGTGAGAGATGTACTGTTTCTGATTGTTACTCATTAAGTAACATATACTGAATCAATAAAACAGTAACAGTAATGATGTTTGCCTAATTATTTGATGGAGCATTTTATTGGTTTAGGTGTCTGCAGATGCAGGCAGATGTACTGACAAAAAAGAGGTCATAGACTACACCACAGTGAGAAGGATAGCAAAGCAAAAATCATACAACATTTGGCACAATACAAACTGTTCACTCTCTCTCTCTCTCTCTCTCTCTCTCTCTCTCTAGCCACATTTTTATTTCCCTAATGATGAAAGGACAGGTTTATCATGAGGGGTGTAGACCACTGTTCAGCATAATATTGGGATTTGCACTTTTTTACTTCTGCAGTATCTTAACAGATGCATCCACCACTGACATCATAACTGTCACTCTGGTGACCATTTTAAAAATGGCAGCAGAAACTGCCTCGGCAGAAACAAATGTGCCATTCCTCTGATAAATGGCACTCCCTTTGTAAGGGTTTAAGCTGGCTATGAGAGAAGAAGACTTCTTGTAAGAATAAAACAAATTGTGTAAAATTTTGCCTAGACGTAGACTTTGTCTTATTTTCAGTGGCATAATACTTGACTAGGTGCCCCATGAACATGTCATTTGCTAGTCTCTATTATTGCGTTAGTTTCCGACTTGCCAAAGGGCTAAGGCACTTAAAGACCTGCAAATGTCAAATTACCATTTTCTAATTAACTGATACATAAGAAGTAAGGCAGGCATGCAGTCCATAGCAACTAAGAATAACCTCTGCTGATGAACAGATTTATAAAAACTCCAGAAATGGATGCTGGCTTTAGCCATTGATGCTTGTTTTATTTATAACAAAACTAATTATTTTAAAACTGAACAAGGATTATGCCTTGATCACACATATGAAACACATTTCAAAGAAGCTCTGTGATAAATAAGACTTCAGATGTTTGTAGTCTAAAAAGTTAACAAGAACAGACAATGGAGCACATAGGTTTATTACATTTTTACTGGCTATAAAAAGAAAGTAACCTGTATGTGCCATACGGAAAATGACAATACTCATGTGGTTGCAATAACTAATGGGGTACAGGATTTTAAATCAGAAAAGGTTGTATGGAACTTTTCTCTATTCTCATTTAATTATTTTCTCTGTCAACACTACTGGAGAGTTTGTTCATTCTCTGATTAGAGCTATGGGAAACTGGAATATATCTCAACAGCATTGAGTGGGCACAAAGTATACAACCTCGTCCTGAATGACACACCAATCCATTGCAGGATACACACGTGTGGATGTACACACACACACACACACACACACACACACACACACACACACACACACACACACACACACACACACACACACACACACACATTCAATATACATGTTTATATGGACAATTTGAAATTGCAAGCCCTAAATGTGAAGGTTTCACTGCACATGCATTTATAGCTGAAATTTCCATCTCCTAAACATTTTTGTTTTAACCACAGAAAAAACAAAAGATGTTTAACTAAAAAATAATGATATTATAACTTATATGTCTGAATAAAGTAGCCTTCCAATGTTTAACTAAGACATACCAATTTTTGAAATTTTAGTTGATGAACTTCTTTAGCTATGTTTTGTGTTTCTGTACCCCATAAGTATTGTTTCTGACTGATATTTTCATAAATAAATGCTTGCGTCTCATCAAAACATTATCCTTTCAAAGGCTGCCTTCACTGAATTTGAGATTTCAGGTACCCTTCACACTTTCATAACACTGAAGGATAAAAATGAATGAGTCCTCCTCCTCCTCGGTGCAGCCTGATACTAGAAATTCATTTCACACAAAAAAATCTTCAGTTCTGTAGAGTTGAATTTTGCTAATTTCAGTTTTTACTTTACTTAAATTAATGCCATCTGAATGTGTAATTTATGAGCAAAAAGAATACATTCTGAAGACAAAAGGCTATACTTCTTAACCTCTTAGTGCAAGGAATCTGGATAAAGCCTACAATAATGGGGGGGGGGTAAAGGGCCAAAAATAGTGTCAGATTTTAAATACATTGTCTGAAGGATGCTTAGTCTGAAAGTCAAATGTATGTTATTATTTAATGATTTTAATCCTCACTGATTGGCCAGAAAAAAAAATTATGAGGAGCACACCAAAAAATATGAGGTGAAAATCTAGACAGTTAAGAGGTATACAAAAGAGGTTTCATAACTTGCCAGAGGAGTTTCATTGCATGATTGATATATATATATATATATATATATATATATATATATATATATATATATATATATATAGATAGATAGATAGATATATATTTAGGTTCATAGATATTTTAGTTTCATAGGTTCATAGATTAGTACTAAGCTAACTGGCCTTGTGAGCCATTTTAAGCCTAGCCAATTATCCCTTGTGAGACTCAAACCTTGCATATATATATATATATATATATATATATATATATATATATATATGTGAACTCCTAGAACTAGTATTAGAAAATAATATATTTATATTTAATAAGCAGATATACCATCAATTATCAGGGGTAGCGATGGGTACTGCTATTGCTAATACCTATGCGAACCTGACTTTGAGTAAATGAGAGGATGTAAATGGGAGGATAAAACTTTATTTGGTGAGGACAAAATGTATGCATCTAAAATATTATTTTATAAACAATTTGTAGATGATATCTTTTTGATTTGGCAGGGTGAACAAAATGAATTGGAAGATTTTTTTATAGGTTCATAGGTACATACTAGGCTATCTGCCCTGGGGCAATTATAAGCCTAGCCCAATTTTGTTTGGCTTACGCCACCCCTTGATTTGAGTATACTGTGCCCTTTTTAAGGTTTAGTTTGCTGTGCCTCTATCTAATAGTGACACGGAAGTAATCCCCGGGACAAAACTATGATCCCCCATCCACTCATCAAGATTCTTCTTGAAGAGATTCAGTGAGGTGCTCTGCCTAATATGAATTGGAATTCTATTCCAGAGCGAAGGGAGCCTCTGGGTTATGAATCTGTCCCTCCAGCAAGTTCTATTTATTTCAGTGCTGAGGTTCAAGTCCCTCAAGCGTGTGGCTCTAAGGGATTTAGATTTACTGAGGTGGAGCATGCCCATTAATTCTGGATTGGACATAGCTTTATATGTCAGGCATAGACCGCCTCGAAGTAGGCGGTATGCAACTGAGTAGAGCTGGAGTTTTTTTAACCGAGCAGCATATGGCATCTGTTTGAGTCCCTTGATCCTCTTGGTGAGGTACTTTTGGGGTCTTTCTAATTGCTG
The DNA here is from genome assembly GCF_019279795.1 of Protopterus annectens. Classification (NCBI taxonomy): domain Eukaryota; kingdom Metazoa; phylum Chordata; order Ceratodontiformes; family Protopteridae; genus Protopterus; species Protopterus annectens. The sequence continues at coordinate 1,929,809,532 of NC_056741.1, forward strand.
CAGGTGTCGGGTAAGGTACAGCCCAAAAGGGGCATTGTATTCTATGATGGGCCTGATGAGGGATGAATAAAGGGGCACGATTACCTCTCTTGATCTAGAGGTGAATCCTTTCATGATGAGGTGGTCTATGTAAAAGGTCTTTCTAACCACTTTGGCAATGTGGTTGTCAAAGGAGAGATTGCTATCAATTTGGGTCCCCAGATCCCTAATTTCTTTCTCTGTATTTAATGAGTTACCGCCTATGTGGTAATTTGTGGGCACATTGTTTTTTGCCAAAGGGTATGACTATACACTTTTTGGCATTTAGCTTTAGACCATGGCTCTGGCACCAGTTATCCATCTCTGTGAGACCTTTTTGAAGGATGTTTGTGTCAACTGGAGAGTTGATTATGGTGCCTATTTTGCAGTCGTCTGCTAACTTGGTGAGCCATAGTCCTTCTACATTGGCCTGTACCTCGGAGGACAGAACCTTGTGGGACGCCACTTATGACCGGTTTCGAGTCTGACATAGCTCCAGCAACTCTCACTCTATGGGTTCTGTCTTTGAGCCAGTTTGTGACCCATCTTGTGACATAGGGGTTTATATTTAAGCTGGATAGCTTATCTATGATGCCCAAGTGGGGTATTGTGTCAAATGCCTTTGCTAGGTCCAGATAGGCTGTGTGGACTACCTTCCCTTCATCTATGGCTTTGGTGACTATTTCAAAGAAGTCAACCAGGTTCAAAAGGCAGGATCTGCCCTTGACGAAGCCAAACTGGGTAGGATCTAGTGTCTTTAGGTCCCCAATGTCTTTGTTTATAAGCTCCATGATGATCCTCTCCATAGCCTTGCAGACTAAGCTAGTCAGGCTTATAGGGCAATAGTTTCCAGGGTCCGTAGAGGCTCCACCTTTGTGGAGTGGGACCACTGTTGCTGTACGCAATTCTGTGGGCACATATCCTGTAGTGAGGCTGAGATTGTACAGCTGTTTTATTTGAGGGATTAGTTCTTCTTGGAGTTAATGTAGGATGCAACCCGGGATGCCATCTGGTCCCATGGAAGCAGTGTTTTTTGCTTTGGAGAGGGCAGCCTTCACCTGAGCATCAGAGATGTTTGGGAGGCAGCCCTCTGCCGGGACAGATACTTGCTCTTTTTTTGGGGGGTGGGGGTGGTGAAGTTTGCACTGAACCTGTCTGCCAGGATATTGGTGATATCTGTGGGTTCAGTGTATTTTTTGTTGTTTAGAATCAACTCAGAACAAGTCTGGGAGTTGCATCCCAGGTTCCTAACATAACTGAAAAAAGCCTTATGATTGTCTTTAGTGTCCTGAGCAATTTTTCTCTCAAAGCTAGCCTTGGAGGATTTTATGAGGGATCGTAATTTTTTGCTAGTACTGATCAGAGATGCCTTCCCTATTAGGGATTTTGCTCTATCATGTAGTATCCTCCTCCTTCTGCTGTACAGTTTATTTATGGCTGGGGTCCACCAGACTGGATGCCTGCCTTTGGATGTTTGGGTTTTGGTTTTGTTTGGGATAGCATGATCCATGCATTCCTGGAGATGTCCGTAGAATGCATTTATATAGGATTCTGCAGTTTGGGCCGTAGTTTCCACTGGCCCTGGGGCCTTGAAGGATTCCACTTCAGTTCTGAGAAGTGAGAAGTTCGCTTTTGAGAAGTTTTTCACTGTGGTTTTCTGGGCTGGGGGTGGGGTGGGGCCGGGAAGTGGACATCCAGTGAAATTAATTTATGGTTTAATCTTACCAATGAGGGATATACTTCAGGTGTGGAGCATAGAGTCCCCATGTTGATAATGATCAGGTCTAGTATGTTATCCCCTCTTGTGGGAGTGGTGACTAGTTGTTCCATAGCATTTGAGTTTATAATTTCCAGGAACCTTTGGGCTAAGGTGCTGGGGCTTGAGTAGTGCTCCCAGTCTATGTTTGGGTAGTTGAAGTCACCCAGTATAATGGTGTTCGGAGAGATCTTCATGTTCTCCAATGTTTTCAGGAAAGCCGAGTGGGATTCCTGACTTTGAGAGGGTGGTCTGTAGGATGCTATAAACTGAAAAGCAGTCTTGCCCACTGTTAGTTGCACATGGATGGTCTCCGATACTTTGTGCAATGCCACTAATCTGGAGGTGTGGATATCCTTGATAAATATGGAAACTCTCCCTCCTTTTCTGGTTCGGTCCAGGTTTTGGGGACGAAAAGCATGATATGAGGTATAACCTGGTAGTGCTGGGATGCTCTCTGGAGCCTTGAACCAGGTTTCTGTCACTGCACAGATATCAATGTTCTCCATACTGAGGAGAGCTTTGAGTGCATGCATCTTGAGGTTAAGACCTCTGGCGTTTGGCAGCATTACCCTTAGTTTCTTGTTTCTTGTGCTGTCTATGGAGGTGGGTTTGACTTTTGAGCCTTGCCTAAAAAAGGCACTATGGGGGTGGCAAGAGCCTTTGCCAATATCCAAAAGCCCAGTCGTGACAGGGGCAAGCTGTCCCCAGCGAAGCAACGTGGCTTGTCGAGCATGTCATCCCAGGCTGACAGACACTGGATCCCCTTTGAATGACACCAAAATTTTAGCCAATTGTTAAAATCGATCATTTTGTCTTTGTACTGTGGCATCATTCTGGGTGAGGGTAAGATGCTGCACAAGGTCAGGGTCATACCAGCCTGGGCTACATGATCAGAGAGCTCCTCTATGTCTCTTTTCATGTAGTCCAGGGAGGTACATCTCAGGTCATTCACACCAACATGTACAATGACTGAGTCATATTTGTATTTGCTTTGGAGTGACCTGAGTGCTTGTGTTATGTGGCAGATCCTAGCACCCAACAGGCAGCTCACTGTGACCTTCTCTTTATTCAGCCTGGTGAGCGGGACGTCAGTGTGTCTGACAATAGAGTCACCTATTACAAGAGTATCAAGTGTGTTATTCAGCCTTAAGGGCTGTGGCTGCTTGGCACACTGACTTTGTGGGCTATGTGTTGTGCGTGTTTTGTTTTGGGGTAGCGTTTGCTTGGATGTCTGCTTTGGAGGTCTCTGTTGCTTAGGTAGATTTTTATTTAGAGCCTCCGAGTATGTTTTTGTGTATTTATGTGTTTGGTTCGCTGATGTGGTGGGACTATGTGATACTGGAATTGTGTTGTGTGAGGTTACCTTCTCCTCCTGACTGGTTTCACCAGTTTTGAGATGAGAGAGTTCAGCCTCCAGTTTGGCTATATGGTTGCATCTCTCACATATATTTGAACCTGTTTGGAGGAGGAGGAGAGGGTTGTCCGTGTACATGAGACAGTTGTAACATTGTCTCAAAATTCCCAGATTCACCAGCTGGACTGGAGAGGAAACCATTGACTGACCTTTGGACATGCTAGAGTAATATAGGGAAACTGAATTAAGATGGACCAATAGGGGACAAGGTAATCATAGAGAGTATAAGGGTAAGTAGTGCTTATGGTTTAATAGTGCTAACTTGTAAGATTACTTATTTGGACCAGTGAAGGGCCTTAGAATGAGAATATGGTGTTTAAATTGAGAGATAGAGCAGTTCTAAGGGAAAAAGTGAAGAGCAGACTTTGTGAAGCCAGGAATAGTTTAAACCCAATTAGGCGGCGCTACCCGTTGTTGTGCTATGCACAAAAACATGCAAAACCGCGCAAAAGAGGGATTTAAGAGAGGAAGATCAAGGAGTTTGGAATTGACCCAAAATGGCCAATAAAACTACAGTTTCAAGTCAGTAACCATTCCCACAGGGGCAGGCAGGCTGCTCAATGTTTATCACTGCCACTGATGAACAGAGAGACTTCCCTTTAGCCCAAGCAACAAATGGCCTCCAAGAAACTTACAAACAGTTCAGAACAGCAAGCATGTAACTGAACTTTTTTAAATCTCAGAAAAGTGGGAAAAAAAGCAAGATGTTTTTGTTTTTTCTTTGATTTTTTCAGAGATAGCAAAGGTTCACAAGTATCAACAAGTTATAACAGTGCAGTAAATGACCCCACACTTGAGTGCTAGGCCAGAGACAGATAAAATGCAAGTTTAGAGAAAAACATTATTTTAAAAATAAGTGCAAACAGGAAATTCAGTAAACAGCTCTAGGTTGTGCTCTAAATAGAGTTACTAATGCAGAAATCAAGTTTAACAAGCCAGAAAATGCTCAAAGTAGGCAGCTATGCAGAAAAACTTAGTAAATAATCTGAAGAAAAATACTTAAAATCTCAAAAGTGACTCCTTTCTTCTCTCAGCGTTTTCTCCTCTTGGTGGGTGCTTCACCAACAGCAAACAAGTCTGAAAAGATGCCAAAACCATGAGGCAATCGGGATTTAAGAAAGGAAGATCAAGGAGTTAGGAATTTACCCAAAATGGCCAATAGAACTACAGTTTCAAGTCAGTAACCACTCCCACAGGGGCAAGCAGGCTGCTCAATGTTTATCACTGCCACTGATGAACTGAGAGACTTTCCTTTAGCCCAAGCAAAAAATGGCCTCCAAGAAACTTACAAACAGTTCAGAACAGCAAGCCTGTAACTGAACTTTTTTAAATCTCAGAAAAGTGGAAAAAAAGCAAGATTTTTTTGTTTTGTTGTTGTTTTCAGAGATAGCAGAGGTTCACAAGTATCAACAAGTTATAACAGTGCAGTAAATGACCCCACACTTGAGTGCTAGGCCAGAGACAGATAAAATGCAAGTTTTGAGAAAAAAACGATTTTAAAAATAAGTGCAAACAGGAAATTCAGTAAACAGCTCTAGGTTGTGCTCTAAATACAGTTACTAATGCAGAAATCAAGTTTAACAAGCCAGAAAATGCTCAAAGTAGGCAGCTATGCAGAAAAACTTAGCAAATAATCTGAAGAAAAATACTTAAAATCTCAAAAGTGGCTCCTTTCTTCTCTCAGCATTTCTCCTCTTGGTGGTGCTTCACCAACAGCCAACAAGTCTGAAAAGATGCCAAAACCAAGAGGCAATCGGGATTTAAGAGAGGAAGATCAAGGAGTTAGGAATTGACCCAAAATGGCCAATAGAACTACAGTTTCAAGTCAGTAACCACTCCCACAGGGGCAGGCAGGCTGCTCAATGTTTATCACTGCCACTGATGAACAGAGAGACTTCCCTTTAGCCCAAGCAAAAAATGGCCTCCAAGAAACTTACAAACAGTTCAGAACAGCAAGCCTGTAACTGTACTTTTTTAAATCTCAGAAAAGTGGGAAAAAAGCAAGATTTTTTTTTGTTTTTTTTATGTATCTTAACCAAACTACTGAGTTTTTTAAATTTGAGCTGAATGTCTCATGGAATGAAATACATTTTTGGATGTAAAGTTACAATTGAATGAGAATGGATTAGATACATGCATACATAAGAAAGATGCACAAACAAATATTTGCATAAAAGAAGTATGCATGCTCATCATATCTTTAAAGGTTTCACTCAAAGTCAATACCTATGAACTAGTAGACTGAATATGACACATATTGACCAAGTGGAACAAATGACAGGGGAATTTCTAGCGAGAGGCTATGATTCAGAAGAACTAAATATGACTAGGACTAAGGTGATAAGTTTAAGAGAGGGGGAGGTGAAACTTTACTTTTCAAATCGGGAAAATGGTAATATAAGAGCACAACAGAAAAATTATGTTCGACCCTTAAGATATTTAATGACCTATAGTAGAGCAAGTGAACCAATAGAAAGGACTATTAAAAATAATTGGGACATATTAAAAGCTATACCTGACTATGAAAAGTGGCTTGCTGATAAACCATCTTTTACATGTAGGAATTGTGAAAGTCTGAAAAAGCGTTTATGCTATAAAGACTTCGCCCTTAATAAGAAGAATTCTATTATTTTTAAAAAGAAAGGAACTGTCCCATGTTATAATTGCTCCTGTTGTGTTAATATTTTTCAATCTAATGAATTTATACATCCTAGCAGTAGGAAGAAATTTGTTTTTAACTGCACTGCAACTTGTAATACTATTTTTGTTATACACTTAGCCACCTGCCAACAATGTCCAGAATTTTATGTAGGAAAATCAAGCAGAAGATTGCGAGATAGGATAATACAGCATAAATCGGATATCCTTAGAGGAGTAGAGACAAATTCATTGGCTAAACATGTGCAATATTATGGTGATTCTCATCATTCTATTTTTAGGGTTATCGATGTATTGCTTCCTACTATTAGGTGTAGTGATGTTATCAATAAATTAGATATTAAAGAATATGAGTGGATTATTCATATGCAGGCAGATATATAACCTGGTCTAAATAAACAAGTAACTATAAAACTAATTTTAAAAGCCAAACAGCAAGAGGTTAAATAAATAGAAGACTTTCCTTATATTCTGAAGGTAATCTTCTTGAAAGGTATTAACAATAATTTAATAATTGTGTTAAGATGTTTTTATTAGTATATTTTTATGATATTTTTATGATAGGGTGGGTTGTGTCATGTGATTTATTTTGAACTATTTAAAAGATGGCTGTCTAATTTAGATTTTGTAATACTGAAGAAGGACTGGTGTCCGAAAGCTCTGTTTTGTATGTGCTTTTGCCTTTTATTAAACTATTCAACGTTGTGAAGTACGCTTTTTTATACGTTCTGAATTTCATTACAAGATTAACACTGGCTCATATTAAACATAACCTCCTTTTCCTGTATGGAAGCACTGAGCTTAAGACAATGCAGATCATTTTGAATACATTTCTGCAATGTTAAAAATAAATAAATTAGATGACATCATTCCAATTAATCTTAGCTGACATTCTGAATGAATCTGGTAAACTAAATTCAAGTCTCAACTGATAATTCTTTTATACTAAGTCACACAAACAGAACAGCATAAGGTATGCCATCCTGACATAGTATTTTATAATGCAGCGTTTGGGTTTAATTCTAACCTTAAACCTTTTGTAACAGGTTACATATTCAGGCATATCATTCAAAGAATATTTTTTTCTTTATACTCATGGCACTTTCTGTAACTTATTAGTAAAATTATTTATTCACACTGGCAACATATTAACATCAAGAATGTAGATGATATGTCAGAGACATAAAATCACTTTAATAATGATTCATTTAATTAATTAATTCATTCATTCCCTAATTATCAATGTAATCCATTCAGTTCATGGGGAGTTAGACACTCTATGAAAATATAAGGCACACGTATAAGCTCCACTGTTGTTCTCTAAATTCATCTGCTATAAATAAAAAAAGACATGGAAACAATTGCACAGAACTACTTGCTTGAGTATATATGACATTTAAAGGTATATATTTGATGGTAAAATAACTTTGTGTGGAAAAAAGGGTTTTGCAGGGTGAAATCACCTTGAGCCCACTTGCACACCAAAACCTCTTTACTTTATTATTCTCCCAAGGGGATCACTCCAATTGAAAGAGAGAGGTCACTTAAAAAAACTAAAAAATCTGTCTGAGATTCATAGACATCCTGTATAGTACTCAGGGAAGAATAAACTGTTTTGCATGCTACACAAGGCTGTTCCGGTTCATAATGACATTCAATGCTAATTAGCATATGTCTGCTCTATGGAGCTATGAGATTTTCAGAGCTACAGTTAAAAGCAATTGGTCTGTGGTTGAGGCCTAAATTAATGAAGCCCCTTTAACAGCCCAGTATACTGCTCAGACAAGATATTTCATAGTACAGTAATCATACATGTTTTTACTATGCAAGTCACCCACCAAAGTAGCACATGAAATGTGTTAAGTGCTCACTAGCATTTAGCAGAATGCAAATAACAAATCCCAAGATAGACACGCTAGACTGTTTATTCATTGTAAACACTCAAAGCTTTCGGGTTCTACCCTTCCTCAGTGCAAATAAATAACTTAATTACAAATCAATTTATAATAAAATCAAACAGGACACATGACACAGCCAACCAATCATAATGTTTTGCAATTGTAAATAAAACCATATAGAAGAAAATCACTTAAAAACGTTTAAAAAAACACATACAATTTTCAATGATATTGCATTTCTTTTCTAACCAAGACCTTCCCTTGCCATAACTGTAGTTGCTACAAAGATATTACTGATAACACTACCTTTATATATCCAATAACAAACAAACCCTATGAATTTCATTGCCAGGCTACTTGTAATACTCCCCCTGTTGTTTACTTAGGAATATGTTGCAAGTGTACTTGTTTTTATGTGGGAAAATGTGGTCAAAGATTTAAAGACCGTATCATTGAACACAAATCTGCTATACACAGGGGGGTGAAAACAAATGCCTTGGCAAAGCATGTTTTAGACACAGATTTAACTCATGAGTTTAAGTTTAGAGTTATTGATGTTATACATAAAAATATTAAAGGTGGTGATATAAATAATACTTTAGAAATAAGTGAATACAATTGGATTTTAAGATTAAAGGCAGATGTTTTTCCTGGATTATATAATGCTATCAGTATTAAACTTATCTTAGAAAACAAATGCAATATCATTGAAAATGTTATGTGTTTTTTTAAAAAATGTTTTTACATAACATTTATTCTATATGGTTTTATTTACAATTGCAAAACATTATAATTGTTTGGCTGTGTCATGTGTCCTGTTTGATTTTTATTATAAATTGATTTGTAATTAAGTTATTTATTAGCACTGATGAAGGGTAGAGCACAAAAGCTTTGTGTGTTTGCATGAATAAATGGTCTAGCATATCTATCTTGGGATTTGTTATTTGCATTTGACGTTGGTTACATTCCAAATGAGTTTACCACAGTATTCCTTTTGTTTTTGTTTTAATTGTTGGTTATTGGATATACTGTGGGTGCTTCTTGCTTTATTTAAATATGACACAGTCCACACTGAAAATGGAGAAAGGATCCCTACCATCCACCATGAACTGCTCTGTATGAAACCTGTTATTGAAACCTGACAATCGGCTATTGTTGCATTTAATTGGTCCTGACACAGAGAATATGGGAGCTATTGCCTAGAAGGCCAATAATTTTGGTATTCCCATTATTGTACTTGAAAGGACGGTACAAACCTTTAAGAAGCTCCAATGGCAATGGCTGAGCTTTTTAGCTTATTTGGAGCTTGGGGTTTTACCCAGGGACTTATGTGTATTGAAAATGCCAGCATATGGGAATGCCTATCGGGAACATCTAAGAAGATGGCAGCAACTAAACTTAAAGCTGAGCACTGAATATATGGTGCTCATGAATTCGTTTTTTAAAATATTGAAGCACATTTAACAAAATAGATTACAAAAGATGAAAATTATATTGTAAATATGCCTGTGTTTGGGAATTCAGTGCACATCTACCAGCAAATGGTAGACAGATTGGTTGCTTTTGATAAGAAGCTGGAAAATGTTAAAAAGCACAGAGAGATATTAATGACTTTAGACTGGGCCATATTTTCTCATGGCTCAAAGGTACAAAAAATAATATATCCCAGTGGATTCCAAAAGACTCACTATGTGAATTGGATACTTTTTCTACTGATCTTTGTGAAAGTTTGCATGCACCCAGTCAGCAGTCACTGATTGAGGCAGAAACCAATTGGAATGGGTCACATATAGCTATGCAGAGGTCTCAATGAAAATTCCTTTGATTTTACCATCTAAGGATAGTTCCAATGAAGCTTGCATGTCTAATGAAACATCCAATCAGCAGTTGGTCTCGACAGCTTCATCTAATCATAATTGTGAACCTGTATCTGCCTCGCAATTAGTTGTCTCTCCTCCATCTCGACCAATTCAGACTAACACAAGTTCTCAAAATGCTGAGGTTTTTCACAAAGTCATAATGCCCGTAACCCCAATTTTAGCAGAGAAAACAGGCATACATCCATGGAATCAATACAGGGGAAGATCGCAGCAGCGTACAAGTGTGAGTGAAATGAAATGGAAGAACGACAGCCCACAGGTGCGCAACAAATTACTTCAGCTGAAGTAACAAATGTATATTATAACAATATTTTCAACCTCTTGGATAATGTCTTGACTGCGCAGATATTAGTCTTTTAAATAAAGGGCTGCAATTTATACCTTGTAGGACAGACAGTATTGTTGAAGCCCTAATGGACCTTAAGATCTTTACAAGGAATCTTAATTTGAAGCTAATTTTTATAGATGTGCTACAAATTGTTAAGAATGTCTGTAAGAAAATAACGTTTTTATACCTAATTGTTGTCCAATTATTCCTGCTTTTCATGATTTATGCGAGCAAGATTTGAGAGTGCTTTATGATACTAGAGTGAGAGAAAAGGTTCATAATCTAACTTATGAGGAACATGAGGCACTTCGGCACTTACAATGTAATTCAGATATAATTATTAAGCAAGCAGATAAAGGTGATGGCTGTTGTGATTATGAATAGGAATAATTACATAGGCTTAATGCATGATTTTTTATCTGATATTAATACTTTTAAGAAAATAGATTTTTATGGACATTAAAAAATGTATAACAGAAGTAAGTATGATGATTTATGATATGCAACTACAGGGGGACATTTCTTTGGATTTATTTATTTTTTTTTTGCTGCCCCATGTCCTATAACCCCGATAATATGTGGATTACCTAAAATGCATAAATCTGTGACACACCCGCCCATGACACCTATAGTCTCAGGAAGGGGATGGATCACAGAATCATTGTCCATATATATATATATATATATATATATATATATATATATATATATATACAGTTCTGAGTAAGTACCTTGCCTCTTGTCGCAATTACATTAAGGACACAGGCAATTTTTTTTTATTTAAGTTGTATGACAGGCATAGTAATAATGTAGTTGATGATTGTTTACTGGTCACTCTTGATATAAACTCACTTTTAAATGTAATTCCCAATGAATATGGGGTAAATGCCATATGTGACTTCCTATGTACAAATACAGCTATGTTAGGAAATATAATTGAGAATATTTGTCATTTGATTGAAATAGTACTAACAAAGAATATTTTTATTTTTGATTGTCAACCATGCCTACAAATCGCTGGTATGGCCATGGCCAACACCTACGCAAACGTAGTGTTAAATCAGTGGGGAAATGAATTTATTTATAATGATAGAAATCCACTTAATCCATTTAATGCAAATGTTTTGTTGTATACGCGGTTTGTTGATGACTGCTTTTTAATTTGGAAAGGCAATGAGGAAACTCTGCATAAATATGTGGAGTATTTAGATAGTACCACTGAATTTTTAAAATTTAAAATGAACTGTTCAGTGGACAGAATCACTTACCTAGATGTCAAAAAAGATAAAAACATGGGATTGTTGAATACAAGTGTTCATAGGAAAGAAGTCCATGTTAATAGATACACTTATAGGAAGAGCATGCATGCCCCCATGAATATAAATGTATAGTTAAGGAGCAACATACTAGGGTGAGCAGATTGAACACTGATGAAACTAAGTGCCTTGAACAAATGAAGGAGATGGCTGTGGAATTCAAGGACAGGTGATACAGTGAAATTGTGCAATAATGAGTAAGAGGGAACTTTATTTAGTGAATTTGATATGTCTAATTTAGTGAATAACAGACACCTATCGAATGAAAATAAAATTAGATATGTGACCACTTATAATGTAAGGACTAGGTAAGTACAAAAAATGATAAGGAAGAACTGGAATATATGCCTGAGTTAAGGAATTTAATACATGAAAAAACAATTTTTGCTTATATAAATTTCCAGAATTTAAAAAGGAGATTGTGTTACAAAGATTTCAAGGTGAATAATGTTAGCAGGGTTATTGGTAGAGTTGGAACATTTCCTTGCTATAACTGTAGTTGCTGCAAAGATATTACTGATAACACTACTTTTATACATCCAGTAACAAACAAACCCTATGAATTTCATTACCAGGCTACTTGTAATACTCCCCTTGTTGTTTACTTAGGAACATGTTGCAAGTCTACTTGTTTTTATGTGGGAAAATGCTGTCGAAGATTTAAAGACTGTATAATTGAACACAAATCTGGTATACATGGAGGGGAGTGAAAACAAATCCCTTGTCAAAGCATGTTTTAGACACAGATTTAACTCACTAGTTTAAGTTTAGAGTTATTGATGTTACACATAAAATATTAGAGGTGGTGATATAAATAATACTTTAGAAATAAGTGAATATAATTGGATTTTAAGATTAAAGGCAGATGTTTTTCCTGGATTAAATAGTGCTAGCAGTATTAAACCTATCTTAGTTATAAAACAAATGCAATATCATTGAAAATGTTATGTTTTTTTTTAAAAAAAAAACATTTTTAATTGAATTTTTTTTCTATATGGTTTTATTTGCAATTGCAAAATTTTATGATTGGTTGGCTGTTTCATCTGTCCTGTTTGATTTTATTATAAATTGATTTGCAATTAAGTTGTTTATTAGCACTGATGAAGGGTAGAACCCGAAAGCTTTGTGTGTTTGCATGGATAAATGGTCTAGCGTGTCTATCTTGGGATTTGTTATTTGTGTTTGACGTTAGTTACATTCCAATTTAGTTTACCACTGTATTCCTTTTGTTTTTGTTTTATTTAGCAGAATGCACCTTTTCATTTCAATGTGAAGTAATCTGTGTATGATGGTGGAGAGCAGCCCCACCCTGCTAAGACTGCCAAAATATGTAAGTGTTGCCTGAATGTATAAGAGAAAGAATGTGTCTGTCTGTCTCTCCTTGATAGTGTGTATATATGTGTGTGGGGGGGGGTGACAACAACAGTGTTTGAATGTGCTGTGCAGCTGTGCTTTGCATAATACTATGAGTGTTAATGTGTATGCTTAAGCCTCTGTGATGGGGGGGTGTCCTTTTCAGTGATCTGCTAGGACCTGCTCTGCTTTGTACAGTGGGTTGGTAAGGCACTAAGCTGACCAGTGCAGAACTGCTTCAGATGAGTACTTCATAGTCCTGCACCTTCCCATGTAATACAGTGTTTCTCTAGTGGGAACATGCAGGTTTATAAAGTGTTAAATGCACAGCAGGGTGATTTGATCTACTCCGTCAGGTGCAAGTTTCTGCAATGCACTGAGGGCTATGAATCCTAACCAATGTATCTTTGGCAGAGAGTACACTACATTGCACAAAACGTGAGCTAGCACACATCTCTACAAAGTGCAGTGAAAAAACAAATACTGCAAAACAGTATACACACACATACATGTGTACATATAATAGTACATGGAAATATTTTCATGGCAAATGTCCTTATTTTATTATGCACGTAATGAAAACAGCTTTCTTAGTCACAACATTGGATTTGTGCACTGCTTCTTATATGACCAGTAGAAGAAATATAATAGAATATTATTTATTTGTGAAAGATGACTAAGCCATTCTGGTATGTGGGTCTGCTCATTACCATCAGAGGACTTCTGGGTATATTAAACTGACTGACAGCCGCAGTGGTGCAGCGGTTAGCATTGTCACCTCATAGCAAGAGGTTCTCCCATTCGATTCTCGGCTGTAGCGCCTTCTGTGTGGAGTCTGAATGTTCTCCCCATGGTCTAGTGATGTTTAAAGACATGCAGGTTGGTGCATGCGTGAATGGGTGTGCCTTCTTTGAAGGTTGGGCATCAGACTGGTAACTCGGCACCATAAAAACTCCGCTGCCAATCTTTAATGGACCGGAGTTCCGCTGTGGCAACCCCTAACTGGGAAAAGCCAAAAGATATTAGTTTAGTCAGGCTATTTGTCCAAAAACTGTCACCTAGTAGCAATGCATCAACATTTAGGACAATTTCATAGCCATTTTTTTCACTTCCATGTCTTGTCATGCAAGTGTTTTAAAAATTAATAATGTTTGGTAAAAATGTGTTTTCCATGTATTACATGAACTGCTGCATTTTATTTGGAAGGGTTGTAGAATGCATAAGGTGTCATGTTAGTGCTGCTTATCATTTTTTACCAGCTAGGTCTATCTAAAAAATAGTACTCCTTGTCTCCTCTTTTGGTGGCAACTTATCTTTTCATCTTGTCCTCCTGCCTCTGTTTTTAATTCTGTTTCAGCCTTCCCTTTTCTTTCTCTGCATATGCTTGCCTAATACATCTTGTTGTTGAAAGTGTGTTTGAATAATAGACTAGCTAGTGCAACTCCAATAATAATAATCCTACTTGTTAACCATTTATGCTCACTGGACACATAGTCCCTTTTCAGCAGTAACCTGGGAACAAAATCTGGTTAACTGACTTGCACAGAGTCAAAAAGTAGATAAATGAGGGTTAAGGGAATCAAACCCTACACTTCAGGAACTAAGGCTAAAGTGCACAACCCTAACATCTGCACCAACTGCTAGACAACAGTATACTCACTAGAAATTGTGTAACATCTCAGCATACTGTCCAACTGCTTTTTCCAATGAATATATGTATTCTTGGTCATCTTTATTACCTTGCTGGTGTTCCACATCAACTACTCCACAAACACAGTGGCTTGCAGCTAAAGTGGAATCCCTTTTCTATGCAAGTGTCTTTCCCTAGATCTATGTCATACACAGACGATTTTAACCTGGTTAGTGTAAAAGTGTAGGCCATTACTAGTTCTCACTGGGAGGAAGCACTACATGTAAGGATGTATAACATACTAGTTCTATAGTAAAGAACCTTGGCTAATCATCAGTAACTAACAAGTATTTGTTTAGCGGCAGGATCCATAAACATCAGTGTTCAGATCTGCCCACGTTCCTAATGTAAGTCCAGAGATTAATATTTGAACTGTTTTATTCCACTTTGCATTAACTGTCTTCATGTTTATGCTGTCATCTTTTACTTCATCATTTCCTCCTGCTCCTATTATAACAGGGAAAACACCCGTTTTTACTAGCTCCAATTTCTTTGGTGTGTATCAGCAGATTGAATTCCACTCCCTTTAGTACATGGAAATGTTCTTATTGGTCTTCCTTTATTGTAACCCCTTTTTCAAAACAATCCTTAAAAGCGAGTGATGAGTTACCAAGTGACTGAACACAACTGGTTGTGAAATTAACACATGAAAAAATAAGGGCAAGCTTCTTTTTCCAGAGGAATAATCTTCCGTGTACTTGATGTTACGGACAAGTCTCCCATACCCCCAAAGCTTAGCTATACCAATTCTATAGCTGCACAAAAACTGAATAAAATAGATGTTTCCCAAAATAAAGGAACCACTGCTGGACCACATTTGGAATCCATAGTGGCAGTGGTTTCCTATGGAAAACAGTGATCAGAGAGTTCTACTTCACCATAATGCTCAGTGAGTTAGTTTCCTATTCAGTTTGCACTCGAGTAGCAGAGAAGTCCTTTTTAAATTGTGTATGTAGATCTTTATTGTAGCTTTGTGCAGTTTTGGCTTTGTCATTATCGTGTTGTACATCTCACTTGTTAGTATGTGTACTAAAGTTTATTTGTATATGTATTTATATATTTGTTGACTGGGGCAAAGCACTGATCCCAATGGACAATTTTCAGGTTCATCCCACGGTTTACAAGCAAGGCTATGCAATTTAAACAAAACATTACAGTTTTACAGTTATAGCACAATTTAAGCAAAGCATTAGTGTTACACTCGCAATATAAGGTATTTACAATGTGTAATAAAAATAATGAAATATTAGATTTACATTCTAAGACAAAATTAGAATTATTGAAGTGATGTAAAGAATTTTGAAAGATGGTGGGAAGAGGAGTGGTGAGAAGGAGGGAATAATAAGTTCTTGCACTGAACACATCTTAATTAATTTGATATCTTCTGTATTATTTCTGGATTTTCTGAATAGTCATTTATCTTTGTAGTGTGTACACATGCTATTCCATATGTTACTGTCTCATTTTCTTCACCTCTGTCTTGCTCTGTGTCATATTCTTTGCAAATGTTCTGCTATTCTGTCTTGATAGCTGTCTATTTTTTCTATACTCTGTATTCTCTGCAGTTTGACTTATTAGTACTTCTGCTTCTACATACCATAATAAAGTGGTTATATTTCCTGCACATTACACATGCTTTGCTAAGTGCTGAGCACCATCCACTTGGAGGATACTATCTGCTAGTTGTCATTTGTCTTTATAGTGTACACATGTCACTTTCATTGACAATGTTTTCATTCTCTGTATCTCTCTATCATATTACTTACTCTGACACACTACCTCGTTGGAGCTTTATTTTTTATTAAATCTATCTTCTCTGTATTATGACTCATCATTTGCACTTCTGCTTTTGCATACCTTAGCTAAATAATTCTGTTTACCACACTTTGTACACATAGATACTTTATGGAAGTCTGAGAATGTCTAACATGAGGATACTGTCCACCACAAACTTTCCCTCCACTTTATAATTTCTTGTGCAACCTGTAATATTTCTTCATCTCATTTGTGTATATTTCTCTCATTTCATTTTTGTATTTTTATTATTTAACCATTTCTTTGCTTCTGTTTTATTAAAATCCTTTTTTTCTCTGATTCTTTCTCTTTTCATTGCTTCAGTTTCTACAATGTAAAGGAATCTGGCAAATTATGTTAGTTTGGTATCTAGAGTTACTTTTTTGCTCATCTAACATTTTTTTCTTCATAGGTTCATAGGTAGGCACTAGGCTATTGGCCCTAGGGCCTATTTAAGCCTAGCCAAAAAGGTACTCTGGCTTTTGCCACCCAAGAAAATTATTTTCCTGTGCCCCTGTCGACAGAACCACAGAGGTGATCCCCAGGGTGAATTTCCTATTTCCCATACAATCATCAAGATTTTTCTTGAAGAGTGCTAATGAGGAGCTTTGTTTGATATAGATAGGTAGTTTGTTCCAGAGTATGGGAAGTCTCTGGGACAGGAATCTATCCCTCCAGCATGTTCTGTTTATTGTGGTGACAAGGTTTAGGTCCCTAGATCATGCAGCTCGGAGGGACTGGGATTTCTTTAAGTGGAGCATGTCCAACAGCTCTGCATTTGACATAGCTTTGTATGTTAGGCAGAGATCACCTCTGAGTAGGTGATATGCGACGGAGTAAAGCTGAAGTTTTTTGAGACAGTCTGCGTCAGGCATCTGTTTGAGGCCAGTAATCCTCTTTGTGAGATATTTCTGCGGCCTTTCCAGTTGCTGTAGATGTCTTGTGAAGTAAATACCAAAAGTGGTGTTGTACTCTATAATGGGTCTAATGAGTGAGGGGAACAATGACCTCTTTTTTCCTGGATGAGAAACCTTTTGTGATTAGGTGTGCCACGTAGAAGGATTTTCTGACTACTGTTGTGATGTGATTATCAAAGGAGAGACTACTGTCCACTTGTGTCCCAAGGTCTCTTATCACACTTTCAGTGTTAAGTAGGCTACCACATATGTGGTAGCTCATGGGTACAGAATTTTTACAAAGGGGATGACAATGCACTTTTTGGCATTGAGGTTGAGGCCATGGCTTTGACACCAGGTATCTGTCTCAGTGAGGACCTTTTGTAGGATGTCCAGTTGATTATGGCTCTTAGTTTGCAGTCATCTGTGAACTTCATTAGCCAAAGACTTTCTGTGTTAGCTTGTACTTCAGAAAAGTAGATACCAAACAGTAGAGGACCCAGGACTGAACCCTGTGGTACTCCACTCGTCACTGGTCTGAAGTCGGACTTGGAGTCTGCTACTTTCACAGTGTGGGTTCTGTCAGTGAGCCAGTTAGTAACCCATCTTGTGACAGAGGGACTTATACCTAGTTTAGTGAGTTTATCTATAATTCCAGAGTGGGGGATGGTGTCAAAAGCCTTGGCGAGATCTAGATAGGCTGTGTGAACCACCTTCCCCTCTACTGCTTTGGTGACTGCTTCAAAGAAGTCTGTCAGATTTAGGAGACATGATCTGCCTTTTACAAACCCGAACTGGATGAGGTCCAGAGTTTGGAGATTACCAATGTCTTTGTTTATAAGTTTCATGGTGATACATTACATGCATGGGTCAGCCGGTCACATGGTCAACCCGAAATCCTGAATCCAAAACCTGAAAATTCTGGCCAGGTTAAAACTGAATACATCAACACTCGTAGTTCAATGTATTTGACATAGCAGGAGGTGACGTTAATCACCCATGTTATGCACTTTCACGTACCATGACATTCCATACCCTCTGCTACTTATATATATATATATATATATATATATATATATATATATATATATATATATATATATACCAACTCCAAGATATGGGCTAATTCCCTGTTCCTCACTGAACTGCAATCTTGCTGCACAATGCCAAACTCAGATACTCTAACTATACTACCCATTCGCTGTAGTGTAGTCAATGTATTTTGAGTCAGCATTCTGCCCATTGGAAAAATGCCTTTCGGCTGCATGTCAGTCGACAGCAGTGACTTTATGTATTTAATTGTAAACTTTTGGTCCTGATCCCAAATGTGTCTCTCTACCTGTTGGTCCATCCCTTCCTCCATTTCTTAACATGTTATGGCATCAGGCAAGGGGTGAGAGGCAGATGATGGCTGTGGCTGCAATCTGGCCGGGGTTAAGACATTTGGAGAATGCTTCGTACACTCTATGCATGATGATTGATGCGTGCAGTGCTGAAGTGAGGCCTGCCATGCAAGCCTAGAAAAACCCAGCCACAGCAGTACCATGTTGTTTGGTGGTTGTCCTCAGTCCAGATTGTTGCTACTCCTGACCTTCATCAGGTGGGCATCTTGTGGTGGACTGACCTACCCCGTACCCCCAGGATGGGGTAACTGACTTCAGTTGCTCACTCCCATTCCCCAAAGTTCTTAAGCCTGCTAAATGAACTTAATTCAGAAAGGCTGTAGTCAAAGCTCTATTACTTTGTATCATGAATAATATTTAAAGAAGCTAAAGCTATTTACCTTCATAAAAAGGAACTAGAAAGTTATCATTCTAAAAAAAGTTAAATAAAACAAATAAAAAAAATAATGTTATCATTTATTAGAGAGTTATAAAAAACACTGCCTACTTAGATAAAGGATATAATAGGAACAGCATACATAGCACAGACCCCTCCCTTCTACCTGACTAAATCAAGTTAATATCTTATAAAAATACTGCAGGAAAAGGATCAACCTGCAAATAATCAAACCTAAGCATATCAGCTATCAACATCCAAACATATAGCTCTTGCCACAATCATTACTAATCCCTCTGGCTTTCTACTTCAGGTCATCTAGTCAGGAAATGTCTAAAAAAATAGAAAAAAGCAAACCTAATTAATATTCTATTGACCTTTCTTTTCTCGAGGTAGCTGATCCAGTCCTAGTGAAATCTACTGCTCACAGCTTTAAACTTTCCTTAATAGGATTAGTCCACTTCCCAAAAAATGTGAACACCAGGTATGCAGGCTTTCTCTATCACAAAATATTTGAAAAATTATACAGGACCAAATATTGTATCATATTAACAAACATAGGCTGCTCCCAGACATGCAACTTTATTGCAGTCAGATCATTTTTATTGCAATTGACATAGTCAGCAACAAAATGTATTTAGCTATGGAAAAGAGCAGACTTGTTATCAAACCCAGAAAAGCTTTTGAGATTGTAGCCCCCGTTCTTTTCTTCCTCCAAAAGGTTAATATACTAGGATTCGTCTCTAAAATGCTGCCCTGTTTACAAACATCTTGTCCTAAAAACATTTAATGCACAGGAAGGGAACAACAAACCTGAGTTATGTACTTTTACAGGGATATGTGTTAGAACCAATACTAGTCTCTAATTTTATTTGTGGTATCATCATCCACATCTCATCTTCCACTTTAGCTCTATATGCTATTATATTCCTGCACAGATCAGATTCAGTAGCTGCCAGAATTGAAAAACAATGAAAAACAACTCCAGACAGACATTAAAACAAGCTCAGAGGGTTTCGGCCAATAAACTCCTACCCAGTATCATTAGACAGCCTCCATGCTATTCAGAATAACTGACAAACTAAGCAAAAGTAACTCACTGAAGATCTCAGTCACATACAGGGGATGTGGTAATACAGTCACACACCGGGGTGGGCTTGGAATAATATTTAAGGTTTTCACTTATATACACAATGTATAGGGCTTGATTCTGACCTCAAATTAAAGGCTAAACTTAAAATGGCCTTTCAGGGCAGTTAGCCTAGTATGGACCTACAAACCAAATTACTAAACAGCCAGAATTATACTCAGAATAACTCAAAAACTAAGAAAAAGAAACTCACTTAAAATCACAAACAGTGGATCCTAGCTGTCATTTAAATGCATGTTGAACACAGTATAGACATACTAAGAACTAAAATGAAATCGTATTATTCAATTTCCAATCACTTTATCAAACACAGCAGTTAAAATCTAGCCATATATGTTCTAATTCCTAGACAGAAATATGGTATAATTATCATTTCACTAAACTCTGTCCACAACAATAAAAGCATCCCATCAGCAATGGATAGAATCTGTGGGTTCAACACCTTAGGCCTAGATATGACCATAATTGTACAACACTGCAAAATATTAAATGCTTTAGTGAAATAGTCCTTGTTAACTGGATTTATCTGCTTGCAGATATTCAAGAGGAAATTAATTACCGTCAAGGACTTAAACCTGCAGTCAATATAGCAAACTGTATATATGTAAATAAAATGTACATAAAGTTTCTTTCTTATCAGATTAAGTAAATGCCTAGCAGATTGATTAAATGCTATGAATATCACCTCAAAGTTTAATAACATAAGTTGGCACCATTTACCTATTGGATTTACCAAACAATAAATATTTAGAATTCTGCATACACAGCTGTGTCCTATTCTTGCATTTAATTGTATTTAGTTATTTCAATGAACTACATCTGTACAAGTGATGTTTTCTTGGATTTTGTTCCTATTTTAAACCAGCCTCTGTTTTAGCCTCCTTCTCATTTTGATTATATCCATCTTGTTATAATTGTTCTTATATTTGTCATAAAATTTACAACCTTGTAGCTTTAGCTGTTGTGCCTGGGTCATTGCTGTAATGGGCTCTAGGACCAGCCTCCTTACATTTTATCAAAATAAAAAAAATAAAAAAATTATGCTCCTTTTTGGCTCCCTTCAGCTGGCCATCACCTGTCCCAGTTTTTCTCCTTATCCATCTAAATTCCTATCTAATATTTTATTTTCTTTAATCATGACTGACACTCACGCAATAAATAAATGTGAGTCCAGACAGTGCAATATGTTATGGCTCTAGAATCCTACCTGTTGAATGTGATATTTTTTGTTTCACTCTGTCATGCACTTGTGACTAATTCCTAAGCTTTGTGTGCAGACCTAATACTCCACTTCTCTTAAGCCTCTGTATGTTTTTGATGAGTAATGTTTGACCTCCTTCCAGTAGATTCATTTCTGAATCATTACAGGAACCATGCATCTTAGCAGTACTCAATAAGGATATAGCCTCTGTCATGCATAGCATGCATCTAGTGTCTCAGAGGAGTTAGAATTATAAAAAGTATCTTGGAAGACAGAAGAGCTAAAAACAAAGTAAAAAAATAATCTGAGAGTATCATCAGAGCATTAATAGCTTTGGAAACATGTATTTGATTTATTTTGTATGAGGTATGGCTATAAGTATGGTAAAAGTAAATGTTCTGTGACTAATACATAGTATACAGTCTACAGAAAGATAAATGGTTATACACATAAAATGAAATAAATACATTTTATATTGAAAAGAGTGAATGCGGTAGAAGAAAGCCTAGAAAAAAAGTTATTTGTGGACACAGTAAATCTTAGGAATATGCACAATGTTAATACTATGCAAGACATTATAAAAAAGAATTTCCAAAAAGTGGATCTGTCAGAAATCTGTTCATTGAATTTCAAAATTAATAAAGTAGTTTGTTTACACTAGACATTGGCACATATTGTCATATAATGTCTGCTCTAATGTTTGAAGCATTGAATCATAAACACAAATTAACTGAAACCATTAACATATATATTATTGAGTCAAAAAGTGCATCTTTTGAATTAAGAATTAATAAATACAATATTCAGCTCCAGTTGATGGCAAATGAAGTACCTGCTATATTGAGTTGTTTGATTTGTCAGAAGCTTGGTATAGTGAAAATAATCCACATTCTATATCATATCATCAATCAGTATAGAATCTGTAGAATCATAAGTTGCATTCTAAGGATCAGAATTAATTTGCTGTTCTAGACTGACTACTAGAAGTCATCATAGTCAGAATTATCTTACAGTGTTACCAGTTGCGCATTTCCTAGTAAAACTTCCAGTAGCTTTGAGGAGTAGAACTGAGAAGCACTGAACAGAATAGAGCACATGGCTGGTATTAAGACACAGAAAAATCCTGAAGAATTATTGAACAATATGGTTAATGTTGTGAAACCAGATGAAATTCTTAATTTTAATATCATTAATATCATTAAGATCATGATAAAGCTATAAGGAGAGAACACTAACAATGTCATAGAATTGAAGTAGTTTCTGCTATGACAGGAAAAACATACTTTTTCTGCTTGATGCTGAGATTTTAACAATTGTAGTTTAATGAAGAAAATTCCAAGTTGCATACTTTCAATATGTGTATGGGAAGTCAGGGAGTTCCCAGCATTCCATATGGTATTTTTTCAGCATCTAATGTCTTCCAGAGAGCTGTTTCTAAAAATGGCCAATGAGCATGATGGTGTTACCAATATTACTGATGATATACTGCTATGGGATCAGAATAATTGATAAATGACTCAATTGAAAAGCTTGAAACAGTGCAAACTCATGCTGATCAAAGGTAAGTAAAAAATCAGATTTACAGGACTGAGCTACACTAAGCATGCTTTCATTTCAAAACATTGAAAATTATAGTGAAAAAGTCAGAGCAAGGGTATGAATGTTATAGGCTGTCTGATGATTCTCTAGTACTTTTGGATAACCCCAAACATTCCCAGAGGTAGTTGTCTCTAAATGCCCTATATACCTGAATAAGATGTCATCTTAGATATCTGTAACAGACACTGTACAAGTTCAGATATTTTAGTCTTTCATAATAACTTAAATTTTCACATCCATGGATGTTCTTGGTAAATTTCTGCTGTACTCTTTCCAGTTTACTCATACATGTTTTCTTATAGGGTTTCCATATTGTTATTCCATACTAAAGCTTGGGTCTAATGTAATTAACAAACAATGACTTCAGCATTTTTGATTTCCTAGACTTTATAAATCTTTTTATACAACCTATAGCTCTGTAATGATCAATAAATAATTGATTGATATGATTAGAAAAACTCATAGCTGATTCTGCCCACATACCCAGGTCTTTAAATGAGTCTACAGTTTCAATCACTGTGTGCTGTATTATATTCACCATTCAGTTTGTTTCCCAAATCTCATATGCTTAGTTTTTGATGCATTCATCATCATATTATTCTCCTGTACTGAAATGGTCAATTTAGTCAAGTTATTTTGCAGACTTGCCTTATCTGTAACACATAATCAGTTTAACTGAACTTCAGATCACCTGCATATAGACTGTAGAACACCTCAGATGAAAATGTTAGGTGTGAAAGATACAATCTAAACAAGTAAGTGCCTAGGACAGAGCTCTATGGGACACCCTGACTGTAACCAAGGATTTCACCTGTCCAGTTGATGTATGATACTTGCCATATCCTATTTGTAAGCCATGCATCTATCCATCTTATCAAGAGTACATCAATACCTAGTTGTACTAATTTATTGATCAGTGTTTTGTGTATGACCCTGTCAAATGCTGAAGTTAAATCTATATAAATTACATCACAGCACAATTTTCACTCATAGCTGTTATTATATTGTTATAGAATCATAGGATCATAGGATCATAGGAAGTTACTAGGCTATTGGCCCTGAGGCCTGTACAAGCCTAGCCAAGAATTTATCTCATGTTCCAACAAGTCAGTACCCTATGCTACTGTCCAGTAGGGACACAGGTGGAATTCCAGTGGCGTATTTTCTGTTTCGTATCCAGTTATCCAGGTTGCACTTTAAAAGGGTTAATGAGGTACTCTGCTTCACATGGAGAGGAAGTCTATTCCACAAAGAAGGGGAGTATTTGGGACACAAATCCATCCTGCCAACAAGTCCTATTGATGTTGCAGACCAGGTTAAGGTCATACGTGCGGGTTAATCGACTGGAGCTTGAATTGCGAATATGCAGCAGTCCCATCAGGGCAGGATCTGAGATTGCTTTGCATGCCAGAGGTCATCTCTGAGGAGTCCGTAGGAGACTGAGTAGAGGGACAGGGCTTTTAGCCTATCTGTGTAGGGTAGATGTTTGAGGCCCTGGATTCTCTGCATGAAGAACCTCTGTGATCTCTCCAGCTGCTGCATGTGCTTTGTGAGGTACATGCCAAAAGGGGTATTGTACTCAATAATGGGTTTTATAAGGGAAGAATACAGGGATGTTATGACCATCTTGTCCCTGGATGAGATACCCTTACTAATGAGGTGGGTCATATAGAAAGCTTTCTGTACAACGAAGGCAATATGGTGGCCAAAAGTCAGTTTGATATCAACTTGGGTGCCCAAGTCCCTCACGACAGATTACGTGCTTAGGACCTTATTATCAATGTGATAATTTGTGGGGACATCACTCTCCCCAAAAGGGATGATGATGCATTTATTGGCATTCAGTTTGAGGCCATGTTTCTGGCACCAGTCATTTCTTTGGGTGAGACCCTCTTGGAAGATGTCCACATCACTGGGGAATTGATGACAGCACCCAGGTTGCAGTCATCTGCAAACTTGGTCAGCCATAGCCCACTAGATTTGGCCTGCACCTTCAAGAAGTATATCTCAAACAGCAGAGGCCCCAAGACTGATCTCTGGGGTACACCACTTGTTAAGGGTCTGCTACTTGAGATGGCTTCCCCTATTTTGACTAAGTGGGTTCTATCAGTGAGCCAGTTTGCTACCCATCTGGTAACATATGGATCGATGCCCAGTTGAGAGAGTCTATTTACTATATCTGTGTGGGGAATAGTATTGAAGGCTTTGGCTAGGTCAAGGTAGGTGGTGTGCACCATCTTCCCCTCATCTATGGCCTTGGTGACTGTCACAAAAAAGTCAATCAAATTTAGCAGACATGACCTCCCCTTGACAAAATCAAACTATGTGAGATCAAGTGTCTGGAGATTACCAAGGTCCTTGTTAATGAAGTCTATGATAGATAATCTGCTCATGGCCTTGCAGATCAGGATAATTAGGCTGATGGGTCTATAATTTCCTGGATTGGTGGATACTCCACCTTTTTGCAAAGGCATGACAGTAGCTGTCCTCCACTCAGCTGGGATGAAGCCAGTACTCAGGGTTTGGTTGAGTAGGGTGCCTAATGGTGCTGCAAGTTCCTTCCTAAGTTCATGCAGGATGCAGCCTAGGATGTTATTGGGTCAATGGAGGCTGTATTTTTTGCCTTAGAGAGGGCAGTCATGACTTGCTCCCTAGAGATAAGGGGAGTGGGGCAGGTACTGGGGATGTTCTGTTTTACTGATGGGGGGGACAGAGGAGTGAAGTTTTCACTGAACCTGTCTGCCAGCAGGTTGGCTATATCTACAACATTTGTGTATGTGGTGTCCTTGACCACCAGTTCTGAGCAGATCTTGGTGCTTCCCTTTTAGCTGTGGATATATGTGAAGAAGGCCTTATGATTGTCTTTAGCAGATATGGCCAGTTTGGACTTGAAGTTTGCTTTGGAGGATTCCACTAGTGCTTTTATTTGCTTGTTCAGGCTAAGGAGTGATTGCTTCCAATTAGGCACCTGCTCCTTCTTGGTCCTGGACAGCAATTTTTTTTCCTTTTATTATAGAGTTTATTTATTGTAGATGTCCACCAGACAGGTTTACTGTTCATTGAGGAGGAGGATTTCATCCTGTCTGGTATTCCTGATTCCATGCAGCTATATAAATGCTCATATAGTACTTTGGTGTAGGTTTGAACATATGTGTCAGTTCCTATGGAGGGGGAGGGGGCTATGAAGCTGTTTATGCTTTCCCTCAGGAGGTTGTAATCAGCTTTGGAGAAGTTTTCTTGTTTGACCCTAGCTGGTGGGGAGTTGGCAGAGATGGTAATTTTGAAAGTGACTGCTTTGTGATCGGATCTTACCAGGGATGATGACACTGTAGGGCTGCTGCACTGATTACTCATGTTGGTTAATACCAAGAACAAGATATTTTCACCTCTTGTGGGGGTGTCAACCAACTAGTCCAAGACATTTGCATAGAAAAAAATTGAGGAATCTCTGGACATTTGTGTTTTGGCATGAGTATTTCTTCCAGTCTATGGTTGGGTAGTTAAAGTTGCCCAGGATCAGGGTAAAGGGTTGAATCTTGATAGATTTGAAAAGGTCTAGAAAGGTGGAGTGGGCATCTTGGGTCAAAGTTGGAGGCATATAGGTAGCTATGATTTGAATAAGAATGCTGACAATTGTTAACTGCACCTGGAGTGCTTCCTGTGCATCATACTGTTTGACCAGCCTAGAGGTCTGTATGTCTTTTATATATATTGCAACTCCACCTCCTTTTGCTTTGCTGACCATGGTTTGGGGTCTGAATGAATGATAGGATGAGTAACCTGGTATGGCTGGGGTGCTCTCCACAGCTTTAAACCAGGTTTCTGTGACTACACAAATGTGAGCTTCTTCCAGGGTTAAGAATGCTTACAATGAGTGCAGTTTCATGTTTAGACTCCTAGGGTTTAGCAGCATGGCCTTTAATTTATGTTTTGATGAAATTTTCATGTTGGTAGTTTTGACTTTGTGACATTGCCTAAAAAAGGCACTATGGTGGAGGCAAGAGCCTTTGCCAGGAGCATGAAGCCCAAGCGAGACAGATATAGGTCATCTCTGGCAAAGCATCGTGGTTTGTCAGTCATGTCATCCCAGGCTGTCAGGTACTGAATCCCCTTGGAATGATATCAGAAACTAAGCCAATTGTTAAAGTCAATCATTTTCTGTTTATATTGAGGCATCTTTCTGGGTGGCGGTAGAATTCTTCTTAAGGCTAGAAACATACATGCCTGGGACACATATTCGGTGAGCTCAATCATGTCTCTGTCTTTATATAGCCCAGGGAGGTACTTCTCAAGCCATTCACTCCAACATGGACTAGGACAGAGTCATAACGGTACCCTTTAAGAGACTTGAGTGCATTGGTGATATGACGGACGTTGGCACCCGACAAACAAGTAACTGTGACTTTCTCCTTATCCAGCCTGGTGAGGGGCACATCTATGTGCTCACAATGGAGTCTCCTATGACTACTATGTTGGATTTATGTTTAAGCCTTAGCGGCTGTGAGACACAGGTGTGTGTACTATGTGTGGTGGGTGGTGTGGTGGGCAGTGGAGTTCGCATGCGTTTATGCCTCGGAGGTCTCTTCTGTTTGGGTATGCTTTTGCTGAGGACCTCCGCATATTTGGGGGTATGTTGTATAGGTGTGGGTGGTGTTTGAGGTGTGGTGTTCATGTTGCCAACCATGTCAGTGCCAGATATACTGGTTTGTGTGGGACAGAGCAACGACACTAGGTGCTTGATGTAATTGCATCCCTCACAAATTATGTTCCTAGGTGGTAGTAGCAGAGGGTTGTCCGCGTACATAAAGCAGTTGCTATACTGTCTCAGGATGCCCATATCAACCAGACTGGCAAGAGAAAATGTAGGAAATTGTCCATCCATATTTATCAGAAACTGAAATAGCTAAAAGGGCAAAGGGAGGAAGGTCTAAGAGTAGTACTACTAGATGATAATACAAGTGCTACTAAGGGAAAATTTGTAGCTGGAATACCTCAAAAAGGGTTAAAAATGATGCAGCTGAAGCCCTGGATGCAGCAGACTTGTATCTAGACTATGCTACTCAATTTTAAGGTTAAGAACAGTAAAAAAACTCACAAACAATGAAGCACAGAATAATGACTTATAGTCAAAAGAACAGAACTCGCAGTATGAAAAAATACAGTTAAACAGCAACGAAATGCAGTAAAATGCAGTTAAACAGTAATGAATTGCAGTAGATAGCAATGAAATAAAGTTAATCAGCAGGTTTCTTTAAAACAGTTGCTCACAATCACAACAGTAACAGAGACCAGAAGTAAAGCAGCTACTTTACTTCATGTTGCAGTTGGTAATAGATCTATTTTCAACATATGCATGTTGATATATGGTTTCAAGTCCCAACCTATTCAGTTCTGAAAATAACTTATCCAATATTACCTTCTCCATTATTTTTCCACAACATGAAAGTAGACTTAAGGGTCTATATGACTCTGAGTCTGTCCTACTCCCCTTTCCCTTAAAGACAGGTTTAATAATTGCATTTCTCCAGTCTTGAGGAGTCTCCCCATATTTATATGACCTAGTGAATAATAGATATAATGGTACCATGCTAGCAGCTCATTATAGAATGTAAGTAAGAATGAATTGTACAGTGCCACAAATATTGCAGTAATGTGATTGTAGTCATAGATATGTAACTTATATATGAAGTATATGCTAGGAAAAGAGACGCATATAGCAGATATGCTAAATCTATCATATTTGGCAGGGCAGTAGGAAAATATGCTTAATGGTGAACTAGAAGTTATTTGGATGCAAGACTCCTTCATTCCATGCTATCATATATACATTTTCAAACCATTTAAGTAATGCCTACTTATATTCCTCTAGGAACTCAATATACTCATAACTAGCTTTGTTTTATACATTGTTTTCTGGTTTGATATGCTTGTGATTATCAGTATTTGTCCTTCCCCTGTGGCATGGGTCATTGTTAAAAGGAGTTCCTCAATCTGCCCACTTACCCAGCTACCAAATGAATAAAATTAGTTTAATAAATAAATGCAAGCATACATTTTTGGGGAATTCTCTGAAATGTTGGTCAGAATAATAAATTACTGTGAGAAAGGAAGTAAAGCTACACCCTTCATTTATAGGCACTGCATATAAGGCTTAATGTACAAACTCATAAAATGATAATAACAACTCAGATAAAGCAATAATATTTGAGTCCCAAATGAAAATTTTAATTATACAGAAAAAATTGTGATGTCTGAATGTGAATGTATAAACAGAACAAGAGCTCCAAAATGGCATTGTGAGGAATGCTTTTATCGTAATCATAACCCAAGAACATGGATAATTTCTTGTTTCCAAGCCCCCTCTGTTCCAGCTTACTTATGCTCTAACCCTGTCCCTAATACCCCATGCACACTGCCTTACAAGCAATTCTTTCCCTAGTAATATCAATGCCACTTACTTTACATTTAATAACCACACGCAGTACTAAATCTATCCCCCTTACCTAGCCCTAACGATAACATAACCCACAAACACTCTTCCCCTTCATTGTATCCAAATGCTTGAGCATTAGCACAGACAGACATTTACCAGAACCACAAGTACACCCACTACAGAAAAGAAACACGATGTGTGTGTGTGTGTGTGTGTGTGTGTGTGTGTGTGTGTGTGTGTGTGTGTGTGTGTGTGTGTGTGTGTGTGTGCATTATGCGATATATAACTCCTGTATGTGTATTAGATTATCTAGTTTTATGAAAGAAACCCAGTAAGTCATGATGGTGGCAAACAGTCTTGTGTTTCAACTTATTACTTGTGTTTTTGAATTCCAAATGTTGCAATGGGGAATGCAATTGTTTATGAACATGGTTTGGGAGATCTACAAATACTTCATCTAAACTGGTATGAAATCACTCCAAATACTTTGATTTTTCTAAACATTAAAATGTAACCTAATAGTATAACTGCTTTGTTTTAACTACAGTAGAGTAGTTATTATGTATATTTAAGATTCTAGTTAAAAATCCTTTTTACAAAGAAATCATTTCCAGTGCCTGAAACTAGTATGTATATTAATGTCCAATTTATGCATGATTCACAAAAATAAAGTACACACGTGTAAAGCCTAGTGCCTGCATGAATGATTCACAATAATATTTTATTTATATATATATATATATATATATATATATATATATATATATATATATATATATATATATATATATATATATATATATATCTATATACATATACATACATACATATACAGAGAGAGACATATGTCTAATGCATGTAAGCTTTCCAAAAATAATATGCATAAATAATTCTCAGGCACTCTGAGTGACTTATATGTGTGGCTCAACACTTCACACCAAAATTTTTGGTATTCTGGGCAATATTAGTACATGCAAACAATACTACTACTGTTTCTTTAGCTTTTTCATTCAGTTGTTATGAACTATTAACTGGAATTTCTTTCTATTTAGAGTATTACATTTAAGATACCCAGCAACACATCAAGCTTCACCAGTGGCCATGGCCTGGCCTGACACTGACAAACCTTCAGGTTATTTAAACAGCAGAATATTCAGTAAGTATGGGTTACACCAAGTCACCTTGCAGTTTAGCTTAACTTTCTCATTAGTTACCATGACGGCTTCATTTGATGCCTTCTATTTGAATAGCACAGTATGCCTAACCCTAAGCACTGAAGCTCAGTAACAGCTGTTACTAAGTTACAGTATAGCACTGGAGCTTAGTAATAGCTGTTGCTAAGTTCTAGTACAGCACTGGAGCTCAGTAATAGCTGTTGCCAAGTTCAAGTACAGCACTGGATCTCAGTAATAGCTGTTTCTAAGTTCTAGTACAGCACTGGAGCTCAGTAATAGCTGTTGCTAAGTTCTAGTACAAAGTTTCTGAATCACATTCAGGAGAGCAGATGCTTTGTTGCAAAGAATACTCCTGCTGTTATCATTTTCACATAAATTTAATGGGGCTAAGCTTCTTCTTTCAAAGTATCTACCTCAATATTTTCAGACCTTCTAGTATCAAACTATAAGCCTGGTGTTAGAGGTACAGTAAGACAAACAGTTCTACAGACAGTTTAGAATGCGTCACAGGACTGAAGGAGCTTTGTGGGGTTGGTTATAAGGACTGCTTCATCTTATGACAGAGAACTTTACTAGGTGCAAAGCCATGGCAGATACACAAATAAAACTTGGCCACAATTTATAAGTCTGATGGCGGTTGCAGAGGAACATAATTTGATGTTGTCTTTTACAATGATTTTCCAGGCAAATGAAACAACAATTTTATCATTTTGAGTAAGTGATCATAGTACTAGGTGCAAAGAATGGGGAGGATATATGAGAACACGAGCATGTCCAGGGCCTGACCGTTGTAACATAGTTGGATCTATTGCCAGCAGTATCAAAAGGTAAGAAACCTACAGTTGTTTCTGTAACTATAAAAATCGAAGAGAACACATTGTATCCTATGGATTTTTATTAGCATCTTTTTGTTTCTCTGCATTTCTTTCTTTCTATGGTTGATTTGACAGTAAAATAAAAAGTTTGCTAAGGTATAATTATTAAAAATAAGCTCAGCCTTTTCACAGTATAAACTGGTTTTGAGCTCGCAGTATTTAGCATATTTTTTATTTATGTAGACGGCAAGCATCTTTCACTGAGTTATACCACCCACATGTATTATTATACCCATTACTTATAGACCTTTCTACTTCTTTATGAGCTGTTAACAGTATATCCTTGCCATTTAGGCTCAACTCACTATGTTTGTATTTCTCTTAATATACTAAAAGTACACTGTCATTATAATTGAGGATACTATATTATAATAATCAGTTATAAGAATCTGCATTTGAATAATTTAGGCAGACATTTTCAGTAAAATTATTTTCAGTAATCACTGCATGCATTTGGTATACTGCGGTGGTGGTGCTGCAGTACAATTCTCAGCTAGAACGTCTTCTGTGTGTAGACATGCGTGAATGGGCGTACCTTTGTTGAAGGTTGTGCATCACTGCCAGCAACGCGGCACGTAAAAATCTACTGCCAGTCATTAGCGGACCGGAGTTCTGCTGTGGCGACCCCTAACCGGGAAAAGCCGAAAGACACAACAGCAACTGCATGCATTTGGTATCTTAATGCTTTTTGATACATTTATTTATTTATTAATATTTGATTACCAGGAAAGTCTGATTAGGTTGGAACCCATTTTCATCAGATGTCTAGGGAGAAAAGCTCTAATGTGTTAGAAAACATTTTAAGAACAGTCATTTTGCTGTCTTTTAAAATAATACAAAATACAACTACAGATTTAATAATTATACCAAATTAGACATAATATGAAAACATTGATTAGGAATAGGTAAATGTTATATGGTAATGATTTACTATGTTGAGAAATGTTAGCCAGTTTAAAGAGAAATTAAAGGTATGTAACCATAATACAAACAGGGATTGCAATACAAAGTAAGAGAATGTTACTGATTTGCTTGAACAATTCTTTCTTCTTCTTTTGGCTGCTCCTGTTAGGGGTCACCACAGCTGATCAACTGTTTCCATTTCTTCCTGTCCTCTGCATCTTGCTCTGTCACACCAACCACCTGCATGCCCTCTCTCACTGCATCCATAAACCTTATCTTAGGCCTTCCTCTTTTCCCCTTACCTGGCAGCTCCATCCTTAGCATCCTTTTCCCAATATACTCTGCATCCCTCCTCAGCACATGTCCAAACCAACATAATCTTGCCTCTCTGGCTTTGTCTCCAAACCTTCCAACCTGGGCTGACCCTCAAATATACTTATTCCTAATCCTGTCCATCCTCGTCACACCCAGTGCAAATCTTAACATCTTCAGCTCTGCCACGTCAAGCTCTGACTCCTGCCTTTTTGTCACTGTCACTGACTCCAACCCATATAACATAGCTGGTCTCACTACCCTCTTGTAGACCTTCCCTTTCACTCTTACTGGTACTCGTCTGTCACAAATCACTCCTGACACTCTTCTCCACCCACTCCATCCTGCCTGTACTCTCTTCTTCACCTCCCTTCCACACTCACCATTACTCTGAACTGTTGATCCCAAGTATTTAAACTCATCCACCTTTGCCACCTCTACTCTCTGCATACTCACCATTCCTCTATCCTCCCTGTCATTCACACACATATATTCTGTCTTAGTCCTGCTGACCTTCATTCCTCTTCTCTCTAGAGCATATCACCACCTCTCCAGGGTCTCCTACTCTCACTACAGATCACAATGTCATCTGCAAACATCATAGTCCATGGGGACTTCTGTCTGATCTCGTCTGTCAACCTGTCCATCACCATTGCAAATAAGAAAGGGCTCAGAGCTGATCCTTGATGTAATCCCACCTCCACCTTAAACGCATCCGTCACTCCCACCGCAGACTTCACCACTGTCGCACTACTTTCGTACATATCCTGTACCACTCTTACATACTTCTCTGACACTCCCAACTTCCTCATACGATACCACAACTCCTCTCTAGGTACCCTCTCATATGCTTTCTCTAAGTCCACAAAGACACAATGCAACTCCTTCTGACCTTCTCTGTACTTCTCCATCAACACTCTCAGAGCAAGCATAGCATCTGTAGTGCTCTTTCCTGGCATGAAACCATACTGCTGATCACTAATTATCACCTCCCTTCTTAACCTAGCTTCAACTACTCTTTCCCATAACTTCATGCTGTGACTGATCAATTTAATCCCTCTGTAGTTACTACAGCTCTGCACATCACCCTTATTCTTAAAAATCGGTACCAAAACACTTTTTCTCCATTCCTCGGGCATCCTCTCACTTTTCAAGATTTCATTAAACAATCTAGTTAAAAACACCTCCATGCTTCCACAGGTATGTCATCTGGACCAACAGCCTTTCCATTCTTCATCCTCTTCATAGCTATCCTTACTTCATCCTTGCTAATCCACTGCACTTCATGATTCACTATCCACACATCATTCAACCTTCTCTCCCTCTCATTCTCTTCATTCATCATCCCCTCAAAGTACTCTTTCCATCTGCTCAACACATTCTCCTCGCTTGTGAGTATGTTTCCCTCATTATCCTTTATCACCCTTACCTACTGCACATCTTTACTAGCTCGGTCCTTCTGTCTAGCCAATTGGTACAGGTCCTTTTCTCCCTCCTTAGTGTCCAACCTTTCATACAACTCTTCATATGCCTTATACTTAGCCTTTGCCACATCTCTCTTTGCCATGCATCTCATCTGCTTATACTCTTGTCTACTTTCTTCATCTCTCTGAAAATCCAACTTCTTCTTCACCAGCCTCTTTCTCTGTATACTCTCCTGTACTTCTTCATTCCACCATTAGGTCTCCTTGTCCTCCTTCCTCTTTCCAGATGTCACACCAAGCACCTTTCTAGCCATCTCTCTTACTAGCTCTGCTGTAGTTACCCAGCTATTCGGTAACTCTTCTCTGCCACCCAGTGCCTGTCTTAACTCTTCCCTGAACTCCACCTCACAATTACACTTTTTCAATTTCCACCATTTGATACTTGGTGCTGCCCTCACACTCATCCTCCTCTTCTTGATCACCAATGTCATCCTACAAACCACCATCCTATGCTGCCTAACTGCACTTTCCCCTGCCACCACTTTATTGTCTCCAATCTCCTTCAGACTGGCCCTTCTACATAAGATATAATCCACCTGTGTGCATCTTCCTCCACTCTTGTATGTCACCCTATGCTCCTCCTTCTTGATAAAATATGTATTCATCACAGCCATGTCCATCATTTTCACAAAATCCACTACCAGCTGACCTTCTGCATTCCTTTGCTTAACACCATATCTACCCATCACTTCCTCATCCCTTCTGTTCCCTTCACCAACATGCCCATTGAAATCTGTTCCAATCACCAGTCTCTCACCCCTGGGTACAGTCATCACCACTTCATCCAACTCACTCCAAAATTTTTCTTTCTCATCCATCGCACACCCAACTTGTGGAGCATATGCACTAACAACGTTCATCATTACACCATCAATTTCCAAGTTCATAAACATTACTCTATCTGACACTCTTTTCACCTCCAAAGCACTCTTAGCATACTGTTCCTTCAGGATAACCCCATATGCCATTTCTCCTCCCATCCACACCATGATAAAGCAATTTGAACCCGCTTCCAGTACACCTAGCCTTGCTCCCCTTCCATCTGATCTCTTGCACACACAATATACCAACCTTCCTTCGGTCCATCATATCAGCTAGCTCTCTCCCTATGCCAGTCATACTGCCAACATTCAAAGTTCCGACCCTCACTATCACAGTCCTAGCCTTTACCTGCCTTTGGCCATGCTTTCCCCCTCTTCTCCTCCTTCGGCCAACAATAGCCCAATTTCCGCCAGCACCCTGTTGGACAACAGTACTGGTGGCGGTCATTGTTAACCCAGGCCTCGACCGATCTGGTATGTATATCTGTACTGTTGTCCGCATGTATGATTTGGCAAAATTTTATGCCGGATCCCCTTCCTGACGTAACCCTCCCCATTTATCCAGGCTTGGGACTGGCACAAAGAAATGCACTGGCTTGTATATCAGCAGTGGCTGGGTTGACTGATTTGCTTGAACACTGACAATTATATATTTTAGGGATAATTATGACATATGACATAGGCTATATATAACTAACCATACTGGCATTTTCAGTTGCAAACATTATACATCACATGTAATCTTCTACACAGCCATTGTCCATCAGATATTACATAGATCATTATATTCTTGCATTCCCTTAAACCTCATTTCTCCTCCAAAACAGTATTAAGAATGTATTGTTCCCACAATTCACATTTTTTATGGAATTTGCTCCTATTATTTTCTAAAGATCTCACTTCTAATTCTTTTTGTCTCTGTTACTATATTCACTACTTCTAGTATGTTTGGCTTAGACTTTGATTTCAATTTTCTAGTAACTGTTTTTTTGGCACCCACTATAATTAGACTCAGCAAGACTTTACTATGTCCAGACAATTCTGATTCTGTATCACAACTCAAAAAATCATTTTCTTAGTTGTGCCAGTTTGCTCACCCACTATGTCTGACAGAGTAGTCTGTGGGGAATTGTTAAAGTCTAACAACTAATTACACTACCAGAAAATTTCTTCCCTATTATCTCTTTCCTGCCCATCATACTGCCAACATTTGCAATCTGCCTGAGGAAAAATTCTTTAGAGTCTGAAATACCTGTCCAAACACTGCCAAACAAAGATCCTACATCTGCTAAACTCTGATGCATATTTGGGAGGCATGCATATATCCTCCCATTGTTTCTTTATAAATTTCTTATCCAGTCTCTCTATTTTCTCAATCCTTTCTAACATGCTCTGATTGATTCCTAAAGTTATCATGCAATATGTTATATGCCCTACTAATTATCCCTTTTTAAAAGCCGCTTCTATTGTAGATTCTACTAAAAATCCTAACAGTGCTGGTCTTTTACTTAGAATCCCTCTGTCTTTTTCTCTTTGCCTATACTCTGATATTAATCCTTGATAGGGAAGGCTATCTCTACCCTGCAGTCCAAATGTATCATTGGCCTCTTCTGATTCTTCTCATTCTATCACCTTTCCCGTTTTAATTATTTGCTCCTAATTCCTTGGTTCCTTTGTCAGTTTTCCTCCAGTAAATTCCAGCCCTCTCTTGCCTATTCTCTGTAACCCTAATTGCAGGAATCCTTATCAGCAGAATCTCCTTTCTGCATTCTTGTGTTGACTTAGTTCTTAGTGTGACAATAGGAGGTACTACCAGCCATGCCAGGTGAAGTAGGGCAGTGGATGTATGACTTGTGCCAGCACAGCAAGTTGGAATTTTGTAAATAATTATATGTCATTAATATATTAAACTGATCTGTACAGATACTTGTGCTGAATATGTATTTGTGAGCTTTGCTTTTGGTAATTGTGTTAAAATGTATCAACAGTGCGCCCTGATGAAATGAAGAAAAATGCATATCTATCATGGTAATTGAATTAAAAATGTATGTTTTAATAGAGGACACTGGCACAACAAAGGTTTACCAGCTGGCTTATTTTATGAAAAATAAGGGAAATGTAAATGAGATGTCAAACAATTAAAATGTCACCCCACAGTGCTGAATGGGATCAGAGATGGTAGGTCTGGGAGCAGCCATTATCTGCTATCTTTTGTAAAAAGGGGGGACATGTTGTAAATGCTTCTGGCTCATAGGGACTGTCATAAAAAGGTCTGAATATGTACTGCAGCAGTCTACTAAAGTCCTGTCTCAAATTTCAAAAGGAGATATTGTGGGAAACTAGAGTCAGGTGACTAAATGAGGTCATTCTGCAAGTCATTTTGGATATTATATTTTACACGGAGTAATCTCAGAGTATAGAGTATTCTGTTTTGAAGCCTGACTGAAAAGACCCTCACCTATAGCATTTTGCCTTGCAGTAGTAAGTAACTTAACTAAAGAACAGTAATTCTCTTAGATTCAGTTGGGAATATAGTGAAGCTTTGTTTTGAGAGTGTTTTTCTTTATTTGTATGAGTCTGTCCATCAATGTTAATTTCAATATTTTCTGTGATTTCAACTCTGTGGTTTACAGTAAACATATATTCAGTATTTTCATGCTCTTTTATTATTTATTATTGCATATCGTGATGCTCATGCCCTGGCCCAGCAATCAAGGAGCCTCAATCCTCACCAGTAACACCAGAGAGGGTGTCTGATATATGAGGAAAGGATAACAAATACAAACAGTAAAGTGCAATTTCCCTTAAGAGCACACAGAGATCACAGTCAGTCTGGGGCTGGTCATATCCTTGCTTTCCAGGTCCCCAATAAGACTCCCCACTGGCACAGCTATAGGGTCCAGACCTCAGCTTAGTGGGCAAGCTAAAACCTCTAGCACCTTCTCTGTCCAACCAGTGCTTCGTGTCCCTGCCCATGTAGCTCACACACACACACACACACACACACACACACACACACACACACACACACACACACACACACACACACACACACTTTGAGAAGAGTTCATACAACCACACAGACACTCCTGGGGAAGGCTGGCACAGTTTCTCCAGCTGTGCCGCTTTCTCCCAGACTATATGGTAGTTCCACTTGACACCACCCACTAATATTTATCAGCTACTCAAAGGCCCTTAAAAGGGTGTCCAATTATTACTGTGCAATATTATTATCCAATTGGTAGTTGTGACTAAACAGTCAAGGCGTATTAGAGTGACTTGGTACAGGATCAATATAAGCATGCAATGTACTCTTAGAGCTTAACGTATCTCTACACAAAACAGCCACAGTTAAAAGGGTTTAAAAATATTTAATAATAAATAATTAAAAACACAAGACAATACTTTCTACTACACAGTGCTAGTCAAGAGTTTAGAGATCACACAGAAATACTTAAAACATTCAGTAGTACAGTTCTGACATCACAGAAAAACACTTAGTCTAATCTTAGTAGTTCCTAGCAATTTCTTAAAGAAAACAAGTCTAAGATAACTTACATATGAGCAAGACAGTGCTGTGAGTTGGATGATCAAGACAAAAATGCTTAATGCCTTCTGATTCTCTCTGTTTAAATTGCTTTTGCAGTCCTGATTTCCAGTACATCATTTTTTTTTACATTTTCCTGGTGTTCCCAGGCTGACAGAAACTGCATTTACATTATTTTACACATAGGCAGAAACAGGAGCAATAAAGGACATTCCACATATAAATTCTGGTCATTAACTTTAGCCCTATAACAATAGGCAGGAAGCCTTCATCTAGCCTGGTCGGAGCCAAATTGTAAACATCAAAGACAGTCATGAAATAATTTCAATTTCAAAGGACAGACAAGAAATGCTTGACTTAACTTTCTTTACAGCAGAGGGCAATGTTGCTACATTGTTTTGAGTTCAACATTTCACAGCATATTCTTTCATTTAAGAAAACAAGCATGTAACTCAACATTCATATTTACAAATGGCAGAATTATGTACCAAATTCTATTTGACTAGGCTGGCATCCTTCACCCATCTCTACCAGTCTTCACACCCCCCCCTGTAGAACTCAAGCTAGTTTTTCAAGTGACCCTTGAGAAACGCTGCTTGAGAGGGTCAGGTCTGAGTATACCTACCCCATTCCCTATCTTGAGAGTCCACCTGCATTGGCATTGCTACTCCCACTGTGGTGCTGCACTGACATATCATATGCTTACAAACCCAGGCTCCATCTTAGCAACTTGGCATTTTGCTGGCTGGCTCTGTTTAACCATGTTAGGGGGCTGTGATCTGTCATAACAGTGAATTTTCTTCCATACAGATAAGGCTAAAGTTTCTACAGTGCCCACACTATGGCTAGACATTTCTTTTCTACAGCTGCATAGCATTCCTCCCTGGGTTGGAGCCTATGACTGAGATAAACCACTGGGTGCTCTTCCCCCTCTGAAGAAATCTGGCTAAGTTCACTCCCCACCCCATGGTTCAAAGAATCCACCTGCACAACAAATTATTTGCTGTAATCAAGACTGGCTAATATAGGGGGTCTTCCCAAAGTTTATTTAAGCTCCTGGGATGCCTGCTCACATGCTGGGGTCCGCACTACCTTATCTGGCCTGTTCTTCATTGTCAGGTCTGTAAGGGGAGCAGCTATGGTACTATAACTGGAGACAAACTTTCTGTAGTACCCTGCTGTCCCTAAAAATGCCCTCACCTGCTTTTTAGTAACAGATGCAGGTCATGCTTGAATGGCTTCCACTTTGGCAGGTTCTTGCCTTATTTTACCACTTCCCACTCTATGTCCTAGGTAGGAGACCTCCGCTATACCCACCAGACATTTGCTCGGCTTAATGGTCAACCCTACCCGCTGTAGTCTGCCCAGCACCTCCCTGACATGCTGAAAGTGCTCTGGCCAGCAATGGCTGGAGATAGCAATATCATCTAGGTAAGCAAGGGCAAACCCTCCTGCTCCTGCTAGGATATGATCTACCAGCCTCTGGAAAGTCACTGGGGCATTCTTCATCCCAACGAGCATTTTTGTGAACTCATAAAAGCCAAAAGGAGTCACAAAGGCTGACTTCTCTCTAGCACTGGGAGTTAAGAGTACCTGCCAGTAATCCTTGATAAGATCAATGGTTGTAAGATACTTAGCCCCACTCAGCTGCTCTAGCATCTCATCTGTCCTAGGCATGGGGTAAGCATCTGAATCTGTGTGACTATTTAATTTCCTGTAGTCCACACAGAACCTGCTGCTGCCATCTTTCTTTGGCACCAGCATCACTGGGGAGGCCCAGGGACTGTTGGACTCTTGAATCACCCCTAGTTCCAACATCTCCTGTACCTCCTCCCTCAGGGTCTGTTTGACTCTCTCAGGCACTCTATAAGGAGCCTGCCTAATAGGCCTTTGGGGTCCTGTATCCACCTGGTGCTGCCCCAGGTGGGTGCACCCTGGTTTCCCAGTGAACACGTCCCCAAATTCCTGCAACACTGCTCGGATTTCTCGAACCTGGGTAGGAGATAGCTGCTGGGACATTGCTACTCCTTCCACTGAGGTGTCAGCCCAAGCCTCACTGAGGAGATCAGTCCCCAGATCTCCCTCAGACTCCTCCTGCAATCTACTGCAAATGCTCAGCACAAGGGCCTCGCTATCATGGTAAGGTTTCATCATGTTAACATGGTACAGTTTGTGCCCCATGACATCTGCTTAGCAGTTCCACCATGTAATTAACATTACTTACCTTTCTTACCACCTTGTAGGGTCCCTTCCAAGCTGGTTGCAGCTTGTTGTGTCTGACAGGAATAAGAACCATTACCTGCTGCCCCACAGCATACTCTCTAGCTTGAGCATTCCTGTCATACCACATCTTTTTCTGTTGTTGGGCTTCTGCCAGGTTCTCCTGGGCCAAGCCCATGAGTTCCCTGAGGCTTGTCCTGAGGTTTAGGACGTATGCCACAACAGAATCCTTCTGAGACTTGCACTCACCTTCCCACTCATATCAAATTAAATCTAGAGGTTCCCTCACCCTATGCCCACAGCAACTCAAAGTGTGAAAAACCTGTGGATTCCTGGGGAACCTCTCTGTATGCAAACAACAAACGGGGCAAATATTTGTCCAACCCCTCTTAAACTGATGATGCCCGTAGCATGGACTTGATTGTAGAGTTTAACCTCTCAACCAGACCATTAGTCTGGGGATGGTAGGGGGTGGTCTTCATCTGCTTCACCCCACAGGATTTCAACAGACAAGCCAGCAGGTCTGACATGAAATTGGCACTTCTGTCAGTCAGAATTTCTTTTGGGAAACCTACCCTGCTGAAAATCTCTAACAAAGCATTTGTCACCTTCTGTACCTCAATGGAGGACAAAGCCACTGCCTCAGTGTATTGTGTAGCATAATCCACTACCACTAGGATATACGTTTTCCCTGTGGAACTTGGGGTACTCAGATTACCTACAATATCCATAGCTACCCTCTGAAA
Organism: Protopterus annectens; assembly: GCF_019279795.1. Taxonomy (NCBI): domain Eukaryota; kingdom Metazoa; phylum Chordata; order Ceratodontiformes; family Protopteridae; genus Protopterus; species Protopterus annectens. Next base: position 1,929,850,781 of record NC_056741.1, read on the forward strand.
TGGCTCCTCAATTACAGGCAAAGGTATCAAAGGAGCTCTCACCTTGTCTCCTGCCTTGCCTACCTTTTGGCACTGCTCACAGGTCCTGCAGTACCCTGTTACATCTCTGGAAATTCCAGGCCAATAGAAGTTCTGCATAATATGCCTCTTTGTACATTTTATGCCCATATGACCTGCAAAGAGAACATCATGGGCTATGGATAGAAGCACCAGACGGTAGGCTCTAGGCGCTACCAACTGCTGTACTCCCTCTAGCCCTCCTTCAGGGGTCCACTCTCTGTCTAGTACCCCTTTGTCCCAGTATACAGATTCCCCCTTTCCTTGAAAATCAGGTGCCTCCCTAGTTACCTGCCTCAGACCTTGTAATATAGGGTCTGAGAGCTGAGTCTGTGTCAACTCTCTCCTTGTAACCCTTCCCAGCTCCCCTTCCGCAGGAAGTCTGGCATCTTCTGACAGTGGTGCCTCACTGTCAGCCTGGATACTACTGCTCACCTCTACCTTTGCAGTCACTCTGTCCAAGGGACCATCAGTACCCGCAAGCATCTGTGGCTCACCTTCAGGCTCGCTTCTACATAGTAGCTCCCTCCTTGAAGTAACCACCTCATCAGTCCTGGATGCAAGTATGCAGTCTGTCTGGGTCTCCCCAGGCTACCAGACCCACAGACCAAGGGCTCTGGGTACAGTTCTTCGCCCCCCCCTACTCCATGGTAAAGCTGTAACTGTTGTTTCTAAATTATCTGATACTGATTAGATTATGAAAAGGCAAAGCACTGTTTATTCCAATGTTTAAGGTAACACCTGAAGCTTACAGAAAATTGTTTCGTGAGCAAAGACACAAGGCAGATAAAAGTGTATGTGATTATATTGCTGAACTAAGTACTTATTTTCATAGCTGGATGGGTGGGTGTCAGATCACCACTTTTCAAGAGCTGGCAGACATTTTGGTGATGGAACAAGCCCTTAGCACTTTGCCTGAGGATATGAGAATCTGGCTGGCAGACAGAGAATGCAACTCTGCAGATGATTTGGGGAAAAAGGGAGAGCTATCCCTAGCAAGCAGGGGGTCTATATTAAATCATTGAATGCTTAGAAAAGCAAATGATGATTGATCGAACCCATGTAAGCGAAACCTTACAAACTCGAACGCTTAGAACAGCAATTTTTTTCCCTTGGAAAAAAATGCTGTTCCAAAAAAAAAAACACTTAAAACATAACATAAACTGGGGGGGGGGGGGGCTTCACTCCCACCCACCCCTGACGTGGGGAGCTGTGCCCCACACACCCCCCACTGAAATATACCAACTTCGTGAACTGCAGTGACAAAAATGGCAAAGTAACGGATGTGGCCAAGTGATTTCTTTCCCAGGGAACAAATTCACTTTTATGCAGCTTTGTCATTTTGCCTTTTTGTCTTTTCAAGTTCGACCAAGACGCATTCAAAAGAATACGTCTTTGGTCATCTAATAGGAACCCGCAGGCAGGGTATCACTGAACAGGAAAGGGATACCCAGTGCACATGGATATAAGGGAATCTATGGTGGGCAGCCTAAACCACCCCAACAGAGTCTGCCAGTAACAGGGGAAGCAGGTCTATATCATAAGCACAAAAGATCATATGTGTGACTACATATATGTCGACACATAAAATGTGAATGCTGTAAACAGCGAACGGCCACGTCCTCAAATTTTTTTCTAGCAAAAAAATTCACGTGGCTGTTTGCAAAAAAAAAAAAAAAAGTTAGAAACCTGAATCAGGTGGGGGGCTTTGCCACTCACACCCCCCTAACTAAATATACCAGCTCTGAGTTTGTACTACAGTGAAGGAAAGGGCAACACCGTGTAGTTGGCCAACTACCTCCTTGCCCTATGATATATTTATCGAATCGCTTAAATGCTTTTCGATGAATATGTGTTGCTCATTACGTGTTCACTTTTCAGCCATTTAGTGCTTATGGTATAGACCTGGGGAAGCTACTAGTTCAGGTACATGGCCAGGATCAAGAGTTAAGTGTTTTAAATGTAGCCAGTGGGGCTATGTAGCATGTAGATGTCCACAGAGGCAATGTGGGGAACAAAAGTTGGTGGAGCTAGCAAGTGGGAATAACAGAATGCCAATGGTAAGTTGTCTGGAGACAGCAGGGCTACCAAACTACCAGCAGCATTTGTATCCAATCTTGGTGGATGGCCAAGAGGCCACTGCCAAGAGAGACACACACTCTGATTTAATCATTGTGAAGCCTGGAGTGGTTAAAAAGGAGAACTACTTGCTTGGGCAGTCCACTCCAGTCAGAGCTTTAGGAGGGATCTCATTCCAAATGCCTTTGGTCATGGTTGACTTTCACTGGGAGGGTGAAAAAGGAAGCAAGCAAGTAGGCGTGTTTGAGGATATCCCTGCAGATGTCTTGATAGGGAATGATTTTGATAATGCAGTATGTTGTATGCATGCAGTGACACACAGTCAGGCTTGGAGACATGCATGTGTGTCTGGTAGCCTGGGGGAGACCCAGACAGACCACACACCTGAAGCCAGGATTGGTGATTTGGCTACTTCAGGGACAAGCTACCCTGTAGCAATGAGCCTGATGATGAGCCACAGCTGCTGGTGGGTACTGATGTTCCCTTGGACAGAGTGACTGCAAGGGCAGAGGTGAGTAGTAGTACCCAGGCTGACAGTGAGGCACCTCTGTCAGAGGATACCAGACTTCCTGTGTAAGGGGAACTGGAAAGAGTTACAAAGAGAATGTTGAGACGGACTCAGCTCTCAGAGCCTACACTAACAGGCTTCAGGGAGGTAGCAAGGGAGGCACCTGATTCTCAAGGAAAAGGGGAAGCTGTGTACTGGAACAAAGGGTTACTGTATAGAGAGTGGACCCTGAGGGAGGGCTAGAAGATGAGGTAATACAGCAGTTGGTAATGCCCAGAGCCAGCCATGTGGCACTTCTAGCCATAGCTTATGACATTCTTTTTGCAGGTCATATGGGCATAAAGTGTACCAAGAGATGTATTATGCAGAACTTTTATTGGCCTGGGATTGCCAGGGATGTAATAGGGTACTGCAGGACCTGTGAGCACTGCCAAAAAGTAGGCAAGGCAGGAGACAAGGTCAAAGATCCTTTGATGGCTTTACTTGTGATTTAGGAGCCATTTCAGAGGGTAGTTATGGATATTGTGGGACTTTTGAGTACTCCAAGTTCCACAGAAGACGTATATCCTAGTGGTAGTAGATTATGCTACTATATACCCTGAGGCAGTGGCTCTGTCCTCCATCGAGGCAGAGAAGGTGGCAAATGCTTTGCTAGAGATTTTCAGAAGGCTAGGTTTCCCAAGAGAAATACTGACTGACAGAGCTGCCAATTTCATGTCAGACCCGATGGCTTGTCTGTGGTAGCACTGTGGGGTGAAACACCTAAAGACCACCCCCCTACCACCCCCAGACTAATAGTCTTGTGGAAAGGTTAATCTCTACACTAAAGACCATGCTACGAGCATTTGCAGACCAATTTAAATTGAGAGTGGGACAAATATTTGCCCCATCTGTTGTTTGCTTACAGAGCGGTACCCCAAGAATCCACAGGTTTTTAACCCTCTGAATTGCTGTATTGTCATAGGGTGAGGGGATCTCTAGATTTGATTTATTATAAGTGGGATGGTGAGTGTGAATCTCACAAGAAATTTGTTGTGGCATATGTCCTAAACCTCAGAACAAGGCTTAGGGAGCTCATGGCCTTGGAGAACCTGGCAGAAGCCCAACAGTAGAAAAAGGTCTGGTATGACAGGAATGCTAGAGCCAGAGAGTATACTGTGGGACAGCAGGTGATGGTGCTCATTCCTGTCAGACACAGTAAGCTGCAGGCCTCCCTTCAAGGTGATAACTAAGGTCAGTGATGTTAACTACTTGGTAGACCTGCTAAGCAGGATGCAGTGGCACATATCTTACCATGTTAACATGATGAAGCCTTACCATGATAAGGAGGCCCTTGTGCTATTTGTAGTGGGCGGCAGGAGGAGTCTGAGTGGATCTAGTGACTGATCTCAGTGAGGCTTGGACTGACACCCAAGTGGAAGGGGTAACAATGTACCAGCTGCTATCCCCTACCCAGGTTTGAGAAATCTGAGCAGTATTACATGAGTCTGGAGAGACTTTCACTGGGAAACTAGGGTGCACTCACCTGGTGCAGCACCATGTGGATACAGGGCCCGAAAGACCTGTAAAGCAGTTCCCTTACAGGGTGCCTGAGTGAGTCAGACAGACTCTGAGAGATGAGATACAGGAGATGTTGGAACTGGGAGTAATCCAGGAGTGCAGCATTCCCTGGGCCTCCCCAGTGGTGCTGGTACCAAAGAAGGATGGCAGCACCAGATTCTGTGTGGACTACAGGAAACTAAATAGTCACACAGAGTCAGATGCTTACCCCATGCCTAGGACAGATAAAGCCCTAAAGCAGCTGGGCAGGGCTAAGTATCTGACCACTAATGATCTTACCAAGGGCTACTGGCAGGTGCCCTTGATTCCCAATGCTAGAGAGAAGTCAGCCTATGTGACTCCTTTCAGCTTGTATGAGTTCATGAAGATGCCATTTGGATGAAAAATGCCCCAGAGACTTGCCAGAGGCTGGTAGATCATAACCTAGCAGGAGAAGGAGATTATGCCTTTGCTTACATGGATGATATTGCCATCTACAGCCATTCTTGGCAACAGCACCTTCTGCATGTCAGAAAAGTGCTGGGCAGATTGCATATGGCAGAGTTCACCATTAAACCCAGTAAGTGTCAGGTGGGTATGGCAGAGATCTCCTACCTGGGACATAGGGTGGGGAGTGGTAAGATCAGGCCAGAACCTGCCAAAGTGGATGCCATTCAGGCATGGCCTACCCCTGTTACCAAAAAGCAGATGAAGACATTCTTAGGGACAGCAGGGTACTATAGAAAGCTGTCCCCAATTATAGTACCATAGCTGCTCTCCTTACAGACCTGACAAGGAAAAACAGGCCAGATAAGGTAGTGTGGACCCGAGCATGTGAGCAGGCATTCCAGAAGCTTAAGGGAGCTTTGGGAGGACCCTGTGTGTTAGACAGTCCAGATTACAGCAAAGAATTTGTTGTGCAGGTGGATGTTTCAAACCACATGGTGGGGGGCAGTACTTAGCCAGATTTCATCAGAGGAAGAAGAGCAGCCAGTGGTATATCTCAGCTGTAGACTCCAACCCAGGTAGGAATGTTATGCAGCTGAACAAAAGGAATGTCTAGCCATAGTATGGGCATTGCTGAAACTTCAGCCTTATTTGTATGGAAGGAAATTCAGACCACAATCCTTTAACATGACTATATACAGCCAGCCAGCAAAATGCCAAGTTATTAAGGTGGATCTTAGGACTACAGGTACAGTGGATATAAAAAGTGTACACACCCCTGTTAAAATGCCAGTTTTTTGTGATATAAAAAATGAGACCACAATAAATCATTTCAAAACTTTCCACCTTTAATGTGACCTATAACCTGTATAAGGGAGAGAGAGGGAGACAGTTATAAATATATTTTCTCCCCACAGCTGACCTTTAGCTGCAACTAGCTCCTTTCTTCATTCACCAGGTCTACCAGACCCTCCTAAGGCTTCCCTGGTCTCTACCAGATCCACGCTCTGGGGTCAATGAGGAGACTGTTGACAATGGTGCAGCACCATCTTGCTGCCAGGAAGTATGCCATAACTTCCAGCCATTCCTAACAGCCTTGTGAGCTCCATGAATGCTGCCCTCATAAAGTCCTCCCAACTAAGTGTTTCACTGCTTGTGTAGGTCAGAACCCATGACACTGCGATGTTGTTTATTGTAGTGACCTTGGGCTGCCTCTCTCCCCCAGGATAGGCAAGCCAGTGTTGGCCACTCCCTTCCTCCCCATACAGCCCCTCCTGCACTCTTCCAGCTAATTAAACATGGGTCATCTGGGCATAGTAAGGGTTTTAAACCTCTCCACCATGGGGCTAAAAATTCATAAATATATTGCTAATAACGAGTACAGCTGTATGCTTCTACATAAAAATATTTTTATGATAACCCCAGTGACTGTGACCATCTGGCCAATTGTCATGATTCCACCCATTTGCTCCAGAGATGGATAAGAGCTGGTTATGGCATCTATGTCATCCAGACAGCCAATGGAGAATTTCGTTTGCATATCCAACCATCTTTTCCCTCCTGTTCATAGCTACAGATGTTATAAAGTTAACTGTATAGTAGTCCTTATTGAGGGCATATTACTCCCTTCCATGAATGCTGTAGACTCTAACAAAACCCTTTTACCCTTTCAGGAAAACATATCAATGTAATCTGCTTCTGCTAGTAGTTCCAGGATATAACATCCACATCCCACACTTCCTTCTGAGAGAGGAGAGCAGACATTTTTTTTTTTATTTTTTATTTTATTTGTTAACCGGGAAAGTCCATCTTGGAATAAAGCCAATTTTCAGTGGAGGCCCGGGGAGAAACACTCCAGATGCATGCCTTTATAATGTGGGAAGAAACCAGAGCACCTGGAGGAAACCCACATGAATGCAGGGAGGACATGCAGACTCCACACAGAAGGCACCCCAACCGAGAATCGAACCGGAGAGTCTCTTGCGATATGACAACTCTACCGAGGCACCACTGCGCCATCCAAAGCATTGCTTTATCATTCATCTTCTTTCCAATGCTAGTCCCTGCAGCACCTGGCTGCTAATCAAACCTGACAACTCACTCTGGACTTTATAACATTGTGCCATGGGGCTGCCACCTTTCTTTTGGAATACTCTAGAAATTAAGATTCCCTGGTTATGCAGGTGATGGTTGTTGCTTTACTTACCTGACCTTTCTCTCTGCCATCTCAATTTTTGCTCGGTGGAGTAAAAGACTAGATTGACCTATTAAGTGAGAATTATAATGAGCTATACATAAACTGTTCAAAAATATGAGACGGAAGACTAAAAGATGAGTCAATATTATGCTTGGCTTCTAGAAATTTACATCTTAGTCTTCAACTCCTAAAACTTGTGTATTATGGCTGACAACTTACAGCTGTCATATTGTAAGTATTCATTGAAGCCATTCCATCCTCATTTTGGGAATTTTTTCTCTTTAAAACCATTTCATTTGTCAAGCTACTAGCACTGGTCATAAGCAAGCTGGAAGTGCATTCTTAAACCTCTCCCAAAACATAAAATATTTTTTTAGATGGGCGTGAGAATAGATGTGCTCCAGATGTGCTCCACGTTTATTCATGAGAATGTTCACCTCAGCATTGCATAGTTTTCTATTCATATGAGTCATGTAAACATTGCAGTGGAGCCCAGTAATGCCTGTGATGTAAAAATATAATTTACATTACTGAAGGTACATGTGGAAGTGTTTAATAGGTATAGTTATCAAAAGTGGGGTGATGAAATGTCCAGATGTCCAAGATACACTGTGCTATGCAAAGGCATTTTAACTCAAGCTGGGTGGTACAGAAGAGACTGATGTGTTACAGGTATAAACTACTGCATCATTTTTGCTCTTCTATGAACTCACATTTTAAGATGATTGAATTTAAATTAAGAAAATGTCTGGGTAAGGAGAAATGTGAACATAATGGTATGCCTGTGCATTGTTTTTAATATATTGATCACTATTACTTACGTCTTAAGGCAGTGTGAATGCTCAGAACTCAGTACTCTGTTCACTTTGTCAAAGGTATGGATTAGAATGTCCAGTATATGGTGCATCTAAGATGGGAAATAAAAGACTAAGACTTCTAGAAGTTACATGCATACGTGATGGATTTTATTCACGACAAGTATATTTATCCATCATCCAGTTTTAAACCACATATCCTGTTGAGGATCTTGGTGACACCAAACTGAGCAGGGCAAACCAGACTCTGCTATCCCCAGCAGCAGTCCCCAGCTCATATACTGGCATCCCAGGTGTTGTGCTGCAAGCAGGCAAATATTTCTCCAGCATATTCAGGATCTGTCTCATGGTCTCGTCCCAAAGAACTTTGCCTACTAAGACTTCCCATTGGAGGCACCTAGAAAGTATCTTCACTATGGTCCCAAAACACATCAGATGACTTCTTCAACCAAGAGGACCAATTATTTTTCTCCTCTGAGATCACCCTGCATTGTAAAGGTCCTCAGTTTTTCATATTACGTGACTCCAGCAAACATAAAAACCAACCTCCTTAATGTTGCTTGTTTCTATAATGTCATTCTTTTGGTCACTTCTCAAAGCTCATGACCATAGGTGAGGCTAGGGACTCAGACTAACTACTATACTGAGAGCTTCCCTCTACGAGTTAGCTGCTGGTTCAACATTATAGTTCAGAACAAAAACTGCAATGCTCCCACTGTACCCACTGACCCACCAACTAATCAGTTTCTACTTCATCCATGAACAAGGTCCAGCCAGAAGTAATTTAACCTCCTCTACTTAAGGTGACTGCCCCATCCTTACCTGCAGAGAGCAGTGTCCCTACATTTTGGTGAGAGAACTATGACCTCTGATTTGGAGGTGCCAACTTTTTTTTCAGCTGATATCATTCAGCAGTGGCCTGCTCAAGAGCACACATCAGTTTAGTTACATGAGGCCAAGAATACAACATTGTGTGTAAACAAGTAAGATGTAACCCTCATGTCTCCAATTTGATATATTTCTTTGCTTAGTGTGGTCTGCATAAACATTTTCTGCAGACACATTTGCTGCGTCCTGTGGTAGAGTGACTACTTCATTGTTTATTGATGACCACTCCAGGGGCATAGAGGGATAAAGTTTTCACCACAGTTCAGTTGCCCAGGTTCAATTAGTGACTCAGGCAACTGGCAGAGTGGCAGAGGAGGGATAGGTGTGCCCATCTAGGGGGGTAGTTACATGGGTATTCATTGTGATGATCCCTGGTGGAGTATGGGAATGCTAAGTTGAGGAGGTGTAGCTCAGGAAATAGCTAGGGTGGCAGGCATGTCTGGACTGCTGCAGAGGCAGGGTAATATGACGTGCACACCTGCCCATAGAGCATTATGATGTTACCACATTGGGAGGGGTGGTGATATGTAGAGTACAACAGAAACAAAATCAACAGAATGGCAATGGCCAAGCCTCCAGAACATTCAAAGGTTTCACAATCAGCTTCAGCCAAAATCAGAGAGAGGCTGGGGGATCAGGAGTAGCTTACGGAGCTGCTATAGTCATAGGGCCCTTGGTAGGAAGGCTGTAGGATAATGCAGGAACCCAAATTGTGATAACACGCATTTAAAATTTTCCTTTCATTATTCTGCTGAAATTGCTTTCAGCCTTAAAGACCAGGCTGAGTTCATAGTCTGGTATTAATATTTTGATAAGTAGTTTCAGTGTTTTAAACTAATTTTTGACAAGTGTAATTTTGAAATCTTATTACTTATTTTTCATATATCCATTGTTGACCAGGTTAGTCCCACTAGGCTAGTGGCATCTATTCAGGGGAGATCCAAGCTGGTAGTTATACTACTAGGGGATATTTGACCAGAGCACTGGAAAACATCAACTACTCTTTTCAGTGGGTGCTGTGGTGACTTTTACAGCCACGAGCTACTATCAGCTCAGGCAGATGGGACCTCAGAAGGATGACCCACTGAGGAATACAGCACCACCCCCTTATGCTGCACTGGCATGTCTCCAATCAATTTACCTGGTATCTCTACTTCTTCTTGTATACATTATTCATTTTTGTTATTCTACAAAAGGGAACATTTGTTGAATTTTCTTGTATATGTATCTTACCGGTATGTGTTTATTAATGTAGAAGTTAATAATATCATAGAACTGACAGTATCCCAACCAGACTTATTTAGGTAACATTTCATGTCCCAAGATTTAGCTTCTATTGCTGGGCTTTAACCCACCCTAAGCTATGCTGCTCCTCTCTACTGCTCAGCTGGTATCACAGCAGACTTTAACTGCTCATATTGTGGCTGGTAAGTCTGCAAAGGAATTCCACATAACCTTTGTTACTCTCAGCCCAGCCTGACCACATTAAGTGGGTCACTTAGGTTCATAGGTTCATAGGTTCATAGGTTCATACTAGGCTATCTGCCCGAGGGCATTTACAAGCCTAGCCCATCGTTTTGTGGCTTACGCCACCCCTTAGCCACTATTGTTCGCCCTCAAACATCACTCCAAGATCTCCATGAATGCCCCCTGGGGTTCATGTTCTCTTATTCTTTAAGCAAACCATCATGCGGGGGATAACATTTTTGGATTGTTTGTTCTAGCCCTTATTTTTAAATGTATTTTATTTATTTATTTTTTACATTGTTTTATTTGTTTACCAGGCAGAGCACTAATTCACCTGGATTATTTTCAGGTTCAGATGGTATGGAGCAGGGTGGCAAAGTTATCCATACAATGAACAACAAACAGTAGGACTGGTTATTCATTATTATTATGACAAAACAAATTGTTACAGAAGTTGTATTATAGAAGTGCCGATGCCACTGCTGCTATTTATAAGACATACACTGACGCTACATAATGAGGAAGAGAAAAGCAGCAGAATAGGCTAAGTGAGGAAGAGTGAAAAGTGCGGGAATGAAGAAAGAGACATGGGGGTGGGAAGAGGGCTAAAAAGTGAGATGAAGGAGGCAGTGAAGAGGAAGTGAGTACAGGATAGGTGATGTAAGTGGGGAGGGGGTGACAGTGAAAAGAGAATATGTACATTAGTTAGAGAAGCTGTGGGCTTGGGTAGACAGCAAGAAGTCTGTTAAGATGAATTTGACAAATGTGACTTCATCAGGACCCCAAAACTCCGGAGAACATGGCTGTAAATATTATCAGGACATGCAAGCTTCTCCTCCCTGAAACAGTCATTATCCCAGGGGAAATAGGATGCTTGTAAAAATAAAAAAAAAAAAAAAAAAAGAAAGAAACGTAAAAGCTTTATTTTTTTTATTCAGTTGATAATCAAGAAAGTTTCACCAGGCAGAATGCATTTTATCTCCAGTCAATGCATCAGTTTGTAATACGTAGCAAAAGTCAGAATTAAAATTTACATATCAAAAGAACATTCTCTGCAGGAAATATAATTCTGAAGCATCATTCATAGAAGAAGTCCACAGAATACTTTACTTATGGTGGTGGCCAAATTCTCAAGGACAAGTCTAATTTGTGTAATTGAAGAGATAAGCAACACAGCAGTATAATAATAAATACCAATAGCTTAAAAACTATTTATAAGTACATGTCAATGTCAGAACACCAACCCTAACACCTACTCATGCACTGTACACAAATAATTGCAAACAATCTGTCTTTTTTGTACAAGGTTTGTCAGTTTCTGCAGTTTAGTAGAAATAACTAAATCATTAAATACTGAATTAGATGGAAGACCATTTAATGGACATCAGTGATTGTCAGACGTACATCTAGACAGGAGTAAAGTAGCACTCAAAAGTGAATCCTGGTAGAAAAAATGGAATCAGATAGGAGTGACATTTCACATTATACCATGCCAAGTGAGGTGGAAAGGGCAAGTTACTGTCCAATCTGGGCTATGCAACAGTTACAAGAATTGCAGGTTAGACGTTCAGTATATAATGTGTTTAACGTGCCTAGTAGTTGGTCTTATAGTGGAAGTGTACTGTATTCTACAGTATAGTTACTGATACCACATACGGTCAGTTTTCCATGTTAGTTTCCTGTCCTGTCAGCATTACCTAGATTGAGTTTGATATCTTATAGTCATGGTTAGGGTATACCAATGAAAAATATATTGTATGGCAAGACATCTGAGTCAGGAGTAAAGGACCTCACATGCAGTTGTTAATCTAGGAAAAGGTAAGGAAATGAGGCAGAAGTGATGGTAATGCAGTGATGAGTTATATTAAGGAGATTGTCAGAAAGCTTTATTGATACATCATAACATTGTTCCAGTTTATTGAGTTGAGTGATCTCAAGATTTGTGAGGCCAGGATATGCGTATATGAAACCTGACAATAAAAAAGCAATGGACAACAGTTAACTTGGCATGACTCACAGGAATTGCTTTACCATATAAAAGAAACCCCACTTTTTGATTAACATTTTGGACTACTGTTTATGTGGTAGTTTTAAATGGCACTCAGTAAAGACCCCAAGCAAATTAGTATTTCAGCAAAATCAGTAGATGTATTGTGATTGAACCAGATTAGGAAATCAGACGTAAAACTGGTAGGCATCTGAGAGTTATTAAAGAACCTTGCTTTTGTTTTGGCGACACTGAGAAAAAAAAAAACAAATTTAGAAAGCTAGGACTGTATGTTATAAAAAGAGAGTTGAAGCAGGTAATTTACTACTTTGACAGCTTTGGAGGAAATGTTGCAATAAGAAAGAAAATGTATAATATATTCCAGTGACACATGAAATATGTGGAGGAAATGTCACAATAACAAAGAAAATGTGTAATATATTCCAGTGACACATGAAATATGACGTCCTATATTAACAGAAAGCTTAATCATCCTAGCATTAATTACTAAGGATTTTACATAACAATTGTCCGACACAGGTGGGTGGACACCAACCAGCAACAAGTTGAAATAAGCTCATGTTTATGATGTGTTTTACAAAACATTTACAAGCATTCATCGATTTATTCTGTATGTATTATCAATAAATGGTCACACTGAGAATAACATTGCATATCACTTATTGCTGGCGTCAACGGGATGACAACAATCTATCCCAAATTTAGGATTATACTCCAGGTTTGTTGTCTGCTTTCTAATTACAGCACAAACATTTTTTAGTAAAATGCTACATTACAACACAAGTTAGCAACCCCACAAAACATTTTTGATTCAAGATTATTTATATGTAGCAAAGTATCTAAATGCCAGAACATTATTAACTACATTTAAAAAGAAAGTATATGAATTGGAAATTAGCCTTGAAGGAAAGTAAATAAAATTATAATGGAATTAGTTTAAAGGCCACTTATACTTCTACAGAGGTTTGCATTTTCTTTGTTGGACCCTATACTTTGGTACTGAATAATTGTAAAGCACTGAATATTAAACCTGTATTATTACATTGTTCTGAGGTTTTTCTCTCTTTAATCAACTTTACTGACCAAAATGTTTTTAATCACAGCTGCATTTCAGTTGAGTTTCCTTTGTATAAATGTTTGTTGGTTTATTTATACCTGTGTACAGAATGCCTTTTAACAGTAAACAGATTAAAAATGGTAAAATCCAACATGGAAAACATGTATATAATTTTCATAGATACAGTATTTTTCTTCATTGAAAAGGAAAGTAAATTAAGTAGCCAAAACTTCTTGTATGACTTGTGATATTTAATGAATTAAACAAAAGTTAGCACCCATAAACAACATGTACTTGAAAGCCTATTATGAAGGCATGTGTAGTGTATGATTTAACATTTTATTGTAAGCCGCGGTGGTACAGCGGTAGCGTTGTTGCCTCACAGCAAGAGGTTCTCCTGTTTGGCTGGAGTGCTTTCTGTGTGGTATCTGCATGTCCTCCCCGTGGTTGTGTGGCCTCCGAAAGACATGCGTGAATGGGCATGCCTTTGCTGAAGGTTGGGCATCAGGCTGGCAACTCGGCCCCATAAAAATCTACTGCCAATCACTAGCAGACCGGAGTTCCGCTGTGGCGACCCCTAACCGGAAAAAGCTGGTTTGAAACTCCATTTAGAATTTTTTTCTTCTCTGTTTTTGGTTGAAACTCACTTCAGCTGCATGGCTCACTTAGCTTTTTCATTTGAATTAACTGAAACTGGCTTTTAGTTTCTTTTAACCAAAACTGCAGTCAATGAAGCAGGCTTTATTTAGATGTTTCTGTGCCCAGTAAATAGCAGTAAAAGGAAAATTAATTGTATCACCTGCTATAGCCAGTTCCACTACAAAGTCAGTCAGAAATCATGTTGTTATGAAGAGGGAAAACCAGTGGTAGTTTTTTGTTCACTGTTGGCATCAGGGAGTGAAACGTGTAGATAGTTACTGGTTGAAGAGATTTTGTATAATGGTTAGGTGGTCTAATGATACATGGTGAGTTGGCCAAATATCCATTACTGGTATTGTGACCAGCTGAATAAAAGTGGTTAATGTTATTGATGCAGGACCTGCATTTAGATGTGCCTGGTCCTCATGAGCCTCAGGGTTGAACACTCATTTAATTGCATAAAGTCTTCAAATCCTCCATCTTGTTCATGCTCCTTCACTACTCTTTGTATGTCTGTGTGGTCTTAAAAAAAGAAACTGAAAATCATGTTATCTTTATAATTCATAGCTTATATTTGTCTGATGGCAGAAAGAGACAATAAGCCTGTCCGGTCTATACTTTTGTAAGTCCACTGAACATTCTCCCTCTCCACCACACCTACATTTCCCATTCCCACTTACCCGTTATTCACTGCTCTGTTTTTTTGCACCTCCCCCAATACAGCCAGATGGCTGCTGTGCATACACACAATTAACTCACTTGCTGTGGGGATTCCCTTGTTAGGGGGAGGCCTTTTGGCACATTTATTCTCCTCAGGGAATCCCAATTGGCACTCCATTCCCTGGCAAGAGTTAAGTGGTTGGGAGTGGGGCATCTTGCAGGTCCTGGATGGTAGCGTAGCTATTCTCTCTGGAAACAGCCTCCTGAGCAGCTCCTCTAACTTCCACAATCGCTGTCCCCCCAAGGGCAAACATATCTCCGCACATCGAATATACTGCAGCTGCATAGCGAGAACAGTGAGACTGCACTACTGACAGAACAGGCATGTCAGGCTCAAGATCCACTGCTTAAACACATGGTGTTCTTACAAGGTGTTGCCCATGTGGTGAATCAGAGCACCATCATCCTCTCTCAGGATAGGCAAGCTGACATTGACTGCTCACTCCCATCTTACCCAGCCAGGTCCTACAGGAATGCACACTTGGGGTGCCTGCACCATAGTTACGGCTTTATCCTTGTATGCAATGGAGATAGCTTGTCTCATGCTCTTTTGGTCCCTGTCATCTTCCTAGTCTGATAATCAATTCCACAGGTCAACAACCCTCTCTTTAAAGCAGTGCTTTAGGAGCTCCAGAGAGGAATTAGTTACTGCAATGGCCTCTTCCTGCCATTTCTTGCTTCCCGTTCAGGATAAAGCCTTACATCTGTTTGACATAATCTTGAAAGTTAATATAATATTCCTTATCTCTTTTGGATTCAAGTGATAAGAACATTTTTGGTCATATCCCTTCCAGTCCATCCTCCAGATATTTCTGATAACTTTCTTCTGGATTCCTTCCAGCAGCCTGATGTCTTGTTCCTTGTAGAGTCTCCAGAAATGTACAAAGAATGCAAGCTGCAGTTTGATTAGGGACTAGTGTAGTGGAAGCATTGCCTATCATTGTGTCATAGGTAAAGAGAGTAAGCATGTCCTTTCTTCCAAGTATCAGAACAGACTAGTGCAGCACTTCATAAGTCCTTCTCTCAGCTCCTATTTCTCACATCATCCCTCTCACCACAATATTTTCTCTCCTGCCCATAATCTCTTAGTTTTGTTCTTGGCTTTCATTGTGCAATGAAGTCAAAGGCCTTGCTGAACTCCAGGTAGGCCATGCCTACTGGTACTGCCCTGTCAGGTTTAGCTGTTATCCACTGTAGAAATAAATCAAGTTTGAGAGATAGCTTTTTCTAGCCATGAACTGTCCTGGAGATTGTTATCCTTTAGAAACACTACGAGTCTTTCCCACAGAATTATCTGCATGACTTTTCTAATCACTGTTGCCAACAGATCTGCTGTTTCCCAGATTTGTTATACTGCTCTCCCTCACACCTAGTATCTGCCACTTCTATTCTACTCAATGATATGTTGATGATGTCAGTCAGAGAGTCTTACAGCAAACTGGCCACATTTTGGAGGGCTCAGAGAGGTAGCCTATGTGGTCTTTGTGTTTACCTCTCCCAGGGATTGCACATATCCTCTTTACCTCTTTTATCTCTCATCCCATTGGCTGTACAATGATGTCATTCATCCCTGCCTTCCTCACACCAAGTCACCTCTGCTTTTTATTTCTTGTGTGAAGAATGAAGCAAAGCATCCATTCATTCCCTTTACTTTTTCCTCAGTCTTCTTTGCTCTCTGTTCCATCTTTGCTCAGCTTGGTAAGATCTTCCATCCTTTGTATCTAAAAAGGCCTTGTTTCCCATTTTGGACCCTTCTTCCTACTCCCTTTCACCTTTGCTGCCTGCACTACCTTTGTTGTCCTTATTGCTGTGCTTCTTATACATTGCCAAATTTACCTTCTTACCACCTTCCTTTCCATCTCCTGTTGTATGCCCTCACTTTTGTCTCAAAATTCAAGCCTCACATTCCTATGGAACCATATCAACCTACTCTACAATACACCTTCCTTGATTCATTTCCATAGCTTGTTTACTCCTTTAATATGTTTCCAGTCTCCTATTCATGTGTGACCTTCCCCCCCCAGCACAGCATAATCCACTGTTGTAAATTCCACAACAAAACATTGCATTGATAATTTTGACTAGCAGGACCTTAACCTAGTCATCCATGGCCCCCTTCTCAAGGGTTAGGACCTAGGACCACTCCTGGAATTTTGTACTTTATGGTAGAGTTCAACACCAATTCATTGATTCCTCGCAGTCCAAGACCTCAGTCAACTCCTCTCTCTCTTCTCCCTGGATCCTCAAATCTCTCAGTCTGATCCTAGCAGATGTGGATTTCCTATGCCTTTTCTCCCTTCCTCCTTCCCCTGTCCTTTTTGCTGTACTCTAATCTCTCATACACCTCCCTTGGTGAACAATAATACACCACACTGCTCTGCCTCCTTCCTCTACTTTATATGCCTGGGCACTTAACCTAAGTTCTGATCCTGCTCAGTCCTTTGCCCCATTTTTGGTTTGGAGTTCTGTCTTCCTTCTCTGTGACCTCACATCTGATGTCCTCTGATTTTTGCTGAGAAATCTTGCACTGCAGATGACAATTTCATAGTTGATAGTGGTATCTGAAGCTCCTGAGGAAAACAGACTTTGAGAGGATGAAATATGGAAATGAAAACTGTAATTCATATGTGCAAGGAAAAGGACATGGAAAAAGTGCAGGATACATTAAACCAAGAGGAGGACAGGGATTGTATGATTATGTAGGAATTTAAGGAAGTACGGCCCAAGTATGGAAAGTAGAGTGGAGTTGATTTATTTTATATAGGGGTGGGGAGGGGGTTAAGCAACTAGTAAATCAAACAAAGAAAAGGAAAGGTGATGGTTGTATATGAACAGAAAAGTATTATGAATAAGTGAGAAAAGGTAGGCAAAAAGAGAATAGGCTGAGGTGACTTATCATTTTTTGGGTAAAACAAGGGCCATAAAGGGTATGTTAAGAGACTAGTGCTGTAAAGAAATTGAGTAATGGTCAAATGATCTATGGGAGGAAGTGTGTGAGATGGCTAAGACAGCATTGCATTTCGTCCTGGTCTGTGATGTATATTGGAGTCTGCATAGCAGGTACCAAACATATTTCAGGCTGAAAAAGGGTTGATGGTTAAAAGCAAAGCCCTGAATTTGAGGGAGATTGAAATCAGTCAATTACATGTGTGGTGGTTTTGCACAGTAGTCATGTGACTGTGGAAAAGAGTTATGGATATGTAATTTCAGATATATGGGAAGAATATGTAAAAAAAGCTGGTTTTACTGTCTGTCTGGGGTAGAACTGAGAGGCAGAAACTGTAGAAGGGAATAGAGAGTGGAGATTCAAATAGAAGATGAAGTCAAAAGTGTGTGACAGTGAAGTCTTAGAGGTGAACTGAAATGAGCAAGTTTGGCAAAACATCCATTGTATAGGTCATGGGTAAGGAAGATTGGAGAGGGGTCAGGATAGTTAAGTGGATTTCAGGGTTAACTGAGCTGGTACATAAAGGAAAATCAGAAGGGCAAGGCAGTAGGGGTGAGGAAGATGAGGGAGGTGGTGGGTCTACTGTGAAACAAGGGAGGGAAATAAGGTAGTACAGGGTAGAAAGACATTTTAATTGCCCATGAAATGACATAAACATGATTGACAAACCTGATACTGGATGGGAAGAGGAAATACGGAGAGAATAATTATGGATGACATTTCTTCATTACTACACAGGATAGATAACAAGTTGTTGTGATATATGCTTGTTGTGGGGACCTTTTGTGAAAGCTGTTAAGGAGGGGACAGTAAGGGATATTCTAAAAAACTTTTTTGGGGGTTTGAAATGATGTTGTTCAAATTTTTTTTTAATTTTTCAACTGAAGTGATTCAGGCAAAAAATTGAAGATCTCTTATCATGATTACTTTTCAAGCAAATGCAAATTTGTTACAATAAATCTTTATTTCCTCTGAAAAGTGAGGCTGGGATTTGTGTTTTCCATTTAATTGTGTCAATCAGACTAGGCAAAATCCATTCTTATTGGAAGCTAGGGGTGTAAAGCTTTGCACAGTGATAAGAAAAATACAATAAAAGGAAAAGTATGCGCTTAGTAAAACTAATTTTCATCAAAGATTTGTTATGCAGCAATTAGAAAACAAGTACAATGCAGTAAAAACACATTGTCCTTATGCCATGAATTAATTCAGTGACAAACTTGAAATATACTAGACTCTGTGCAATTATTTTCTTGGTATTGAATGACACTACAAAAACTACTAAGACAGTTGCCATTGATTTAACTCCATGATGTGCAACATTTTCCTGGAAATATTGCAAACAGGAGCCAGAAATAGTCTAGATTCTGAAGGAGTCTTTAGCAATGAAAACGCTGTGGACTATTTCTGGCTCCTGTTTGCAATTTTTCTTTGTTGTTTTTTTTTTTTGTGTGTGTGTGTGTGTGTGTGTGTGTGTGTGTGTGTGTGTGTGTGTGTGTGTGTGTGTGTGTGTGGGTGCGTGCATGCGTGCGCGCATTCTAACATTTTCCTGTAGTTTGTTTGCATACACTGGGCAGTTATGTCAATACATTTGTTGTATATAGCCTGCCTGGGTCACATTGCTTTTCACTCTTTCACATTTGAATGAGTCATACTGTGCATATATCCCTTATAAAGAAGCATTTGTCAAGCTTTTAAATCATTAAAAGTTTATATAGTGGGAAATGAAAGTCATTAAAAAAGCTCCATGAAACTACTTGCTTTATTCACAAGGTCACATGGTTTCTGACATTTCTGGTTCTCGTTTGTACTAAAGCTGCTCACTGCTAATTAAAGAATTCATGCCATCATCATGTTCTCTTCTGCAAGAAAATATGATGCTTGCAGAAGACATTATTCAAATGTGTCCTACCTACCCATCAACCTGCCTCTGCAATGATTCACCTGGGAACAAACTGCAGAGTCAGTGAGGAGAATCTATTGCTAACTCTAAACGGTTTGCTAAACTGTGTTAACTACAAACCAACGTTTCTAAGGAAATATAGAACACAGAGTATGTTGCACTTAGCTGGAGGGGATGTGGAGGGTCCCCCACATAAGGAGTGAGGAGGATGCTCTGCCCTTCCTCACTTGAGAGCTGATTTTTAGTCCACATACGTTAGCAAAACATTTTGGGCCAATAATGTTTCTGCTATTGTGATGGTTATTACTGATCTCTCAAACAGAGCACATTCTGGGTTTGTAATTAGTGCTGGTATTCACACAATCTGGGTGTTATCAGAGTTTGTTTCACACACACACACACACACACACACACACACACACACACACACACACACACCCACAAACAAACACACACACACACACACACACACACACACACACACACACACACACACACACACACACACACACACACACACACACACACACATATACATATATATATATATATATTATGGAGTGTTGAAGCACCCAAAGTGCACTTGGTCCATAAATAGTTTAGCATTGTTATAAACCTCTATGAGCATAGCAGCTTGTGCAAGTATATATGAATGGGAGTGTGTATGCATGTGTCTGCACTTCCTTGCAGATTAGGTGCCTGTGCTTTTTTCTAACCTCATCAAATTATATTTGTTATAAATTAAGCATAAAATAAATAAATAACATAACAAAATTATTTGTGTGTGCTTGTATATCTATCTATCTATCTATCTATCTATCTATCTATATATATATATTTTTTTTTTGCACAAGGGGTTGGGGGTGTCACTTTAGCAGCAACAATCATCTATAGCTAAGGCTTACACACACACACACACACACACACACACACACACACACACACACACACACACACACACACACATACACACACACACACAAATATATATTTAAAATATAGCAGTATATTTCATATGTAATATATCATTTCTGTCTTAGTCAATCCACCTGGACTAAAGAGATACAACATGGAACTCTTTAGGAAAATGTAAGACAGAGCAGCATTAGCAGAACATAAAATCCTGAGACTTTTTGCTTGCATGCATTCTGTCATTTATAATACTCTGCTGATAATGTCTTACACTCAAACAGAAATGGCAGAGCGTAATACAGACAGACATTGGTTGGTGCTGTGCATCATGCTGCCTCTGTCTCTTACCCCCCCCCCCCCCAATAGAGATTCAAGTCGTAAGGCAGTCTCACAGCTTGGCAGACAGAATCAGTGTGACAGTTATGACAGAAGTCCAATGCAGGCTGTGAAGAAGCTCAGCATATAGTAAACAAAAGTGAACCTGGACAAATAACTGCTGCTGATTTATGAAAGTTACTTGTTGAATAAAGTACTTTAGAAGGTGACTTATGCGATGCACCTAAAAGACTGGTACTGCAGCCCACAGAAAGATACAGCAATACCTAGGACAGATGAAAAGGTCCCCTTGTCACGCTTTCTCCTTTGTTGACAAGGTCAAGAACATGCAAACAAATGAGGCTTTTTAAATGCCCAGTGTATCTGTAAAGTATCTGTAATTTAAGTACGTCTGTAAAAGTTTTATTCAGTCATTTTTTGTGGGGGCTTTATCGCTATGTAGCTTCCAAAGGGGTTTGTATTCCTCTGTACTTGCTACTTAAGATAATCAACTTAAAAGTCACTGTAGCATATGAAAGAAACTCCCTCCCATTGCAGTGACTCCTGTCTTCAGTGAAAATTTCAGCTTTATTCAGGTAGTTTTGCCATCTTCTAAGTTTGGTTACACTGAAGTCAACTCCCTGACCTAGTCCTAAACAAACAATATGCATTTCAGTTATCACCATTTCATAAGGAACATTTATTGATACATTTCCAAACTGTTATTTAGTCTAATTTCTTGAAGTGACATTATGTTTTTTTTTCCATACTGATTTTGTTGAAGACCAGCATTCTAGTGTATTTTATGGCTGCCTAGGGAGAATACTGTGAGATATGGATATGTGTGTGTATGTATGTTCTGTGCCGTGCATAAAGAAGACAAAAAAAAAAAAACTGTTACACCGATAAATTAAACTTTAAGAACGCTTGCTGGTCCACCATCATTAAAACATCAGCAGTGGTTATGCTACTATTCAGCTGTCTTTTGCAGGCAAATGATACTTATAAATTAAATACAAACAGTATAAACTGCTATCTTTCTTGACACAAGTCCAGGATTGCACAGTAGTTGCATCTATTGTTCTACTGAAATCCTCCTCTCTGATCTCTGATGGTTACCCGCCATGGGTTCCCTTATATCCATGTGCAGCATTTTGCCCCCCAATGTGCCTTGGTAATCAGATTCTGTGTAAGCACACTGCTTACATCTGCCACATTTAAAAGTTCTGACATCACCCACGTTAGATCTAACATGTGGTCTCTCCAAATTTTTTTTAGTGTGACAGATATAACCAGTGTGCTTACATAGAATCTGCTTACCAAGGGACAATGTGGGCAAAATACAAACTTGGATTATCGGAGACAGATATTTCTGCTACACAACAAAGGTTGTTTACTTAACAACGTGTCAGTCTTGCCCAGCATTTTATGTCAGCAAGACCAATAATGCTTTTAACAAACGTATCTACCAACATCTTTACAGCATAATGGAAGGGATGATAAAAGTGCTCTTGCAAGGCACGCTTTGATATGTGAAGGATTTACTTCATTTAAATTTTGTATTTTAGAATGTCTTGATATGGATAATCAGAGTGGTGATTGGGAAAACTGCCTTATGTACAAGGAACTGATTTGGGAGCTGACTTTGGATGCAGCCAACAATTCATGTTTGAATGAGGCCATTTCCATTGCTTGTGTGTTGAAATACAAAGCCTCTATTTTATAAATAAATTTAAAGTTATTTTCATAACTTTTTAAGTTCAACAACATATACTGCTATATTTGTTTTGTTATGGTGTATACAGCTTTAAGAGAGTTGGTGGGTTTCTGATATATTTAACACTGTTTGGTTACTATATATATGT
Source organism: Protopterus annectens (assembly GCF_019279795.1). Lineage (NCBI taxonomy): Eukaryota > Metazoa > Chordata > Ceratodontiformes > Protopteridae > Protopterus > Protopterus annectens. Next base: position 1,929,873,141 of record NC_056741.1, read on the forward strand.
ATATATGGGGGTTGTGTTTTGTTATGATTCAATGGCGTCTAATGTTTTTTCATGTTTTACAAGTAGTTCTGAAGATGTCTAGCATGTTTTAGATGAAAGCTCTCAACCTTTTATTTTACTTTATTATTTTTATTAAAGTTCAAAGATTTTATTTTCTGAATCCACTGTTCTCAATCATCTGAAGTGGAAATAAAACTCACAGCCTTCTGGTCTTCCAGCACCAAAGGCGGGTGTACTACCTGTTGCATCACTGTCACTACTTTATTAATAAATATTTGATTCCCCTCATAGAAACCAAACCTAAAATTTATTACCAAATACTAAGTAAGCCTCGCAAACACAAGCTGTTTGTCTTTGAATGAAATAAAAACATAAAACAAAGAAGGAGAAACAATAGCATCTCAAAGTAGTTTAATTGAATAATAGCGCTTAACAATGTAAAGAACCTCAAATTTTAAAGTTATACAAGCCTATGTTCAGTTTTACTAAAGAATTCTACCTTAACAAAGGCTTTTTAAACCCATGACCTAAAGATAAAATCCTCTTCCATTTGTCCCTATGCATTTAAAGTGTAAAAAATATCTACTTAAAATCATTAAAACAGCATGATAAAGTGAAATCAACTTTGGTTATAATCAACTTTATGTTTAAGTAAGGCCTTATACACAGTCAATGTTTTACTGAGATGGCATATTGTTCACTTTAAGCAGGACCTTTGCTGGTAGAAAGTATCAAAGACACATCTATACTGCATGGATAAAACACAGAAAGAAAATTACTCACTGTAAAGAGAACTCTCTTAGAACTAGCCACTGACAGCAGCAGATGTCTGTGCTTTATTACACTAGGTGAGATAAATAATTTGGAGGTCACTGGTGGAATATTGTTTTCATTGCAATCCAGTAAGCTTTTGACACCTGCATTCCTTCAAAAATAATGCCTCCCCTGTTGCTCCTGGAAGCATTCCTCAAGTAAATATTTCAAAGTGAATATCTCCAAAGTCTCAAATCATATTAGTCAGAAAATGAAGAGCTCTGCACATGTTCCCTTGATATCCCATATTAGAATGCACCCAACCCAGTGGTTTAGAATGGTCTATAAAGCAGTTGCACAACAATCACTTGTGTACCCTTATATATCTGTACTAAAACTTAGAAGATTTCCAGCAGAAAAATCCAAGTTTCTAAACCTTGTGGGTTCTTCCTTACCCACCGAAGTGGGCAATGTTGTACTGTACTGGTTTACCGGATGCACAGTAGCAAGTGCTACCCAAACCCCGCAAAACACCCAGCAACAGGTTGACATCAAGCAGTAGTCATGAATAAACATTATTGTATTCCTCATCTGCATGAATATTCATTTGAAACAAGGCATGTTTGTCGGTTGCCTCGTATGTATGTGCCTTTTTTTTTTTATTATTAACTTGGTGACGTTTTGCAAAACAGACAGAAACCAGGTATTTTAAAGCTTCCAATCATAAAAGCTTTAAAACAAGTTAAAAATCATCTTACTAAGGAAAACAAATGCAAACATAACCATGATCCACACTAACCATCTGGGAACACACATCAGTCTTATATTTCAATAAATATATACATTCCTAAAACAACTGCATGGGTACAGAAGCTACTCATTCACACTTACCACAATATATGTACAGTGCAATACCATGCTCCCAAACTAAAACGAAACAGATAATACAGTTATACCAACTCATCCCGACATTAAACAAAGCCATCTGGGAGCACACAGAGATCAGCACTCAAATCACTTCATTTGTCTTCTTCGTCTTTCAGCTTTTCCCGGTTAGGGGTCGCCACAGCGGATCACCTGTCCGCTCATGATTGGCAGTAGAGTTTTATGGTGTCAAGTTGCCAGCCTGGAGCCCAACCTTCCACAGAAGGCACACACACACACACACACACACACACACACACACACACACACACACACACACACACACACACGCACTCACGCCAATTTAGAGTGTCCATGTCTTTGTGATGTGGGAGGAAATCGGAGCACCTGGAGGAAATCCAAGTGACCACAGGGAGGACAGGCAGACTCCACACAGAAGGCACCCCAGCAGAGGATCGAACCAGAGAACCTCTTGCTGTGAGGTGACAACGCTAACCGCTGCACCATATATTTCCTAATTTGTCCAGTCACATGCAAGTTATTGTAGAATTATGGTACAGGTCTACAAACATATTCCTACCTTGCTTAATACTCTACATATTTGATGAAGGTGCTAAACTGAATATTTTACTGTGATTACCATTTTACTTAAAGTATGAATTTTCTTTGATTATAAACAAATATTACTTTTTCCCTTTGTTTTTGCAGGGGGGCAAGCCTCCCTGCAACCCCCACACCACCCACTACTTGAATATACCAACTCCAAAATTGCACTACATTGAGGAAGAGGGTAAACAAAGACTACACAATGAATATTCATACTATCACAGGCGTTCTCATACTCTATCCCTCTTCCTGGAGAAACAAGCAAAAGTCAGATGTGTTTATCAGCAATCAGTGTATGCATGATGTCACTGACAAATTTGCATTGCATGCCAGGCATGCTTCATTTGCATAGCACATCACAGGCATTAGGCTTGTCAGTCACTCTGACCATGCCCATTCCTGCACAAAATGGCTGGTGAGCCAGTACACTACAACAAAGCCCTGGAGTGTTATATGAGTATTGGTATCTGTACTATGCTGCTACAATGTGCAGCAGAGATATGCAAGGTAAGTAGAAGCTTCTCAATATTCTGAGACAGTTATGCTTCTCAAATTCGGGGGGTGGGACATATATGCTATCTTATTCTGTCTGTAAATAAACATCTATCCTAAATTAATTCTGATGCATTGACCAGCTGTTATAGATCAATAACTTTTTTTTAATTTCTTTACCAAAATACAGAGCTAATAATTACTCCACATTTTCTACAAACATTACAGAATGGTGCTCTCTGATCATTAATCCTCATGTCAGGTATTCATTTGTGATGAGCTTTGTGATTGCACATTGCCCATGGTCATAGTAGCAGAGCCTAACATGTGTAGGCATCTCCACTGACTTCCACTGCAGGACAAAATTTGGCATTTTATATATAAATCAGCAAGACACATACCATCTCCTAACTTTGCATGCATTAGTGTTAAGAACATCTACCTCATCCTTCAGTAACGTTTTAGTTAATTTATTTATTATTTAAGTCTGACTGGGACAAAACCCATTTTCAGCTGAGGCCAAGTTCTCCTCCTAGACTATAATCTGAAAGTAGTACAAAAAAAGTCAAGTACCACATGCACATAAGAAATAATGTAAGGGATGAGTGAAAATAGTGTAAGAAAAGTTTCTTTGCTTTGAATGCTGTTAACTGCTGCAAGGTAATATGCCACCAGGTCACAGAAACAAACATCATCATCCGAGATTAAGGAATTGCAGCATATTTATGAAAATAAGCTCTTTAGTTTTGTGGCGGTGGGAAGCAACCTGCTAAAAAGTATATGGCTAAGCAGACCAGGCTGCCAGGGTACATTAAGGAAACCTAGTAGGTAGCAACTACATTATTCTACCTGAAGTGTCAGTAGTTTTACATATACAGGATATTGTGATACCAGGGTAGATAATTTATCTTATAACTTCCCTTATACTTGTTTTACATTAGGTGCATTTACAGTAAAATACATTATTGATTGTACAACAGATATATACTAAACTGGGGATCCTTTTCCCTTCCTCCATGCCTTGTTATCCATTAACTCATATTTTTTGATGTATGCCTTGGAGTTAACATGGGATGCTAAACATATACACATATCTATATCTAGGTATATAAACATTTGAAAACCTAACAGGCAGAAAGTAAAATAAATATGCTACTTTTGTATTATTCTATGTTATTATACTGTTGTTGGGGTGTGTAAGTATATATATATATATATATATATATATATATATATATATATATATATATATATATCGGGTCTATATTATGATATCGCATGCTCAGAAGAGCGAACAACATATAATCGACCCCATGTAAGGAAAAGCTTACAACGTCGAAACCTCAGAACAGCGATTTTTTTCCCAAGGGAAAAAAATTGCTGTTCCGAAAAAAAAAAAACTGGAAAACATTACATAATGTGGGGGGCTTCACCCCCACACCCCCTGACGTGGGGGGCTGTGCCCCCCACACCCCCCTACTTAAATATACCAACTCCGAGATCGCACTACAGTGCCGAAAAGGGAAAGTAGCGAAAAAGGCCAAATTCAGCTTATTCCACTTGACTCTTGCCATCTTCCCCTCCCAGATAAAATCCTTCAGCTCTTTATTAATTGCTATCCACAACTTCACTGCTGGTTGATAAAAATATACTTGACCTGTGTGCATAAAACTAAAGGGACTAACAACATTTTAACTGCATGTTTCTTGCTAGCCATATACATATAACAGAACTTCCAGTTTCTTAAGTTTTGTATTAGCTTTTTTCCCACATATCCTTAGCTGCCACACCAGACTCCTTTTCAATCCATATTCCTAAGTACTTGATTTTACCATATCCCTATAAATATGGATATTGCTGACCCAGTCCGTGTGTGGGTACATAACTGACAGCTACTGCCTTTGTTTTAGCTTCATTAATTTTATATCCTGAGCAGATATGAGACTTCCTCAAAATGTTCCACAACAGTGAAACATCCTTTTCTGGTTTTATCAGGTATAAAATTATATCTGCAAATAGAACCAGCTTTTCTTGACTACCACACCAATTATATCTTTGAATTTCTGAGTCCCTTATTTTCTTTGCCAGTGGTTCTACATGTAATTCAAGTAGAAAGGGGAAAGAGGACAGGACTGCTTGGTTCCTCTGCTCAAACAAAAATTATCACAGAGGAACCAACCCACTCTAATTGTCACCTCCGATCACTGATATATCCTCCTAATCAACCTTATAATTTTATCAGGAAATGAAAATGCTTCCATTTTCCTGCTCATAAGCTCCCAGCTTACTCTGTCAAATGCTTTCTCTGCATCAAGACTCACCACCAACAGTGATATTTTGTTACATTCTACTTCACTCTGGATCATCAGTGCTTTGTTAATGTTGTCAAATGTTTGCCTCCCCTCCACAAAACCATAATGATCCATATCTATCAATTTTGGCATCACCTTTGCCATTCTTTTAGCTATTGGAGACATAAACACCTGATAATCATGGTTTAGGATTGAAATGGGCCTGGATGAAATTGGTCTGATGGGTCTTTACCCTCTTTAATTATTACAGCCACTACCACTTTCTTCCAGGATGTTTCTGCTTCTCCTCCTCTTAAAATACTGTTAAACAAAACCTTCCATATCTTTATCAGTTTTTCCCTCGTAGCTTTCAAGCTTCCACAGGAATACCATCTATTCCTGGTGACTTTCCTGTACATTGGTTATATATCATTGCTTTTATCTCATCTCTTCCTAACCTGTTAGTAATTCAGCCTCATCTGTCTCTAACCTTGGCATATTTAATTCTTCCATTAACATTTCAATTTGTACCTCTTCTTGATTTCCATATTTCTCTGCTTTATACAGACTTTTAAAAAATTTCCAAAATATTTCTAGTACCTCTACAGGATCTCTTTTACCTTTTTTGTTATAGGCTCCCTAAGCTTGGTGAAAAAGAAAGCAGGTAGTCAATACAATCCCAGCAGTCACAGTGAAGTATACTGAACGTAAGTTTATTTTTAAATCCACAAATGTTTTCGTTACTGTTTAACAGTAACTTCATCAGAAAACCAGTTAACAAAAAAACGCCAAGCTTTTAAATAGTAAATGGCGCCAAAACAGAACCTAAAACGTCACAACAGCGTCATATTGAAATAAAATACCTTTGCATTTGACAGTTAAAGTGCTACAGCTATATTTTTAAATATGTTCTATAAAGTACTTTTTAAAATTAATTAATTGAAAATAGCTAAAAACTTTTAAAAAGGTAATAAAAGCATAAGCCTTTACTTATTAGGACAATCAAACACACTATTTGTTTAATATTAATCATAAATTTTTAAAGTATGGTAGGATAGTTTAATATAAGTGAAATTTTTTTTCATGGCTTCTTATCACATTATTAAGAGACAGATCGCATAAGTTACCATCTGTACTGATGAACCCAATAATTAATTAAAAAAGTTAAAATACTCCTTCTCTTATTACACATCCCTCTCCTATGTAAATCCCAAAATGTTATTTATTTATCTTCGGTTATTAATGGTCACTTAGTGAATATTTTTTTCTACTTCTTTTTTCTCATAGTTAGAAGGTTTACCTCTGAGAGCTTCTCAATTTCAACACACAAGTTATATTACAATTTTCATTGAGTCCAGGTGCAGAGAACGTGTCTAAGGTTAATTGCCACTCCAGCTCTTGAACCTCTAGTTTTAAAGAAAAGGGGCCACCTCTGACATCGAAAGGAATATGGTCAATGGCTAAGAAATAGAAACTGTGACCAGGATAGATTCCTATATGTTTAGCCAAAGCGTTGTCATCTTTGTTTTTCCTTATGGCATAAATATGCTCATAAAGTCTTTCTCGTAATTTTCAGTCAGTCTTTCCTACGTAGAAAGCTGGGCAATAGTCGCAGATCGCTAAATACACTATAGACTTGGACTCACAGTTAAATCTATAGTTAATGTAATATTTCTTGTCTCTGATGGTAAAAGAGTTTGCAGGTTTTATATAATTACACTGTTTACATGTGCCACAAGGGAATGTTTAACTGTCAAATGCGAAGGTATTTTATTTCAATATGACGCTATTGTGACGTTTTAGGTTCTGTTTTGGCGCCATTTACTATTTTAAAGCTTGGCGTTTTTTGTTAACTGGTTTTCTGATGAAGTTACTGTTAAACAGTAACGAAAACATTTGTGGATTTAAAAATAAACTTACGTTCAGTATACTTCACTGTGACTGCTGGGATTGTATTGACTACCTGCTTTCTTTTTCACTAGTTTGGTTTTTGTGTTTTCGAGTGTCCCTAAGCTTGGTGACAGCCCTTTCTACTTTCTGTTGCCCGAGTCATTGTGCGAAAAGTTTTTATGCTCTGGAGTTGTCATCAAAAAACAGTTGCTTAATAGCAATCTTTCTAAACTCATGCATATTATCAAGGTAATCCCTTATTTTCTATTTAGCATTCTGCAATTGCTCCTTTTCTTGTTCTGGGAGATGTCACCTATTTTGCATTTCTTTAACATGTCAGTCCCTCTAAATAATTCTTGTTACTTATAAACCACATCTTTGTCTCTTTTATCTCCACCCTATTTTTAAACTACACTTTAATTTTATTGCATTCTCTAGTTATATTTTCATAAGAAATTTCTATCTTCTAACTCCCAAATAATTTCCACTACCCATTTCTTAAATTCCTCTCTTTTCAACAGAAAGGTAGGAAAGCACGTGTTTCATTTTTATTTCATTACCCTACATTTTTATTTTAGTTATTATTGGTGTGTAATCTGAAATAGTTATTAGATGCATAGCAAAATGTTCAATTAGCAGTACATGTTCCTGTGAAATGTAAGTTCTGTCTAGCTTAGCCCAGTTTTTGTATCTTGGGAAATCATATATAAATTCACTCGAAACTTCTACTACTGAATTCACATTTTCCATGCCAAATATTTTCTAAATTTCTTTAAAAATCTGCCCTCCTTTGTTATATTTTCCCATCTGGGCCCCCCAGACACATCTTCACTGCTACAAGTCAAATTCTAGTCTCCACCTATAAGTAATATTCCTATCTGAAAGCTGATTATTTCTCCCAGAATTTCCTTAAGCTCCATTATGACAGTTTTAATTGGACTAGCCCCTTAGTACTGTAAATCTACCATTATTATATTTTTGTTATCATCTTCTATCACTATTGGAGCTCCTCATGCAATTAATATAAGTTCATAGGTTCATAGGTTCATACTAGGCTATCTGCCCGAGGGCATTTACAAGCCTAGCCCATAGTTTTGTGGCTTACGCCACCCCTTTAGTATGGGGAACTATACCCATTATTTTGCTGTGCCTCTGTCGAGCAGTGACACTGAGGTAATCCCTGGGGTATATCTGCGATCTCCCATCCATTGGTCAAGATTTCTCTTGAACAAGGCCAGCGAGGTGCTCTGCCTCACATATACCGGGATTTTGTTCCATAGCATAGGGAGTCTTTGGGTGATGAATCTATCCCTCCAGCATGTCCTATTAATAGCCGTGTCGAGGTTTGAGTCTCCCGCCCTTGTGGCTCTGATGGATCTAGATTTTTTGAGACTCCTCTTTTCCTTTGTCCCAGGTATTCACTGAATATCCATCCTGAAAATCTTTCTTTAGCAAATTCACATGTTCAGTTCTTTCCAAATGTGTCTCCTGTAGAATAACTATTTGCACTCTACATTTTTAATATAGTTTCCTACTCTTTCTTTTTTTGCATATAGCTGTGAGACTAACTTTTAAAGATAATATAGAAAGCATCATTATGTTAAAAAGTTATTATTCCCACCTTTTATGTGTGACAGCTTTTTTTGCTAAGTATCTAGTTTCAGCTTTTTTGTTACATGCACACACAGGTTGATCTTTTATACTGTTGTTTCTTGTCATATCCATTTGAACTTATGTCACATCTTACAAAACGTTTTGTTTTATAGAAAGCCCTCAAACAGAAAAACAAATAAACCCTTAAAACCTATTAACTTAATAGTAAGACACAAAACTATGTATATCTTCAAATATTGAAGCTTTGTCCCAAACTGGCAGCCAAGGTCTCAGACTTCAGTTAACCTAAAAGGAGGGTTATCCATGCTAAGATGCATGGTATAGACTGTGCTTCTCCTAAGTCTGTCTGGTTTTGTATTATCTTTATTTGCTCTCCCAGACTGAGAAAACACTTGAATGCTTTCAGAAAACATTATCTCCTAGCCATTGAAAGAAACAAGTATTCTTTTTTTATTGCTTTTTATCAGATTATCTCCATGGAGACATGTGAACCAGATACAGAGTTGCTTCTACAAGCATCTATTTATTTGCTAAATGAAAGCTTGATTATATTCAATGTTATTTTTATTTGCTGTCTCTTAAAACTTATTAGCTCAAGCCAAAAGCCTTAATCCAGTCATTTCCCTATAGAAGAATGAGAAAAAGCACATGCATTTTTCTTGTATCATGCTCTTTTGACCAGACTTTTCTTCCTTTTTTATGTCACTGTGCCTACATTTCTTAAAACTGAACAAGGAGAAAAAGAAAAGAAGGGAAAAAAAAAACAGGGGCACCTGTTTACTTTGTTATCCCCATTACACTTGAAGCTAACTGAGAACACTTTAATTTATAGCATGCAGATTATAGCATGCATTATAAAAATACCACTGTTAAGAACAACATTTTGTTTTGCTTACAGTTAACTCTCTCCCTCCTCTTCCCCCTCTTCTAAGTGCTCTTCCAAATATTAATGACATGAAATAGGGGATATGCTTTTGAGTCAACTACACATTTAACAAGGTTAAAAAAAGTCCATTATTTCCAGGTTTTCTTGTTCTGTTATGTTTCACAAATATAATTAATGCTTTATAAGCCCACATTTATTTGTAAATTTCTGAGTTGCTCATTTTATTCTTATCTCCTCCTCCAAAATCCAACATACTCTCAGTTCTTCTAGTCAACTGTTGTGCTTTTTTCTGCCTCTCAAGCACTTTTCATTGAAACATTGTTAAAGGTTTCACTGGCACAGCCCCTATGTGATCCTCATTACCAGAAGAACAAGAAGCAGAATCCCCTTCTGTTTCACAACTCCCTTTTTGTTTGACAAACTTTTGTATTTCCTCCGAAGCATGTTCTGCATCAAAAAATTATTTTGTCCCTCCAGGAAATATATTCTGAAGATAGTTGGGTACAGCAGGTTGAATCTCAAAGCTGCTTCTCAACATGTCCTGATCAATGGAATAAATTTACTCCTCTTCTGCCTGGTGTACAGTGAGTAATCATTGCCACACTCTACTGTTTCCCACTTCCAGTACTTTGTCTTTCTCCCACAGTTTTGTCAGAATCAGCTATTAATGGTCTAGGTTGCTTTCTTATGGCCATGTTTGGAGGATGCATTTAATGTGCCCTTTCAATTAACAAATCCTGCTGTGGAATACTAGTCCAGTGGATTATTTGTGCTTTCATAAAATTAAATAAGTCCATTCCTTCTAGCTTCTCTGGTACAGCAAAAGATGTCAGGTTTCCCCTTCATGTTCTACTCTTTTTTGTACAGCAGAAAATCTCAGGTTTTCCATATGTGTTATGTCCTCTAATTCTACTCTTTTTTGAAGCATCTCTTCTTGAGCCATTTCATCTTCAGCCAGCCTTTCTTCATTTTTAACTCTGATTTTTGCAATTTGTTCAACTCAGCTGAATATCTGTTTAAAGTTTCCTCCATTTATTCCAGCCTATTGTTATTTGAGTTGATATACTCCATCAGTGTTTTCATTCATTTTAATCAGATATGAGTACATTTGACTTATTTTTTTCTCTCTAGGTTACTGGAAGTCATGTCTTACACCAAAGCTGGAGCTTGCACTGCTTTTTGCTGAACAGCTGCATATTTTTTCCCAGTCAGTGTTTTTTCTTCAGCTTGTATGATAGAAATTCAGAGAACCTGAAAGAAAATAATTTTTGCTAGTATCCAAGGTAGTGCACTTACTATCCAGTTGCTGACATTTACCAAAAAATATGAGTTTACTGGCTCTCTCTTTTGAGTTTCTGTTTTCACACTGGGAGAGCTGAAATTAAGCCATTACTCAATGTGCAGCCATCTTGGAAGCAGTCACAACTTCCTCTTGTTCAATATTTACTCTGTGTATATTCTGAACATAAATAATGTTCTAAACATTTCAATTTTGTTACTTTGTTCCAATGCATGCAAGCTCTTTAAATGCAAAATCAACTTGTTTCATTAGGTGTACTTTTGCAAAGGGATTTTCTACAACTTCTACACACTTAATCACAGGGCATTCTTTCTATTATGCTTATAGCCACACCTCATGCAGAATGTGTCAGTGACATAGTTCTCTTGACTATTTTAGACCTTTCCATCTGTCATGATGTTTTGCACAATTGCATTATGTGAGCTCTATTAATTTGACAGAGGTGTGTTATAGATCTTTCACTTTGATATTAAATCATATTCTACCAAAAATCTTCCCCTTGTTTCAGCATTTTTTATTCTAAATATGATTCTGTGTTGTGCTATTGTATCACATAACTCACAAAATTCACAGTGTTTAGCTTGAAAATGTAATTCAGTGATGTAAGCACCAATCAAGTCAGTGAAACTTTGCACCCTTAGAAGGAAATAGTAGTTGTGGCAGATTTTTCTCTATAAATCCTTTGCTTATTACAGCAATATTTTTTCCATGTCAAAATTAAATTGCATTATAAACTTTTTTGACTTCTCCTGTGATGTGCAGAAATGTAATACTCTGCAATTGTTTTAGGCTTGTTGGATGTTGCACTTGTCGAGAATAACTTCCAATTCTCATTCAAGTTACACTACAGAAAAAGAGGGAGAGAGAGGTTTCAGGTAGCTGAAGTTGCATTTTTCAACTAGTGGTGAAATAACTTGCAATTAATGCAAAAACTGTGTAACACTTGGTACTCAGAATGCTAAAAACGAGGCAGATATGGACTGCATGCTATAGCACATGCAGGATACAAACCCATGTGAGTTATATTTGTGAAGTCTGACAGAGACAAAGACACAGATTCCTTAGAGATATGCACTCATATGTTACAGATGCAGTTCATATATGTATATATGTAATATTCATTTAAGATCCAGGACAGCGTATTTGCTGAGCCTCGGTGATGTCTGTCCTGCTGTACTCTTTAAAATACCTGCAGGAAGTCTGCTTTCTTAGCAGGTGCAACCGCATACCAACATCAGATTTACAAAATAACACATTTCAGTCTCTCCCAATAAACAATGTACTCATACCTCTCAACTGTCCAGATTTTCACAGAATGTCTAGATTTTTGCCTCATGTTTTTGGTCTGTTCCTCATAAAATTTGTTGTTTTCTGGATTTTTGTGGCAAATCGGTGAGGTTTTAATTCACCAAAATAGACATTTGAGTATCAGATTTCATATCCTTCAGAAAATATGTGGTAACACAAGACATTTTATTCCAGCAATTTTCTAAATTTTTTAAGAGCAATATTTAAAATTTGTCCCTATTTGGGGGGGGACTTTGTTCCCCCCATTATTTTTGGCTTTCACCAGATTTTTTGTGCTAAGAGGTTGAGAGCTATGAATGCACTGCAGCTCCCCTCAAAGCATCTGTGGTCCTCTATGTTAATATAATAATACTGACAAGGACCAACTGGATTTTCGGACCGGATAACAACCAACACTTGAAAACAATACAATCTGAGGGGTTCAAGGAGAAAAATGGTGGAATAGAAAACTTGCTTTAATAAAACAATAAATCAAACACAGTTAAGCACTTTCATTCCATAAAATTTAGTCTAGTTCTGATAAAGTTCTTAAAATGTATGGAACTGTGGTGACTGTGCTGTTACTACATCCCTCATAATACATGTGGCATTTAATTCATTTGCTGATTAGATTAAGTGAACTGTCTTACTCAGACAATCTTGGGCCATAGCTCCAGTCACAATGACAAGGGTAAATGCAATATAATGGACAATTTACAGTAACTCACCAACAACCAGATTTTGGGGTATGAAAGGAGACCAAACGACCAACAGACAACTAATGCAGGTATGTGGAGAATATAGAAACAGTACAAAGAAGGTAACCTAAGTTGAGGACTGAGCTGCATCCCTGGAGATGTAAGAGTTCTTTAACAATAAACTATCATGCTATAAATGTTGTGTAACTGCATCCCTCACAGTACCTGTAATGTTACAGAATTGTTCACAGAGCTTGTGTTGTTAATAAATCTGTTGTACTAGTAGAAGTACTACTAGTGTTACTGCATTTATAATACCTGCACAGTTACTGCATCCCTCATAGCACCTGTACTGTTACTGAGTTGTTCACAGATCTTGTGAGTTACTACACATGTTGTACTAATACTACTGTTACTGCACTCATAATAATACCTGCACAGTTACTGTCACCGTGCTTCTTCTACATCCCTAATAGCACCTAAGCTTTCTGCATTTCTCATGGTACCTGTGAAATTCATGCATTCCTTGTGATATTAGCAGTGTGTTACGACACCACTGCAGTGCTTCTGATGTTACTGCATCCCTAGCAGTATTATTTATTTATTTAACATTTGTTTACCGGGAAAGTCTGACTTGGAACAAAGCCAATTTTCAGTGGAGGCCCAGGGAGAAATACTCTAGACGCATGTCTTAGTAATGTGGGAGGAAACCGGGGTACCCGTAGAAAACCCACACAAATGCAGGGAGGACATGCAGACTCCACACAGAAGGCACTCCAGCCAAGAATTGAACCAGAGAACCTCTTGCTGTGAGGCAACAATGCTACCGCTGCACCACTGCGCCATCCCGTACAGTATCTGTGATGTTACTTGATCATCTGTAATAAATTTGTCTTATAAAAGTACAGCCACAGAAAGGGCATACATTTCTGACATTGACTCCCTGTGCCCACCTCACCTTTGTTTATTTACTTTGTATGCTTTTGTTTATCAGGAAAATCCATCTGGGTTATTCATCCATGTTCAATGGAGACCTGGGGAGAAAAGCTCCATGAATAACAAACATATAATACAGGATCAGAGATTATGTCCAGTGTTAGGCCCAATCAGTACAAACACAGAAATGAATAGATTGGATGAATGAATGTAAATTACTTTGAACAAAGCTTTGTGCAAAGATGTACAGGAGTACACCTAGAAAGAGATCACAATTATATAACCAGGCAGAGGGGAGGATTTCAATATGCGATAGCTGTCATTAAAATAATGATTAGGATTATATGCCTCTGAGCATATTATTCATAATGTCTTCATATTAGGCTATGTTGTTTCTGCTAGTATGGCTGTAGCTGAATACATGAATTTTGTTAGCATTGTATAAAGGAAGTGATATGTGCTGCAGTAAATTAACTAAGAATAGCTTCAGTCTGAATGAATATTCGGTAAGTGAGATTAAATATATACAATAGGTGCACTGACAATATTAGTCTTATTATGTATAATTAGGGTGTACAAGAGCTAGGGGTTAGTTGGTTACTAATATAGGAGCAGCCAAATTATTTACAAGCATAAAAAATACCCATATTATGTGTACTTTGGGAGCACATTACCGGTTACTAGGTACTACTATAAGGAGGATGGGGACAGGTAAAGTTAGGTAGAGCAGAAAAACTGCATGACTGTATTAGGCTGAACATTATAAAAAGTCAACTTTGAGGTGTACAAGAAAAACATAGGCTGTTTTCAATTAAAAAGGCTCTTAATGTTATTTTCAAGTTACATAGTGCTATGTTTAGCTTTATGGTTATGGGAAATGCATTCCAGAGTTTAAAGATGTGCCTAGAGTACAGGGCATCACTGTTAGTATTATTGGATCTGAGGGTTCTAGTTAAGAGACTGACTTGTGAAAACAATTGTGTTGGTGTGGAAAATCTCCGGGGTAGGTTTGCAGGGAAAAAGAATGATCTGAAAAACTGAGTAAACATTAAGTCTTCCTGTTTAACCAGAATTGCATAGTATGTTTTTCCTTTCCCAAATTTTTGTTTCCCTTGCATCTTTTCTGCTAAGCACTAAGCACAAAGGAGGGCCTTCTTGGTGATCTATGGGTGGGTAGTGGGTTCATAATGCAATTTTGAGCCCCCCTCCCATGTCAGTACTAAACATTCTAAATAAAACATCAAAATGTCTCAATCCCTGGCATAAACATATATTGCAAAAGCATAAGGTGCACCGTTTTTGCAGGGGATGTCCACCCCTCTTCAGCCCATGATGTCTACACATACCTCCATGAAGATTCCACAAACATGAAGAAAAGTGAAAAGCATTACAACAGAAAAAAAAAACACATTTATCCTTTACCCCATGTCACCTGATGTCTGAGACACCATTTATGTTAGTAGGTGAAATCAACACAGCCAGAGCAATACAGCACATGTGTGGAAACCCTATGGCTCATCATGGCAAAAACTCATCAAGCCACACTCAACACAACAATGAGACTTTTCCCCTTTCCTAATATGGTATTACTTGAAGTTTATATAAGATAAGGGGTGGGGGTGGGGTGAAGCTTCCCAGCACAGAAGTTTTTAATTTTTGGAAACAGATATTAAAAGCTCATCAGTGCAATGAGTTACCACATCACTTTGACTTAGTGAGTCACTACCCATTGAAGTCCAAGTCTGTACTTTAAGATACATTACACTCTAAATGTCAACAAAAGGACACACACAAACTTTAGTGTTTCCTGTGTACTTCCTGAGACTATAATTTACCTCTGTTCTGAGCCATATTTACCCAAGATTAGAGACAGCGAAGGACATAAATGCTTTGACCAAGCTAATACTTTCAAATGAGAAAATGTGATCATTGAAAGCTTTCATTTACTTGCTAATACCCCCTACTAATGCATTACTTAGATAACAATACATGCATCACAGTCATGTTTAAGGCATGACATAATTATTCCTTTGCCCCATTTTGACTACAGAGATCTCCAGCTCTACCTGTCACTTTTTAACTTTCAGGTTACTGTTTTTTTTTCAACTGACATAAGGTCAAGCTATGTGTTCAGGGAAAGAATATGTAGAGTTATGTATCAACTAAGAACAGTACTAGGTGTTGTTTCTAAGGTTATCAAAATATTTGAAGAAAGACTTGCATCTTTCACAGCTGTTTCACATGTACTTTACTTGGCCTTGAAAGATTTGATTTTGAATCTACACTCTTTAACTTTTTGACTTTAATTTTGAGGTGTGAGGTTTTCTGTTTGCTACTCAGTGGCGGCTCGTGCTATAGGACTGCAGGACTGCCACCACCCCACCTGTAAAATAAAAATAAAAATAAATTGCCCCCAACTGTAGAAAAGTTAATAGAATAAAAAATAAAATAAAAAAAAATTCACAAGTCTCGGAACTCCACGCATGCGTGCTTAGTTCCTGACTGCTGTGTTAGGCAGTCCAGAACTCCACGCATGCATGCGTGCTTAGTTCTTGAAATCCACACTGCTCTGTTAGGCAATCCGGATAGGGAAGGAAATGCTTTATTTGATCTAGCAGGCAACAAGGAGCTGCAAGTAATGAAAGCTGATAAGGGCAAGGCAATTGTTATCATGAAGGCAGCAGATTATGAACAAGCTATTCAGGATCTGTTAAGTGATGTTAAAAATTACAGACAAGAATCTAATACCGAGATACAGAAAAGTTTCAAAAGGGTGGATGTTGAGCTATTTGACCTGTTTTCTCAGGGTAGCATTAGTCATTCTACTTATAGAAATATACAGGTTGAATATCCTAAATTGGCTGTTTTATTTGGCATACCTAAAGTGCACAAGGATAGATCACATCCACCCTTTAGGCCTATTGTGTCAGCGGCTTATTCCAAAACGTAACCTATTTCCTTGTGGTTAGACCAGATTTTGAACCCTGTAGTTCAACGTTCTTTGTCATTTTTACGTGATTCCTGGCAGTTACTTGAGATGTTGAACACCTTTAAGGGTATGGATGGCCAGTGTTGTTTAGCATCTCTAGATGTTGTATTTCTGTACACTAGTATTAACCGGGAAATCGGTTTAGAGTATCTCAGAGAGTATTTAAATGGTCATTCAGGTTTTGGTCATGACAAGATCAATACTGTTTGTCATTTGATGGAATTAGTGTTAACTAACAATTTTTTCAGGTTTGGAGAAACATTCTTCCAACAGATCTCTGGAATAGCTATGGGATCAAGAGTTGCCCCCTCCTTTGCCAATCTTATGATGGCAATGTGGGAAGACAAGTTTTTGTTTCAACATCATTTGGCCACTAATATTTTGATGTACAAATGTTATATTGACGATTTGTTTTTCATTTGGAGAGGCGATTTTTCCTCCTTTACAGTTTTTGTTTCCTACTTAAACACAAGTACTGATTTTTTTTAAATTCACTATAGGTGGTTTGGGGCATGCTATTGATTTTCTTGACATCCATCTAGAGTTTGATTTCAATCAAAGTGAATTTTCCAGTAGGATTTTTAGGAAATCTACTTTCGTTAATCAATATTTGCACAAGGACAGTCTGCACCCTATGCACATGGAAAAAAGGAGTAGTAAAGGGGCAGTTCATACGTTTAAGTAGATTGACAAGCAATTTGGACATTTTTTTGGAAGAATCAGATAAGTTAAAAGTTTTTTCATGATGAGGGGGTACGATGCTTTTTGGATTCAATGTATAGTCCAAGAAGTTATGTAACTTACGAATAATTCAATTAGTCCTATTTTAAGTTCTGATAGAACAGTTTCTCCTTGTCCCTCCAGTTTTGTGACTGACAGTGACAATTTTAGACTGGCTTTTCCCATAACTATCTCTAGCAACATGACGTTAGTTAGAAACATCATTTTAGAGAACTGGAAAGTGATTTTGGGACATCCAGATTTAGCCAGTATTGTGGGTGTTAAACTTGTATTTACATACAAAAAGGTTGTGAATGTGAAAACTATTCTTGAAAAAGATTCAGGTACCTATTCTAATGAAACTAGTGAGTCGTTTGGTACTTTTCCATGCAGCCATTG
The DNA here is from genome assembly GCF_019279795.1 of Protopterus annectens. Lineage (NCBI taxonomy): Eukaryota > Metazoa > Chordata > Ceratodontiformes > Protopteridae > Protopterus > Protopterus annectens. The sequence continues at coordinate 1,929,890,887 of NC_056741.1, forward strand.
TAAACAATGCAGATACAATGCCAGCGCAAGTTCTATTGAGATTAAACATGCTAAGAAGACTGTTTGGGCATCAGGCCATTTTGATTGTCAGTCCAATTGTGTAGTCTATGTGGCCACATGTTCCTCCTGTTCCTGTTTCTATATTGGTAAAACCATCAGAAGTTTAAACAGGAGGATTTACAAGCACACTTTGGCTATTAGGAACAAGGATTCCAACAATGCCTTAGCTAGGCACGCAGCTAGTTGTGCAAATTACAAAAAGTTTTTGTTTTTTGTGGTAGATCATGTTTCTCCAGGTATATTTTGTGGAGACTTTAAGACAGCACTCGAATGTAAAGAAAGCAGATGGCAAATTTATTTGGGTGCCGATCAGTTTCCAGGTCTGAATGAGACAGTAAACATAAAATGATTTCTCCAAATGTTGAGGTTATGAAATTAATAGTGAAGTTTTTAAGACATAGATCAATTACATCTATTTTATTCATCTTTTATTTGTTTTTACAGTTATTTAAACATTTAAATGTATGAAATGTATGAAAAAGTAGCTTTTTTATGATCAAGTGATTTGAATAATTAATTTCACACTTGTTGATTGTTCAGGATAAATAGTGGTGGTTTTTGTGGGGTATTTGTTTCTGATGAAGTTCTTGGATTAAAGGAAGAAAAGTACTTAAAATTCCCTGTGTCTGAGTTGGTTTCTGTCATTGCATGCAGCAAGTCCTCTGTGGGTGAGGAGGCTGTCTGTTGTGTTCACATAATTATTCCTTTGCCCCATTTTGACTACAGAGATCTCCAGCTCTACCTGTCACTTTTTAACTTTCAGGTTACTGTTTTTTTTTTTCAACTGACATAAGGTCAAGCTATGTGTTCAGGTAAAGAATATGTAGAGTTATGTATCAACTAAGAACAGTGCTAGGTGTTGTTTCTAAGGTTATCAAAATATTTGAAGAAAGACTTACATCTTTCACAGCTGTTTCACGTGTACTTTACTTGGCCTTGGAAGATTTGATTTTGAATCTACACTCTTTAACTTTTTGACTTTAATTTTGAGGTGTGAGGTTTTCTGTTTGCTACTCAGTGGCAGCTCATGCTATAGGACTGCAGGACTGCAGCCCCTCCACCTGTAAAAGAAAAATAAATTGCCCCCCACTGTAGAAATGTTAATAGAATAAAAAATAAAATAAAAAAATTCACAAGTCTCGGAACTCCACGCATGCGTGCTTAGTTCCTGACTGCTGTGTTAGGCAGTCCAGAAATCCACGCACACATGCATGCTTAGTTCTTGAACTCCAGACTGCTCTGTTAGGCAATCCGGATAGGGAAGGAAGGGAACTCTGCCCTTCCAGCCCAGAAGTCTGAGTGGTGATGACCGCACAGACCAGAAGAACACCATACTGCATCGCCTGCATGCTAGAGGCTCCAGCCTACTCACATCTCGTGAGGAAAGCAGAACAGCCTGCATGGGCTGCTATGGAGGACAGAGAGGTGATTGGGCTGCTGCAGGGGATGGATTCAGGCTGCTATGGAGGACTTAACTGCCATGGAGGATCAGATCTGCTGGAGGTGTGTGTAATGCCCCAGTTGCTACATGGTGGTGGGTAGAGAATAAGGCTTGAACCCTGTACCTAAGTGGCAAGAGCCTGAATTCCATACCCACCACCATTTGTAAATCATTTGCAGATTTTTGCCTCATATTTGTTCTGTTCCTTATAAAATCTGTGGTTTCTGTATTTTTGTTTCTTAACACAGCCAGTAGTGCAGTGGTAGCATTGTTGCTTGACAGCTACAAGTTGTCTGGTTTGATTCTTGGTTGGGGTGCCTTCTGTGTGGAGTCTGCATGTCCTCCCTGTGTTTGTGTGGGTTGCTTTGGTGTCCTTAATGGATATTTGTCCCTATTTTTGGACTATATTCCCCCATTATTGGCTTCATCCAGGTTTTTTTGTGCCAAGGTTGAGAGCTATGGTGATAACTGAACTCACTGAATATGTTTGGGGGCTGTATTCCCCCATTATTGGCTTTACTCAGGTGTTTTGTGCTAAAATGTTGACAGCTATGGTGAGAACTAAAATCACTAAATGGTAGCCATTTAAGTTTCAGTCTTCCTTTATTTTATAAAACAGATGATTTGGCATAGTGGTATGTTGCTCTGACTGTTTTGCACAGGGTCCTGGGTTCAATAATTGGCAGTGAAATGTATGGTGGTAACACAGCATTTTATTCTAACAACTTTCCAATATTATACAAGCAATGTTTAAAATGTGTCCCTGTTTTTTGGTCTTTTGCCCCGCCCCTAAATTTTGGATATTTCCAGATTTCTTGTGCTGCAAAGTTCAGAGATGCAGATGAGTGTCAAGAAGATTTTACAAGAAGCTGAGAGCTGCAGGGGAACAAAAGTTTAGTGCTGCGTATGCTGAATTGGCTTGCATTGTTAATAGCACAATAGGTAGTGTACTTGCTTTTGATGCAGAAGACTGTGGGTTCTACTCTCACAGTAGGTAGATGCATTGCTGATACTGTACTGTATTGTAAAGGGGGTGGATGCTGCAGTCCTTTTTGGTGAAGATACTTAGTAACTATGAACCTGTTATCAGTTTGCCATCCATTCCCTATTGCAATATTACTAGCTTATCATTTTTTTAATGCAACTCAGGCAATTTATTCCTCAAGGGCAACAGGCACTTTATTTGTAGATGAAGCAATGAAATATAAAGTTGTTTGCTAGCAGAAACCTCTTCATTAGTTACAGATTTCTTTAATGTGGAATTATTTAGATGACTTTTATTTCTTCAGAGATTGTGCATATTTACTGATACTGGTGGACTGTAGAAGTTTGAGTAGACTTTTATGATAGAAATGTTCTGAATTGGGCAGTTTTGTCGTTATTGGTGCATGCATTTTGTTTCATTGTTTACTGGAAAAATGTTCAAAACAAATTTAAAACGCCCTCTAACAACTGTACTATATTGTACAAGGAATATAATTTAATACAGTCAGGAAGGTGTATCAAAGATCATGTGTATGTTTTGTGTGCAAGGGGCCTGTGATTTGAAAACAGCCCAAAGTTAATCTTTATCTGCCACTGGCAAAATGCATTTTCTTTGAATGTGGGTTTCAATACTGTTTCAATGAATGTTAGTTTCAAGGGCAGAGAAGTTTAAATGCTAAGTCTGTTTTCATTGTGAGAATGCATTGCTTTGCTTAGCAGATGTCTTAGTGTTTGTGCTGTAAAATGCAAACTAAAACTTTCAAATGAACTCCAAATCATCGTAGAAGTAAAGCAGTATGCACATTAGTGTTTATGGTAAATGGGGTGAAATAGCCAAGTAATGGTTCATTGGAATGGCTGCAGGGGGGAGGCTCCATTCAACCATGATTTTGTGAGGGGGAAGGGCAGCAAACTCAAAGACAGCCCCGGTTGAACTATACTTCTCAACTGTCCAGATTTTCACAGAATGAATACATTTTTGCTTCTTATTTTTGGTTTGTTCCTCATAAAATGTGTGGTTTTCTGGCAAATTATTTAGGAATTAAGTCACTAATTAATGACAGACACTGAGTTTCAGACTTCATAACCTTCAGAAAAATACATGTTAAAGCAAGACCTGTTATTCTTTCAAGTGTCTCAGTTTATACAACAATTTATAGTACTGTTTATATATTCGCCCAGTATATTTGGCCTTGTCCAGATTTCGTGCATTAACAGGTTGAGAGGTATGTGCACATTTATTTTTTATTTATTTATTTTATTTTACATTTGTTGACCGGGCTAGTCTAACTGGATACATGTCCATTTTCAGTAGAGGCCCGGGGAGAAAAGCTCCAAGCAGCAACAATGAACAAAGATATACAATAAAGTATAATTAAAATGAAATTTGGCACAATATTAGCATTAAAAGATAGAGTTATACAGAGTTATTTAGCAAGTCTAGGCTAGAAGCAAATACCATGAGAAAAACAAAAAATAAACAGTAGATAGATAATCTAAAGACATTTTTTTGCTTTATAGAATTAGGCATATCCAAACCTCTCAACTGTCCCCGATTTTTGCTCAAAATGTTGCTCTTCCTCTAATAATCCCACCGCAAAATGGCAATTTTGGAAGAAAACGTGGAGGGCTAACAATTAAGAAATAACTGTAATAATCAGAGTTATAGATTACGTTTATTTCAGAAATGCATGTAGATTCTTTTATTTTGTCAGCTGCTCAAGTTAGCAGTTCTAATATTAAAAAAGTGTCCCTTCTTTGACAGGTTCCCAGCTGTATTGTGTGGCTATTTTATATTTTTGCATCACATTTTTGGTCCATTTTTCATAAAATTGTGTTTTTTGGCAAATTAGTGGCAAATCATTAAAGACTGAAGTTAGAAAATAATGACAGACATTTGAGTTTCAGATTTCGTACCTTTCAGAAAATTCATACTAATGCAAGACCTACTATTCTATTATCTTTCTAAGTTAATAAGAGCAATATTTAAAAATTGTCCTTATTTTGGGGCCTTTGTCCCATTTCTATGTATGGCTCTGTCCATATTTCTTGTTCTGAGGTTGAGAGGTATGACAAATGTGTCAGAGCCATCACAGTCAGCCAGAGACATTTCAAATTGTAACATACTTGTTGCACCCCACTCCCCCATGTAGTGACTCGGGATGTGTACAAGCAAGGCAAGGAGCAGTTATGCAGTGTAAATGTGCAGAGTATCCCCCCATCCAAGGTAGACACAAGTGCTGCTTAGTGTGTCCTTAGTTTGCCAGGTAGTGGGAAGGGGTCCTATTTATAGTTACTAGGATGTGAAAGAGTTTGTGGTCATTATCTAGCTGTATAACTCTAGATGTGAAGACATTTTGAAGATATATGGACATATCACTGCCAGTTATAAAGATATCCTCATTAAAGGATCTGAACATGTGATGAACATTGAATCTGGCTAGGGAAGGTGTGTTATCACTGCAATGGACCTAGATTTCAGTAATGATACAAATTCTTATATTTTCTAGTATGAGGAAGATTTTTAAGGAGGGCAGTTTCTTATTTAGGCTTGTAGTACCGAGCAGTGCCACCCTTATACTGTCCTGTCTTAATCTGGCTAGGTTGGTAAATGGAGCAGGTTTACATTGCCTAAAAAGGACAGTTTGTGTTGACAGGAAGTCCTAACTAATACACAAAAGCACCAAGATAAAAGGAGCAGGTCAACCCTGTCAGAGAGGCAGGACAGTCAATCATCTTCCTCCAGAATGACACAGTGGATCCATCTAGAATGACACCAGTAGCTCATCCAATTGTTGATGTCAATCATCTCTTGTTAATACTGAGTTATCATTCTCACTGAATGTAATATTCTACTCATAACTAGCTTATTACCAGCCTTGGATGCTTAATTTGATAGCTGTATCTTCCCTCTCCCTATAATCCAGGGATTTATGTCTCAAGTAATTTACATCCACATGAATAACAACCATGTTATAAGTGTATCTGGGGTGAAGGGATGTGAGAGGTGTGAACACCTGCTGCACCCTGGATTCCGACAGGTAACCCACCCTCACCTTGTCTTTGCTAAGCCTGGCAAATGGAGTATCTGTGTCACAATATGGAGTCACTAATGACTAGGATATTTCCTAGTGTTTTGGTAGGCCCACAGTGTTTCAGGGTTTTAGATGGGCTGAAATGATGGCAACTTTGTGCAGGTTTGTGATAAAGGTGTAGTATGTGAGGTTACTTTATACTATTGAGGGGTATGAGAGCTAGCCATTCACCTTGGAGGCCTTTGAGGCAAAGGAAGAGATGTGTTGTGTACTTCAGCATAGGAAGGCTTGTTTTTTGGTGAATGGCATGCAAATACAAGCTTATTTTAGACACTGACAAACTTCATGCTTTGTGTAAGTTTAGATGAGACAATACACTCCAACTTCTGTGGGGTTAAAGAACAATGTCTGAGGATTCTTCAGTATGTAGTGTGTTCCAAGGCATTGAGTAGGTGGTAGCTGTACACACTGTTTTTAGAGGAGCAGTTCAGGTTTGGGTATGGTATTAAGCATAGGGCTATGGGGTAACAGCTACTAGTTCAGTAAATTAAACTATAACACTTTGATATGTACTGAAGTATATGTCAATGGCAATGATATATGAGCAAAACACACACATTGTATGGCTATAGTTAAGTTTAGATAAAGTGTTAAAAGATATTTAAAACATACTTAACCTTATAGTTGGGTGAGGACTTGGCTTACTGTTAGGAGCACTGTTGTAAAGTTAAGTTACACTTGTGCTTTGGTTATGGTAACAACCTACCTTTAGATTTACAGTTAAAAGTATTATGCTAAAATTACTGTTTGGCTATAGTTATGGTTAAGTTTATGCACATTGTCATTAAAAACCTTAGAGACAGGAATAATGTCAGGGCTAACTTTTTACAGTTGTGGTTAAGATTCGTATTTAAGAATGAGATTGAGCAATAATTATGGTTAGCGTTTAGGAATGGTTTATGACTGTGATTAGGTAATTATGGTTAGTGTTTATGAATGTGACTAAATACTGTTAATGTTCGTGAAAGACATTATGTAATGGAAGTCTCCAAACAGAGAAACAAGTTACCCTCTCAAATACCCCCAAACATTTTTGGAAAGAAGTTAACCTACTTACAGTAAGAAAACCTTTTCATGATGCCCTGTCTACAAACACCATTCAGTTTGGTACAGTAAAATGCACTCCAAAATATTTCCTTAAAGAATTTAGCAATCTCCCATCAATAAACTCCACATCTCCCACAAATCATGAATTGCCCACCCCGCTTCTACTTCAAAACATAAATCCCAAAGAAGTCTCTATTCTACATGAAAATATTTCCATTGACACCCCTCCTGGATCTGACAGCATAAACTCCTGGCACATGTATCACTTCAGAGAGCATCTATGTCTTCCTCTAGCCCACATACATAACCTGTGTCTCACACAAAACATCATGCCACAGATATGAAAAACTGCTCTAATTAACCCCCCTCTCAAAGCAAACCAACCCAAAAGATACCTCTCACTTCTGTCCAGTGCCCATCCTGTCAATTCTAGGCAAACATCTTGAAAAGATAGTCCACACCCAACATTCTCTCTATAGGAATACCACCTGCTGTCCTCCAAACAAAATGGATTCTGGCCTGGACTAAATGCCATGATAGCAATTTAGTTCCTAACTGAATGCATTCTGCTAAACTCTGATAGTGACCTCCTTACAAGTGCTCCATTTATAGACCTGACAAAGGCATTTGACCTCATTGACAACTATCTTCAACAAAACAAACTAACTGAAATTGGTATCAGTCCAGATGCCACTCCCTGGTTTAAAAACGTTCTCACTGACAGACACTTCAGAGTTAAAACAGAATCCTTCCAATCAGAATCTGCACCTATTACCAAAGGTGCATCACAAGGATCTATACTTGCCTCAGTCCTCTTCTCCATATTCATTAAAAAAATTCCTTGTGACCTCCCCATCTCCTACTTATCTTGTATGCTGATAACATCATTGTTTACTGATCAGGTCACTCTCATCCCAGCATTCAGTGCCAGCTCCAGTCAAACTTGCATGAACTCCACTAATGGCTCATAAACTACTACTCAACCCCACCAAGACTGAAACTATTCTTTTTGGAACTTCACAGAACATTCATTAAACACCTGACTCTTTAACTATTTTTTTACCTATACAACAATTCCATAGAGACATCCTCCACTTTCAAATATCTAGGACTATGGCTTGATCATTCACTAGACTTCCATTTCCACAAAGCCAAAGTGGGAGCCAAAATGAGCTCCCTCCTCTTCTGGGTGAAAAATATCTCCTCTTTTCTATTGCAACCAGCCAGAGCAGTCATTGACAAAGGAGTTCTCCTTTCTCATCTTGAATATGGGCTCCCAATTTTTGTTTCAACCTCCAAGGAAAAACTTTGCTATATTTTAGATTATCTCTAACAGCATCTGACAATTCATTACAAACTCACCCCTCTGTCAGCATCACTATATCTCCCTAGAAAAAGCCAAATGGCTACCAATAAAACAAAGATCTAACCTACTTTTAGGATTCCAACTCCATGCATTTACTCCACTTGCAGCTAGAGTTAATGAAGAAGCCTCATCATATAACTCCAGACACTACTCACAAGCCACACCAACACTCATTACCCCTAGAGCCAAACTCCAAAACACTGCTTTCTCCTGTCAGGCACCTACTCTTGGGCAAGTTCTCCCCATCGATATTAAGGAAACGCACACTTATTCCAAATTCAGAATGTAAGTCAAAAGGCACTTCTTCATACAAATCAAATGCTCCTGCTTCAACACAAACACATCACCTGACCTCTCTCCTTTCTGAGTCTCTTCTCCTGTCTTAAGATTTACTAAAGATTGACCCACTTTATAAACTAATATGTATATTGTACATTACACTGTGCTTGATCACTAGAATGTATATAAACAGTGTTTTTTTATGTGTAATTAGTTTAAACCACTCTGGTGCTGCTTAAATTTCTGTATTTTTTTGCTTGTGAAGTGTTTTGTATTCCACCCGGGCTGAGCGGCATTGGTCAGTATTAATCAGTGCAGTACCCTGGCAAACAAATACAAACAAATAAACAAATAAATAAATAAATGCATCATAATTAATGTTAGTGGTTTACAAATATGATTGGAGTAATTATGGCTAGTGTTTATGAATGTCACTGTATAATAAGGATAATCCTTGTGAATATCACTTGATCTTCTTCTTCTTCTTCTTCTTTCGGCTTTTCCCAGTTAGGGGTCGCCACAGCGGATCACCTGTCTGCTCATGATTGGCAGTGGAGTTTTACAGTGTCGAGTTGCCAGCCCAGCACCCAACCTTCCACAGAAGGCACACACACACACACGCACTCAAACCTAGGGCCAATTTAGAGTGTCCAATCCACCTGCAACATGTCTTTGGGATGTGGGAGGAAACCGGAGCACCCGGAGGAAACCCACGCAACCACAGGAAGGACATGCAGACTCCGCACAGAAGGCACCCCAGCCGAGGATCAAACCAGAGAACCTCTTGCTGTGAGGCGGCAATGCTAACCACTGCACCACTGTGACTGCCCTGTGAATATCACTTGATAATGATTAATATTAGTGTTTATGAATGTGACTGTATCACAAGGATAATGCTTGTGAATATCACTTCATAATGATTAATATTAGTGTTTGTGAATGTGACTGGAAAAGGGGCTAAGTTTAATATTTATTAATGTGACTGGTAACAGCTAGGATCATTATTAATGAAAGTGACTGGTGAGCTGGGTTTCTGTTGGTTTTAATGAATACTGATTAGTAACAGTTATGATTAGAGCTTGTAAATCTAATAAAACAATGCTTAGGGGTTAGTATCTGTGAATGTCATTCAAGAACAGTGTCTATAAATGTAACTTGGTAATTGTTAGAGAGCTTAGAAGTGTAATTTACTAATGGCTATGGTTAGTGTTTATGAATACCAGTGGGTAATGTGTAGTCTATGTAAATGACCAATAGTTGGGATTAATGCTTATGAATCCATGTAGGTAATGGTTAGAGTTGACAGGTGGTGCTCTCCACAGCGCCATTTTTAACTCCTGCCTTAGGTGAGCCCACTCCCCTCCCAAATAAATCCTACGGCTGGGCTGCTCATCTCACTCCAAACCTGCGTCATCGGGTGCACCCTTCCTGCTCTAAGAACACTCTATATATCCTAAATACTTATAAGGAACGCTCCCTCCCATCTAAGACCATGAAGACTGCAAGTGTACTGCTTGTGTGCAGCAGTGTGAATTATCCTATATTACCAAGGAACCCACAGTCCTGCATCATCGGGTGCACCCTTCCTGCTCTAAGAACACCCTATATATCCTAAATACTTATAAGGAATGCTCCCTCCCATCTAACACCGTGAAGACTGCAAGTGTACTGCTTGTGTGCAGCAGTGTGAATTATCCTATATTACCAAGGAACCCACAGTGTATGTAACCTATAAAATTAGTTGTGTGCTAGTTAACTTTGCATACTGTAACCTACCTCCCGAGTGCGATAGTGGCCTGCCGCAGCCTTCATCCTCCTCCTTCCGCCTCTCTCATCTCCCAATGGATGTATTTGTCTACTATTAAGCTCCCTTCAGATTTTAACTTTAAAGGGGTCAGAGCCTTCCTTAACTAAACGCAGTACCTCCATATCTGTAAATCTAATCATTGAGCCCTACACTCTCTATTAACTGCCATTCCTCCACATAGCCACTAGGTGGCAGCAAATTGCAGAGCAGAAGATCGGTCAAGATTTTTTGCTTTCCTTATTTTCCTTAGGTGTACCATTACCAGTAGACTTGTTTCCCCTTCCCTTTCCAACCTACATTATTTCCCACTACGTACCTACTCTTTTACACATAGTAATACTGCCTTACAGAATACTAAGACACTTACCCTGTGTCTCAGAGACTGATTGTTTTTCTAGTCTAGCATTTTCCCTCTTGGTGTTTCCCTGCTCCGTTCGCCCTGCGGGCTCACTCCGCTCCCCTACCCTACCCCAATTCCCACCCACCCCAGTGGTCCTAACCTTATACTTCCTAAACCACACCTTCCCCACAACCCAACCTATCCACTACTCCAACCAATCTAGTGAACCTAGCCACACCCCTCTTCATTTACCTATCTCCTTAGCTCATATTGATTTATCACCTTCTCCCCATCTTTCCCTCTCTTTTTCCCTTTTAACTCTTCCTTCTAGATTCCACCCACTATCTTTCTACTGTCTCTTATCTCTGCCCAATCTTTTTAAAGTGTACCAGCAAACGTATTGCATCTGTACAAGTAAACCTAACAATATGCCTACAACAAATACAACTATCCAAGCTAAGTTAGTACTCCTAATCACACTTTTACCAGTCCTCACTTCCACCTATCTACTCACCTCCTTTGAAAAGGTGAAATACTTCCATTTCAACTACTCTCCAAAACAAACAGCTATTCATATTTCTACCCCTTCACACTTTCAATTACATATAACATCAACTCCTTGCTACCTACTATCCAAATACCATCGCCTCACACATATCAAATTCCATAACTTCTTTGTAAGGAAATTAAAGTACCCAACTCACTACATTTATAACCCAGTCTATGCACTAAAAGCTCCAACCTTAAAAGATGGTGACATCCACCCCAACCCAGGCCCAACCAATGTTTCCACACTAACATCTCACAGAAACACTCTCTCCACCCTACCTACCTTGACCAGTCTCTCCAACTCCTTAGTAATAGGACATCTCAATATCCACAGTATCAACAATAAAGTTGCCCATCTCCATGCCCTTCTTGATATTCATTCCTTTGATATCTTCTGTCTTACAGAAACTTGGTTAAAACCAGGAACTAAGGACATTGAAATAACTCCCCCAGGTTACAATATACTGAGACTTGACCGGACAAAACGTAAGGGTGGAGGTGTAGCCCTCCTATATAAAACTGGATTACAAATTTCCTCATTATCATTTGCCCCCCCCCCCAAGATAGTAAAGCAGAAGTCCTTATCTCTAGGCTTCAACTCAATACTAGTAAATCCCTAAACATCATCTGCATCTACCTACCTCCTGGTAATAACACCACCACAACAGAGGATATTCTCAGCTGGGTATCTACAAAATCTCCCCCAATAAACTATTATATTAGGTGACTTCAATACAGACTGGAAGTGTGTCAATACTGACAACCGTTCCTCACATATTAATCTTCATGGATTCAGTCAAACTATTACCACCACTACAAGAATTAACAAGCCAAACAAAAAAAGAGTATCTTAGATTGGATACTTATTAACAGACAGCAACAAACTTATAAAGTAGGTACTTTGCCGGATGATGTAAGTGACCATTCTTTAACTTACATTATAAGACAAAAGAAAGACATTCCCAACTCACCCAGGTACAGGATCTCACGGTCCAATAAACACTTTAACTCTGAATGCTTCCAAATGGAACTTAATGCCTGCAGCTGGAACCCTCTAAATTCTCTCCCACTTGAAGAGGCTGTTAAATATTTTAACTCAAAATTCTTAACAATCCTAGATGAACATGCCCCCAAAAGGTCTATTAGAATGAAGTCTAAAACAGCCCCCTGGCTGTCAAAAGACACTAGGCAAATGTTATTGCTTAGGAATAAATCTTGGGCTAAATGGAGATCTACCAGATCTATCCCTGAGCAAGAAAACTTTAGAAAGCTGAGAAATATCACAAAAAAGCCATATTCACAGATAAAAAGAACTACTATTGTAAACTCCAGAAAATTCACCATAACAATCCTCAAACATTTTGGTCAGGGATTAATACACTCATTCACCCTGGCCACTCTAGCACACCAACTCCACATGGAGATGATAATAATACTCCACAGGAAACTGCCAATGCCCTCAATTCCTTCTTTACTGACACCATACAAGCCCTAGCCCGTCAACTTTCCACAGACAGTTATAGTCTCCCTATCTCTATACCTGGTACTCTTCCAACCTTCCAACTACAACCCATCCCTACTTCTTACATCCAAAAAATCATCCAAAAGCTTAAGCCATGTACTCCCTCTGCAGACCAATTACCCTCTGAATACCTGCAAAAAGCAGCTAAATCAGTTGCCTACTCTTTTTCCATCCTTATCAATTGAACTCTAATTGAGGGAATCATCCCAGACAACTGGAAAATCTTCCACATAATCCCCTTACATAAAGGTGGTGACTCTAATGATTTTTCCAATTACAGGCCCATAGCTCTCTTATCTCCCTTAGCAAAGGTTATGTAAAAATGTATTCACCATCAGCTAATGAACCACTTAACCAAACACAGCATTTTAGCTATCTGCCAACATGATTTTAGACCATTTCATAGTACCACCACAGCTCTCCTTTCATTCACCAACTTTATCAACTGCAACCGTAATAACAATTGCCTCACTTCAGCACTCTTTATTGACCTATCAAAAGCTTCTGACATGGTAAACCACCCCTTACTCATAAATACCCTTGAATCCCTCTCTCTAGACACCAATGCTATCTGCTGGTTCAAGTCCTACCTTAACAACAGGCAACAAGCAGTTCTCTGGGAAAACAAACTATCTTCCCACTTGCCCATCTCCCTTGGGGTCCCTCAGGGCTCTATTCTAGGACCTCTTCTCTTCTCTTTGTTCATCAATGACCTCCACTCAGCAATCCCTCAAGCTACCTGCATACAATATGCAGACGATTCTACACTCATCTGTTCTGCCAACTCCACATCTGAACTACATTCCCTAACCCAAAAAGTATTCAGCACAGTAGAAACTTGGTTCTTGAAACGTTGTCTCATTTTGAATGCTAAAAAGACCAAACTCTTACTCTTTACACCTTCCACTAAGTCCTCCCCCATAAACTTTACAATTAAATCCAACAATGACACCATTAGAGCCCCAGACTCTACCACCAAACTGCTAGGTATCACAATTGATAACAACCTCACATTTGATAACCATATTAATAACACCATTAAAACAGTAAATAGAAAGATGGGCTCCTTATATAGAATAAAACCCTTCTTAACCCCAGCATCCCAAACTACAATCGCCCAATCCCATTTAATCTCAACTCTTCTATATGCTTCACCCATATATACTAACCTAAAAAAAGTAATCTGGTCAAACTAGCTAACTCCTATAATAATATAGCCAGATTTGCCACTGGAAACCCTTTTAGAACACACCATTGTCAGAACCTACAGCAACTAGACTGGTTAGAATTAAACAACATTTTGATACTATCCCAACTTAGCATTGTTCATAAGATATTTTACCAACCTAACAACACCCCTATACTTACCGACCTAATTACTCCCTATAGGAATCTCAACTCCTTACGATCCTCTAGTAAACTTCTTGCTAGCACAAGCAAATCAAACAACCTGGCAAGGAACTCCCTGTTCTCCAATACTGCAGGAAAAAACTGGAATCTTCTGCCGCCAGATCTAACTTTGTAACCCTCCCTGCAACTCTTTAAACAAAGGCTCAAAAAACACCTTAAAACTCACTGGGTATGTCCCTGTAGCAACCCTGACTAATTCCTCTGCTCTCTCTACTGCTATCTCTGTACTGCCTCCTCATACCAATCTTTACTACTTCACCCCTCCAGAAGTAGTATTTATCTTTAGTAAATTAAACTACCTATGTTAGTAATATAATTCCTCTGAATGTACTGTATCTTATCTCAGTTATCATTACTGCACAGTGACTAGCTAATTCTGTATGTCTATAGGACATTAATGTTAGTTTTTTCCTCTCATTAATACTTATGACTATGTATTCTTAATATCCTTTCTTTGTATAATTTGTACTGGTTATTTTTAAGTGTTATATTAATCTCTGTGTTATTACTGGAGCTTTTCTCCCCGGGCCTCCACTGAAAATGAAAATATATCCAGCTGGACTAGCCCAGTTAACAAATGTAAAATAAATAAATAAAATAAATATTTATGAAAGTGGCAAACTACAGGCTGGGATAAGGATTTATCAATGTAAACATGTAATGCATAGGGACAGTGTTCATGAATGCACATGGACAAAAGTCAGGGTGATGGTTTATAATGTGATTCAGCAAAGTTTAGGATTAGTGTCTAAAAATGTCATTGGAATGGTTTGTGTTTATAAATGTGATCATATAATGTTAATATTAGCATTTATGAATGTGATTCATACTAAATTTAATGTTTTTGACTATGAGAATGCAATTATTAATATTTTATTTATTTAGTTATTTATTTATTTTACATTTGGTTACCAGGAAAGTCCAACTGGACACAAGTCCTTTTTTAGCGGATGCCTGGGGAGAAAAGCTCCACATATAATATAGATAAATAAAGTACATTTTCATAGATACAGAAGAATACCACTGTGCTTTTTACATCAAATATAACTAGGATAATAACACTTTAAACTGTACATCAACTAAAAGTAGGATGAAAGCGCCGTTTTAGTATGTACCTCACAAGACATCTACAACAACTGGATAGGCCACAGAAATACCCCACAAAGAGGATTACTGGCCTCAAACAGATGCCCTACGCAGACCGTCTAAAAAAACTCCAGCTTTACTCTGTCGCATATCGCCTACTCAGAGGCGATCTCTGCCTAACATACAAAGCTATGTCAAACCCAGAGCTGTTGGACATGCTCCACTTAAAGAAATCTCAATCCCTCCAAGCTACACGCTGTAGGGACCTAAACCTTGTCACCACAATAAACAGAACATGCTGGAGGGATAGATTCCTGTCCCAGAGACTTCCCATACTCTGGAACAGACTACCTATCAGAGCTCCTCAGTAGCACTCTTCAAGAAAAATCTTGATGATTGGATGTGAAATAGGAAATTCACCCCAGGAATCACTTCTGTGGCTCTGCTCGTCAGGGGGACAGGAAAATTATTTTCTTGGGTGGTGAAAGCCAGGGTACCTTTTTGGCTAGGCTTATATAGGCCCTAGGGCCAATAGCCTAGTACCTACCTATGAACCAATGAAAAATGGTGCACCATACAGGCAGTTAGACTGTACAATCTAAATAACATTCAGTATGATATAGTATTATAATAATATAAAGTGTACACCAAGTGTCTATACTTAGAAGAGGCAGTAACTTTTGAGAGGAAGAGAGAAGTATGATGAATAAGACTTGCAAAGTAAAGAGAAGATTATTACTGCCTGAAAGAAGGGAGGAGTGTTAACTCTAGGTGAGCAAGATGGAGAAGTGGTTACACTAGCTTAGGGAATCACAGTTACAAATCCAGTTAGCTTGTAGGTATGTTTTTAGAGATTTCTTAAACTGAACTAAAAATATTTAAGAATGTGACTGCAATAACTGAGGTTAGTGAATATGAATGTGTGGGTAGAATGTAATGAATATAACGGATGTGAAAGGGTAAAAGATAAGTATTTATTATATAACTGGGTAATTGCAGGGTTAGTGTTCATGGATGTGAATGGGTACAAGGTAAGTATTTATTACTATGACTGAGTAATGGCAGGGTTAGTGTTCATGGATGTGAATGGGTAAATGGTAAGTGTTTATTACTATGACTGGGTAATGGCAGGGTTAGTGTTCACGGATGTGAATGGGTACAAGGTAAGTATTTATTACTATGACTGGGCAATGGCAGGGTTCATGTTTGTGAAGGAGTGAAATGTAAGTGCTTATTACTATGACTGGGTAATGGCAGGGTTAGTGTTCATGGATGTGAACAGGTAAAGGGTAAGTGTTTGTAAACTAGGAGCCATAATCGAAACTCCTAACGATGTGGACATCCTACAAAAGGGCCTCACTGAGACAGATGCCTGGTGTCAAAGCCATGGCCTAAAGCTTAATGCCAAAAAGTGCATTGTCATCCCCTTTAGTAAAAACTTTGTAGCCATGAGCTACCACATAGGTGGTAGTCTACTTAACAATGAAAGTGTGAAAAGAGACCTTGGGACACAGGTGGGCAGTAGTCTCTCCTTTGATAATCACATCGCCACAGTAGTCAGGAAATCCTTCTATGTGGCACACCTCATCACAAAAGGTTTCTCATCCAGGAAAAAAAGAGGTCACTGTTACCCTCTACTCGTCACTCATTAGCCCCATTATAGAATACAGTGCTCCTTTTGGTATGTAACTCACAAGACATCTACAACAACTAGAAAGGCCACAGAAATAGCTCACAAAGAGGATCACCGGCCTCAAACAGATGCCCTATGCAGACCATCTCAAAAAACTCCAGTTTTACTCCATCGCATATCACCTACTCAGAGGTGATCTCTGCCTAACATACAAAGCTATGTCAAACCCAGAGATGTTGGACATGCGCCACTTAAAAAAATCTCAATCCCTCCAAGCTACACGATCTAGGGACCTAAACCTTGTCTCCACAATAAACTGAACATGCTAGGGGGATAGATTCCTGTCCCAGAGATTTCCCATACTCTGGAACAAACTAACTATCTATATCAAAAAGCTCCTCATTAGCACTCTTCAAAAAAATCTTGATGACTGGATGGGAAATAAGAAATTCAGCCCGGGGATCACCTCTGTGGCCCTGCTCAACAGGGGCAGAGGAAAATAATTTTCTTGGGTGGTGAAAGCCAGGGTACCTTTTTGGCTAGGCTTATATAGGCCCTAGGGCCAATAACCTAGTAGCCTACCTATGAACCTATGAACTATGACTGGGTAGTGTAAGGATTAGTGTTCATGGATGTGAATGGGTAAATGGTAAGTGTTTATTAACAGGACTGGGTAATGGCAGAGTTAGTGTTTGTGGATGTGAATGGGTAAAATGTAAGTGTTTGTTACTATGACTGGGTAATAGTTAGCATTGATGCTAATGAATGTGATTGGCTAATAAGGTTAGTGTATTTACTGATGTGAATGGGTAAGCTTGCTATTGTTTGTAAACTAATAATACAAATACATTAGGAATGTGATTGCACATTGCTTAATGTTCTTAAATGCAGGTGGGTAAATCTTTAGAGTTAGTATTTATGAATGTGAATTCGTAATAGAGTTGTGAAAGAGGCTATGGCTTTTAATTCCCACACAACTGCCATCAATATTCAAATGGAGCAGAAGTAGCTGTATGATATTTGACTCTCACTACTGGTAGTATTTTGCATACAAAGGACAATTGACCTTAATGGTGGATGGCAAATATGTAGTGCTACTTTGGGTAAAGACTAAGCTCTGTCATATTCAAAATGAGCTTCACACTGTACATCTATATTTCAGAATTATAATTCCTGCTCCCAACAATTTCACCTACCTTAGACTAAACACAGTGCCTCCCAGTGCAGCCTTATCAATATCATTCAATAACGGTGTTTGACAATGTGGGAACAATGCATTAGGGGAGGGATGAGGTTTAAAAGAAGGCAGGACTTAAATGAGTTATATAATGCTTGACTGAAAATGATTGGGTAGATTATAAGTGATGTATAATGTTTACAACTGGGAGTGTGACAGCATGGTTTGTGATGTAAAATGCTTGCAACTAGGATTATGTTGGTATGGTTTGTTTTCATTTATATAAATGTATGATTGCTTATGTTGTAAGTGATGGTTTAATAAAGATGTTTCCTGTTTAAAAAAGGGTCAGAAATTGAATACTTTATGCAATGCTGCTTAGGTTATATGATATATAGCAATATATGTGAAGTATAATGTTTGTTAATATAGCAATAACCCATGCCTGGGTGTGGGTAATGCTGGATTTACCCATGGTTGGTGTGGTTTGGTCATGAGGGCGAAGCCCGAGTGGCCAAACAAAGCCAACCATGGGTAAATCCAGCATTACCCACACCCAGAAGTGGGTTATTGCTATTATACAATAACATTATTTAACAAAAAAAATAATTACTTTTCTTAAATAATGGCATTGTATAATGCCTCCTTGCTGCCCTTCCACAGCTGTCTGGGTATTCTGCGGCAGTTCTTATGTACTGTGCATGTGTATATTTACACAGTACATCAGAGCTG
Organism: Protopterus annectens; assembly: GCF_019279795.1. Taxonomy (NCBI): domain Eukaryota; kingdom Metazoa; phylum Chordata; order Ceratodontiformes; family Protopteridae; genus Protopterus; species Protopterus annectens. The sequence goes on from NC_056741.1 coordinate 1,929,909,415, forward strand.
TGGGCAAAAGCAATGGAGAAAGCAAGAGTTTAACATAACAAGACAGCTTTAAAAAAAGCAACGGAGAATCTCCGTTGCTTTTTTTAAAGCTGTCTCCCTAGGTTAAACCCATTTAACATAGCGAGACAGTTTTGAAAAAAGCAACGGAGAAAGCAAGATGTCCGCTGCTTTTTAAAGTGTCTCGCTATGTTAAATGGGTTTAACATAGCGAGACAACTTTAAAAAAAGCAACGGAGATGCTCCGTTGCTTTTTTTAAAAGCTGTCTCGCCATGTTAAACTCGTTTAGCATGGAGAGACAGGTTGTAACAAGCAACGGAGATCTTGCGTTCTCCGTTGCTGTAAAAAAAAAAAAAGAGTTATACTAATGGAAAAAGTCCGGGCGACCTGACCTTTTTCCATTACTATAACTCTGATTTACAACGTGCACGCTGACCAATCAGCGTGTACGTTTTGGAATATTAATGGGGGGGTCATTGTATAATGTTAATTTAAATACATTTTAATTACTTTTGTATAATGTAAATTTGCCTATGTCACAAGTGATAATTCAATAAAAATGTTTAAAAAAAATAACTATGTTTGATACATGACTACAATTATTTTGCATTTACATATACTCTCATACAGCATTCTTTCTTTTTTTTTTTTTTTTTTTTTAGAATGGAGGGTAAATCCTAGCCATCTAGCACCATTACATTCTTTTCCAAACTTTAAGGTAGCACTGACACCAAAGCAATAGTGTTATACATAAAACAATTTCAAAGTGTCTAGTTTTTGCTGTCCTGCCTAAGTGCACTGCCATAGAAAATGACACACCTTACAGTTTACCTTTAAAATAATTCAACATTCAAATATTTGATTAGTAGCAATAGCTCTGATCAGTTACCCTTCAATGGGCAGACACCTTACAGTTATGTATACTCTGATAAAAATATATAACCCATTAGGCCAATAAGTGAAACAGCCACAATCATTTAAAGTTAGTACAATTCTTTGCATGAAATAAATAAGTTAAAGCAGTTTCTTTCCAACTAAATCTGTTAATTGTACAGAACTTGCAAAAGGAAAATAAAACAAATATAAACAGATAATGTTGATAAAAAAGTCTAACGTAAACTTGAAACAAATTGGCTAAGCATATACTATGCTCTTACAGTAAATTTTCAAGTCCAAAATCAAATTTTAGAAAACCTTATAGGCAGTACATCTTAAGCTTTGTCTTCTAGGGTATCCTCCAGTGCCAAAAAGAGGTAACTCTTTTAACAGACTGACAAATCAGCACTCTGCTACATCATTCTTAAGTAGGATTTCCTGCGGTTGTTTTGATGCAAATTTTGAAAGATGCTTCCTTGTATCAACAAATACATGTTCAAGAGGAAGGGGAAGGTTTAATAGCTAGTGTTCATATAAAGCAATTACATAAGAGCTAATCTTTAAGACATATCAAACTTGGCAACAGTACACACCTTCCCGCACCCAGGAAGCAATGTTTAGTTTTACTTGTAAACTTTAATATTTTCACAGTGCCAAATGCTTTGTAATACTTTACTGAAACGCTAAATGTACTACAGTAGTATTTTCCTTTGGAAGAACAGTAGTATCTTTTTCAGTTTATCAGAATGCTCCTCACAAACATTAGCGATTATGAATGCCACTGGGTAATGTTTAGGGATGGCGGTTATGATGTGATTCTTTAATGATTGGAGTTAATGAGTGTGATTGGGTAAATGGTTAGGATCAGTATTCCTGAATGCAACTAGGTAATAGACAGGGATAGTATTATGAAGGTGATTTGTAATGTTTAGTGTTAGTATTTATAAATGTGACTGGGTAATGGTTAATGTCCGTATTTTGAATATAACTGAGTAATTATTAGGTCTAGGATTTACATGTTTGATTTAGCAGCAGATGAGTTGTTTTTTATGAATGCTCCTGGGTAATAATTAATGTTACGGGTTATAAATGTGATTGGTTAATAGGGTAAGTCTACATAAGTATGACTGGGTAATGGTTAGCATTAGTGGTTATGAATACCAGTTGGTAATAGTTATGATTAATTTTCATGAATATAACTTAATAAAGGGTGATTTAAATTTTTCATTATCTCAAAACCCTTGTCATTTTCCATGACAGTGCACTTCGTTAGGGCAGCAGAAACTAGATAGACACTGTTAAACTGTTTTATGCATCATTTTCAATAAAACATACCCACAAGCTACTAATGGGTTATATCACCTTAAGGATGTTTCATAAATTTCATATGTTGGTTGTGGTCCTGTGGGGATAAATACAATAGCTGGAACATTCCAGGCACAGTGCTGAGCTTGTTTCTTTTAATATAAAACAGGAAGTACATTTTACAAGATATAAAAATATTGCACCACTATAATTTAAAAGCCACACCTTACATTGATTTTAATGTATAATAATAGAAGCATATGGATATAGTCCAACATAATAGTGCAGAACATTTCCAAGTTACATTAGGCATTACATCACCGTTATCATATATTACTGTAATAGCATAATGTTTTCATAGCGGCAAAATGCGCTTCTGTTAGGCTAGGATTATATTCTCTATGTGTAAGTAGGCCAGATACATCAAAGCAATAAAGTGTATTAGTTTTCAAAAGGTTTGCTTTTGCGACTTAAAGTACTACTTTTCCAATTAGAGGAAGTATCCCACATGAAAGAAATGAAAAATATATAAATTTACTTTATGAAACCTACTGTAAATTGTTAGAAACTGTAGACATTCTTCAGTAGTTTGTAGAAATAATTTAGTGCATTAAAATTTTTATTATAACTTGAAAATGTATATTTTAAACATGCGGATGCAAAATCAGGCTGTAAATGCCCCTCTTTGGATAAGTAGCTGGGCAGAAGAGTTTTTGTTTAAATGGTCTTTGTTTCCACAGACAAACACAATAATTTCAGTTTACTGCTGAATCATTTTTACTCAGTGCATGTTTTGTATTCTCAGAGTGAATACTGAGGCAATTCAATGGATATATATATTGCAAGTATATTAATAAGAAATCACTGGAGCTGCAAGCAGTGTATTTTCAAGTTTCATTGCTATGTGCTCTGGAAGAGTCCGCTGTAACCATAATAAAGATATCTTTGTGCAAGTGAGTAGCATATTAAGCTGCAGGCATATTTGTCAAACAGCTTTGTTTCACTCTAAACATCAAATGTTTATCTCAAATTATCTCTAAACATCAAAGAGGAGCATGCTGACAGATCTAGATGCCGCTTGGAATGTCACTCAAAGGGCAGTAAAATAACTAAATGCTGATATTAGTGTTTAACACAGAAAGGACTAAAGAATATTAACTGTACCTGCACTATATCCCCATGTGTGCTGTGTGAGGATGTACAGAAATCCTGAGTCATCTCTGACAACAGGCATCCATACTTAAAGGGTCTTAAATGGGTTGACATAGGCTGAATGTATAAGCAAATATTCATGCACATGCACACACGCACACACCAACATATGTATGTGTATCATGTGTGCAGATTTTTTGTCTTTTTTATGAGGAAGTAGTAAACAAAACCACCAAAATAATTCTGTTTTATTTAAAGACACTATCATTGTTAACCTGACCTTAAGAAATACGTAGTGATATTTTAAAATACAGTGGTAATGCTTTGATTTTCAAGTGCTTTCCCACGAAGAATTTAAACATGAATAGGCAGTCACACAAATATAACAGCTTGTTCTAAAATATCAGAAACATTGACATTGGTTATAGTAGTGTGATGCATTAAGTAGTTTCAGATGCCAAGAAACACTGTTACCACCTTCATGTTTAGCACTACTTTATTAAAAACATGCTAAATGTCATATGGGGATGAAAGGGTTACGTGGTTAAGTAACACTGTTGGAAATTTCATTTGGAATGTGGCTGTTTTTCTTCATTCTAACTCCCTTTTTGTGTCAAAAGTGAAATCCATCTGGTGTTTGTGTGTGACAATGGAATGGACAGATATGTCAGTACCAAATACAGTCAGCCCCATATATATTTCATGATTAATTGTGGGAAAAAAATGCATGTCCTTCCATACTGCTGAAGATGTGAAAGAATCACACAGTTTAAAGAACATTCGTAAGTGAAGACAGAAATCAAAAACATATTTTGAAACTATGTTTAAGCACATTCATTTCCTTTAAATGATAGCTAATGAGAAATTAGACCCAGGTCATTTGCATAATTTGATGCTCGATTGCCAGATTCTTTAACAGACAAGTTGTAATAGAGGTCAAAAGGTCACATGTTAGGAATTTCAGGTTTAAACATCCTAACTCAGCATTCTTTAAATATTTCTTTCAGCTATGATACAATAGGAATTCCTATATCTGTTCTTTGAACTCGTATGATGTTCTTTCAACCCAAAAGACATTAATGAACCTACCTCTTTCTCTTATGGTAAATGTTAGATATTTTAGCATATCATCAAAGACTGCGACTTCATGGGTGGCTAATAAACTACATGCAGTATTGGTACATGAGCCACAGAATAAGTCAGAATATACATTAACATGAAATACAGAAGCCTAATCACTAGTACTAGAATGTTACAGGTGCCTATATCTTTCTAAATCGAGAGACAGGAGTTTAAAAAAGTAGATAGCTTGGGCAAGGATTTACATTCAGATTCACAAAAGGACCTCAGTGAAGATTATAGTGATAGCTGCAGAGATATTCCTTTAAAGTCTGATAACAGCAGTTATTACTAGGAAGGGCAACCTTATCTCGTAAGGCCACTTTTGCTTATGTCCAGGTAATGCCTTCATCTTTGTAATCCCATTACTATTAGTTTATATAATGGGGCAGAACTGAGTCAGCAGGTGAACAAAGACACATGTCAGGAACTGATCAATCATAAAAGTCTTGTTTCTAAGAGTGAGGTTAGGGGCAGATAAGGGCCAAAATGGACTTTGGAATAGAAAGAATTTGGATTTTTAGGGAATCCCAAGGCTGACCTTTGAGGCTGGACTGGTAGTGGATCAGCAAGCAGCATTTTATTTTACCAGAAAGAGGAATCATGCACACCAGGGCAAGGAGGTATAAGGGTTGAATTTGCAAGTCTGATAAGGGATGCATAAATGATGTGTGAGTAAAAGCACTAGTCACTTATTTAAGAACTGTAATGACCATGGATGTTGTACCTGTGAAGCCTAAGGTAAGATCATAGTAACTGCGTCTTTAAGTAGCTAAGCAAATGGTAATCTGGTAGGAAATATTGTTAACTACAGGATGATTTGGTATAAACTTGAGATAGCAAGAGTACTGGTTAAACACAGATCAGCCTGCAGAGATAACTAAGAAAACAATCAGTAAACTCTGAGCGGACATTCGTAGAAGTATCAACATTGGAAACAATTATCTGGTTGCTGAAATGTACAGAAGTGCAAGGCAAACTTGAGTCTACCATATATTTTCTTCTTCCCTAATTCTGAATAGATAAGACAAAGACGAGTACGACTTGGAACAGTATTTTAAAGTTTTTTAAAGGTTTTGATTCAGCATCTAAAGTTGTTACACTTCCCATGATTTTATCAACAGCGTAACCCAGCTCCTGATGCATCTGATGTGTTTTATTTGTTTCATGCGTGTCATTTTGGTCTGTCTGCATTTCTAGGTAAGATTCAATAGAATAAATTCTTCCTAAGGTAGACTTGCAAATATTTTTCTAACAATATCTGTCTGTCTGTCTGTCTGAGGCAAAGTATTTTCTTTGATTTTTCTTTTCTGCTTTGTGAAAGTACTTATACCAGGATATAATGCCTTCCATACATTCAGACCACAAACTGAGAATGAAAGAACCAAAGCAGGAGGTGTATCCATCTTCAGTAAGGATAAGTATACCTCGGGACTGCTCAAACAGCACAGCTCTCTTCAGGTACTCCATATTCAATTAACCATAGGCAAAGCCCCCTACCACATCATAGCCAGCTATAGGTCGGCCACCATGAAGCAGGAAAAGCATAATGCATACCTGGACTTACTGGAGTCACTTGCCGTACATCCCAACGCCTTACTCATCGGTGATTTTAATTATCCTACCATTGACTGGAAAACATACACAACCAAACATGCTGGTTCAGAGGTTCTTGGGCATTGTCAGTGCAAATGCTGTGGAACAGCTAGTTAGCACGCCCACAAGAGGGTCAAATGTGCTGGACATGGTACTCACTAACACCCTCCCATGTGTGATGTCCTCCCTGGAAAGATTGGACCACAAATCAGTCTTATTCAATATATTTATAAGACCAAATACTCCACCAAGCTCAAAAATGCTTAAGAATTTTTCAAAGACAAACTACTTCCTACTAAGTTATGGTATAAGGAATTTCAAAGCCCCCTCAAATGCAGATAACATGGACTCCTATGCAGAGGTGTACACCAATGCCTTGTATAACCAATTAAGCAGTTGTATAGAATTGGCTGTACCTGACCAGATTAAAACCAGGTCTTGCCAAAAAAAAAACAAGCCACCCTGGTGGACCCTCATATAAACAGGGTATACAACAAAATAAAGAAACTAATGTTCAAGAATAAGAGGGAGCGGCTCAACAGAGGAAGAAATCCCGCTCTAGCTTAAACAAACAAATTAGAGATAATGTCAAGTCCTCCAAGGCTAATTATGAAGCAAAAATAGCCTTCCTAGCTAAGGATGATCACAAGAGAATACCCAGCTATGCACTGAATTGGTTGTGGATGGCATCATCCATACTCAACCAGAGGTAATAGCTAACCTGTTAGCCGACATATTTGGATCAAACTTCACCGCCCATCCCTTCCAGTTATCCCCCAAAGTATACCTACCACCATTCTGCAGCCTATTATCTCAAGAGACCAAGTCATCTTGGCACTCTCCAAGGCCAAAAACATGGCATCAGTGGGACCAAACAACATCTCAGACTGCCTTTTAAACAACCTAAAACATGAAAATATAAAATAAAAAAACAGTTTTGCAGCAGTCAATTCAATTGAAACACAACAGACTTAAAAAGGTATATACCACTTTATTTCAATTAAGCACTTTCATCCAAAACAAATGTGGACTTCATCAGAATCACTGCACAACTAAAAGAGAAGGACTTATATATAAATATATATATAAGCTAAACTTAATTAAAACTAATTAAATCAATGAAATCAATTAAAAATCCAACACTCAATATTTAAAGGGCTCTTACTCTAAAATACAAGAATGTCTAAAAACTTGACTAATATAAAGAATAAAAATGTTAAAAGGACAAAAATATATTTATGTAATATATAAAAACAGATAAAATTGTAACAATTGCCATAGACCTTAAATGTAAAATAGGTTGAAGGGAAATATTATCATTCATACCTGGGAAATGTGAAGCTTTCATTTTCAACTGCCATTTAATTTCCTTCTCTTGTAAAAGGGTCTTGTCATCTCCACCTAGGGTTATAACTGATTTGTTCTAAGATAGCAAAATTAAATGTTGTACAATTAGGACTATTCAAACGATGTTTAAAAAGGGCATTATTAATGTTCTGCCTACCTATCTGGTATAAATGCTCATATATTCTGTTGCTAAGGGCTCTATCTGTCTTACCCATGTAAAATGCTGGACACCTCAAGCATTTTGTTAAATATACCACTCTCTTAGACAAACAATTGCCTTTCTTAAAAAACACCTTTTCCCTAGTTATATTCTCCAGGGTAAGGGAATCTGAATTAATTATGTAAGGACAATTTTTGCAAAAGCCACATTTCTTTTTACCCTCTTCATATGACCTTACCACGTCCCTTGTGGATTTCTCTCTTTGAAAATAAGAGTTTAAACTGGAACACATCTTAACAAATAAAGGGTTAACACCCAATAGCTGATACAATTCTAGATTGCCCTTTAAAATATTCCAGTTCTTAATAAAAATATCCTTTACATCCTTCAAATAGGGGCCATACTCTAATATACAGCACTTTCATAGTTCTTAGTGTCCTGTCTGTTATTATATTGCTCGAGACTTATACCCAACAAAGGTTTATCCTTAACCCCCCACTGTGATATAATGTAGCCCTTCACATTGTCAGTTAACTGTTTGGGATAGCCCCTCGGTAGAGACATAATACCTATTAAATCAAGCTCATTTTGCACATCCTCAAACTAGGAGGTCATCCTTGCTGCCCTTATACACTGCCCTTTAATTATACACAATACCACAATTTGAGAAGATAAACAAGAATACCACTCAGCCAGTTGAATGAAGCAGCAAAATGAACTATAAACACAGAACAGATTTATTTAAAACCAATCTCTAGCTCTTCAGCCACAGCCTTCTTGGAGACTCCGAGAAGGCTGTGGCCAAAGTGCTAGAGATTGGTTTTAAATAAATCTGTTCTGTGTTTATAGAAGTTCATTTTGCTGCTTCATTCAACTGGCTGAGTGGTATTTTTGCCCTTTAATTATACTCTTATACCTTTGCTGATTAAAAATGTGACAGCTAGAATATTGTAAGTGAGAGTTATTAAAAGTTGGCTTCCTATATACATTACATTTGAAGCCAAATTCAGTATGTGAAATTGTAGTGTCCAAATAATGGATACTCTCCCCATTATAATAATAATAAGTAAACTTCAAAAATGAAGATGTTTGATACAAATAAGTCATAAAATCATTAATTTGCTCTTCTGACCCTTTCCATAAAATTAATATGTCAGCTAAAAATCTGACATATAACTTAATGCAGGGCTTCCCAAAGTGTGCGCCTCAGCGCCCTGGGGAGCCACAGCTTCCTCACAGGGGCGCCACAAACTAATATGCTAAGCCGCAAAATAAACTGCAAACTAATAAGCTTAGTTACTAAGCTTATTAGTTTGCAGTTTATTTTGTGGCCACGCTGTAGGGTTCACCTTTTTCATTTTATTCAGTTTGTTATATTTAATGACTGTCTTATGTCTTACCACTGGCCTGACTTTCTTACACCTTGTTGTAAGATGTTCAGTGAGAACTTTCCCCACTTTCTGCTTATCTATTGCATATGAAAACGACAGCCTGTTTGTAATTGTTATCAAAGTGCAGCACACTTACAACTTGTTTTATTTTTGTGCCCATTCAGACTTGATTCCAGCAAGAACTTCCATTCACTTCAATGCCAGCAGCTTGCAGCTCTTGCCAACTACGTTTCAAAGTATTCGTGACTTTTGTGTACTTGTTTGCCAGCCAAAGCCTGTAAAAGTAAAATTAACATCTTGGCATTATCCCATTTGTTTTGTTTTAATTTTTATTTAGCTGTTGCCTTTTTTTCTAGATCTTTTTTTTTTTTTCCTCTAGAGCTTAACTGTTTTGTTGGCAAAAAAAAATACCTGCGGAAAATTAAATGCTTACAGTTCATTAAATAATCAGTTTGCTTTATGTGGGAAGTTTTTCCTTGCAGTGAATTCTCAGAATTTCCTAAAGGGATACTTTTCTGTCAACTGACAATTTCTCGGAATTCTGATATAACCTCAGAAAGAAACACAGAGAATCCGTACGTTACTTCCACTACTGCCAATGACAGCAACTGCTGCAGACCATAATCGGTGACATTTTTTGTTGCTCTAATGTGGCTTTATCCACGAGGACAGAGGTGGTGCTGGCAGCAATGTTATCCAATCACCAAGGAAAGACAGAGAAGACTTTGTGTCTAGTTTACCTAATGGAAGATGAGAGTGAATGGTACGGACATAAATTTTAGCCATTCAGGGAGAAGAGTTAATGACTTTAGCCAGATTACAATGGCAGCTTCCTTCATAGGTTCATAGGTTCATAGGTTCATACTAGGCTATCTGCCCAAGGGCATTTATAAGCCTAGCCCATAGTTATGTGGCTTTCGCCACCCCTTTAGTTTGAATAAAAACTATGCCTATCATTTTGCTGTGCCTCTGTCAAGCAGTGACGCTGAAGTAATCCCTGGGGTATATCTGCAATCTCCCATCCATTGGTCAAGATTCTTCTTGAACAAGACCAGAGAGGTGCTCTGCCTCACATGTACCGGGATTTTGTTCCACAGCATAGGGAGTCTCTGGGTGATGAATCTGTCCCTCCAGCACGTTCTATTTATAACCGTGTCAAGGTTTAAGTCTCCGCCCTTGTGGTTCTGAGGGATCTAGATTTTTTGAGGTGAAGCATATTCATCAAATCTGGGTTTGACATGGCCTTATATGTCAGGCACAGGTCACCTCTGAGCAAGCGGTATGAGACTGAATAGAGCTGGAGTTCTTTCAGTCGGGCAGCATAAGACATATTTTTGAGACCCTTTATCCTTTTGGTGAGGAACTTTTGGGGCCTTTCAAGCTGCAGCAGGTGTCTGGTCAGATACATTCGAACGGGCATTGTACTCAATCATAGGTCTAATAAGTGATGAGTACAGGGGACGATGACCTCCCTTGATCTAGATGTGAATCCCTTCATGATCAGGTGGGTGATATAGAAGGTTTTCCTAACTACTTTAGCAACATGAGTGTCAAACGAAGGCTACTGTCAACCTGGGTCCCCAGATCTCTGATGACTTTTTCTGTGCTCAGTGGATTGCCACCTATATGGTAGCTAGGGGTAGCCTTGTTTTTCCCAAAGGGTATGACTATGCATTTTTGGCGTTTAACTTCAGGCCATGGCTCTGGCACCAGTTATCCGCTTCTGTGAGGCCCTTCTGGAGGATATCTGTGTCAGATGTGTTTTCGACTATGGCCCAGTTTGCAGTCATCTGCAAACTTTGTCAGCCATAACCCTCCTGTGTTTGCTTGTACTTCAGAAAAGTAGATGCCGAACAAGAGTGGACCCAGGACTGAGCCCTGTGGGACACCACTTGTGACAGGCTTTGAGTCTGACATGGCTCCAGCAACTCTGACCCTGTGGGTTCTGTCACTTAGCCAGTTTGCAACCCATCTTGTGATGTATGGGTTTACATTCAAGCTGATGAGTTTTTCGATGATACCTGAGTGGGGTATTGTGTCGAAGGCCTTTGCCAGGTCGAGGTAGGCTGTATGGACTGCCTTTCCTCATCAATGGCCTTGGTGACTGTCTCGAAAAAGTCAACCAAGTTTAAGAGGCAGGATCTGCCTTTGACAAAGCCAAACTGAGTTGGATCCAAAGTCTGCAAGTTCCCTATGTCTTTATTTATGAGTTCCATTATGATCCTCTCCATGGCTTTGCAGATAAGGCTTGTCAAGCTAATGGGGCGGTAATTTCCAGGGTCTGTGGAGGCACCGCCCTTATGAAGTGGGACCACAGTCGCCGCGCCACTCCTTGGGTACGTATCCTGAGGTGAGGCTAAGATTAAACAGCTGTCCTAACTGTGGGTTTAATTCCTCATTGAGTTCATGAAGCACACAGCCGGGGACACCATCCGGTCCCATGGATGCTGTGTTTTTGCCTTAGTGAGGGCAGTTCTCACCTGGGCGTTGGAGATGTTTGGGGGCTACAATCCTCTGGAATAGATATCTCTCCTTTGGGGAGGGGAGAAGTTTGCACTGAACCTGTCAGCCAGTATGTTGGCAATGTGTGTAGGTTCAGTAATTTTCACATCATTTTGAACTAATTCTGAGCATATCTGGGAGTTTCCTCCTAGGTTTCTAACATAGCTAAAGAAGGCCTTATGATTCTCTTTAGAGTCCTTGGCGATTTTTCTCTCAAAATTTGCCTTGGATGATTTTATGAGAGCTCTTAGTTTTTACTTATAATGATCAAAGGTGTCTTACCTTTCAAGGATTTTGCTCTATCTTGTAGTAGCTTCCTCCTTTTGTTGTAGAGCTTGTTTATGGCTGGGGTCCACCAGACTGGACGCTTGCCTTTGGTACAGAGAGTCTTAGTTTTGTTTGGGATTGCCTGATCCATGCAGTCCTGTAGGTGCTGGTAGAAGGCATTTGTAAGTGATTCAGCGGTTTGAGTAATGTTTACCACTGGCTCAGGGGCCTTAAAGGAGACCACACTAGTTTTAGAAGTGTGAAATCGGCTTTTGAGAAGTTTTTCACTGTGGTCTTTTTGTTTCAGGTGGGGGCGGGATGAGGACCTCCAGCGAGATTAGTTTATGATCTGATCTCACCAGTGAGGGGTATACTTCGGTGTTGAACATTTTGATCCCATGTTCGTGATGATGAGATCAAGTATGTTTTCTCCTCTTGTGGGGATGGTGACTAGTTGTTCCATGGCATTTGAGTTTATGAACTCCAGGAATCTTTGGGTTAGAGTGTTCGGGCTTGAGTAGTGTTCCCAGTCTATATTAGGGTAGTTAAAGTCACCTAGTATGATGGTGTTTGGAGATACATTTATGTTTTCAGGAAGGCCATGTGAGGTTCCTGAGTTTGAGAGGGTGGCCTGTAACATGCTACAAATTGCAGAGCAGTCTTGCCTATGGTTAATTGCACCTGGATGGTCTCCGATGCATCATGCGTTGCCACCAACCTTGAGGTGTGGGTGTCCTTTATGAATATGGACACCCCCCCCTCCTTTCTTGGTGTTGTCCGGATTTTGGGGCCGGAACACATGATATGAGGTGAAACCTGTTAGTGCTGGGGTGCTCTCAGGAGCCTTGAACCAGGTTTCTGTCACAGCACAGACATCGATGTTCTCCATATTGAGAAGGGCCTCGAGTCGTGCATCTTGAGATTGAGACTTCTGGCATTGAGCAGCATTACCCTTAGTTTTTTTCCTTTTTGGTGTTCTAGGGTGGTAGGTTTAGAATTTGAGCCTTGCCTAAAAAAGGCACTATGGGGGTGGCAAGAGCCTTTGCCAATATCCGGAAGCCCAGGGTGACAGGTGCAAGCCGTCCCTTGCGAAGCAGCGTGGCTTGTCCAGCATGTCATCCCAGGCAGACAGACATTGGATCCCCTTTGAATGACACCAGAATTTAAGCCAATTATTAAAGCTGATCATCTTATCACTGTATTGTGGCATCATTCTAGGTGAAGGTAGGATACTGCTCAAGGTCAGGGTCATACCTGCCTGGGCTACATAATCAGAGAGCTCCTCGATGTCCCTTTCATGTAGTCCAAGGAGGTACGTCTCAGGTCGTTGACACCAGCGTGGACAATGACTGAGTCGACTTGTACCTGCTGTTGAGAGACCTGAGTGCTTGCGTTATGTGGCGGATTCTAGCGCCTGACAGGCAGCTTACTGTGACCTTCTCTTTACTCAGTCTGGTGAGCGGACGCCAGTGTGTCTGACTATGGAATCACCAATGACAAGTGTGTCTGGCATTTTGTTTGGCCTTAAGGGCTGTGACTGTTTGACACTCTGACTGTGTGGTCTATGTGTTGCATGTGTTGGGTCGTGAGGTGGTAGTTGTTTGGGTGTCTGCTTTGGTGGCCTCTGCTGTTTTGGTAAATTTTTGATCAGAGCCTCCGAGTATGTCTTTGTGTGAGTATGTGTATGATTTGAAGTTGTGATGGTACCATGTGTGACTGGGTATGTATTGTGTGTGGTTACCTTCTCCTCCTGTCTGGTCTTGCCAGTCCTATGTTGAGAGAGCTCAGCCTCCAGTTTGGCCGTATAGTTGCATCTCTCGCATGTATTTGTGTTTTGTGGGAGAAGGAGAGGATTGTCTGTGTACATGAGGCAGTTGTAACATTGCCTCAATATTCCCAGGTTCACCAGTTGAGCTGGAGAGGACACTAGCAACTGATCCCTCGACATACTAGAAGTAGTAGATAAAGAGACTTTCAAAGGACTCCGGGGAAGTGGGTTTTAGGCTGGTGGGGTACTATCTATAATAAGAGTGCTTTATCAAGGTGCAAGTACTGTAGGAGTAAGTGCTAGGCTTTACAGATAGAGAATAGTCTACTTGGGAATCAAGTAGAGATGAACTTTTCAGTTATAGGATATGCTGGTTAGATCAGCAGTACAGCTCGAGGAAGGTAGTTTTAAGGGAAAATTGGAAGAGTGGAATTTAGATGGCCCAAATAGTTTAACCTTGTTTAACCGCCGCTGCTCTTGTGTGCAACAGTGGTAACTCCGCTAAATCGCTTACACGCTTTAGCGTGTTTTATAGCAGGGGCTGAAGGGAGCTAGGAATTGGCCCAAAACGACCAATGGACTACTAGTTTCTGGCTGAAACTTCACCAAATCAGACAAAAGGCCGCTCAGTGCTTCCCACTCCCACTGGTAAGCAAAGAAACTTCCCTCCTTCCTAATAAGGCAATGGATCAGTAACAGGAACTAAAAACAAAGCCCAGGGATCAGCAACTCTGAAACTGGACTACTCTAGTTCAGTAAGGCGGAAAACAAGAGATTTTTTGTTTTATTACAGAGACAAGGAAAAAACAGACAGTAATTGCTGTAAATCGGCTAGCGACTTTAGTGTGTAGCCTACAGAAACAATTTGCAACAATTAGTAACTTAAAGTGCAATAAACAGTGTAAAATGCAGAAATCACTTAAAGTAGCAATAAAACAGGCGAAATGCAGTTGCTAGCTTAAATAACAGTGGGAAAGCCACAAAAATACTTATATCTGGTAGAAAGTCACTCTTTTAGCTCTCTGCTGCTTGGATCACCCTGCAGGCCACCACGAGGATCTGTGCTGAGTTGGTACAAGCTGGAAAACGCGTGTTTAGCGTGTTTTATAGCAGGGGCTGAAAGGAGCTAGGAATTGGCCCAAAACAACCAATGGACTACTAGTTTCTGGCTGAAACTTCACCAAATCGGACAGAAAGGCTGCTCAGTGCTTCCCACTCCCACTGGTAAGCAAAGAAACTTCCCTCCTCCCTAATAAGGCAATGAATCAGTAACAGGAACTAAAAACAAAGCCCAGGGATCAGCAACTCTGAAACTGGACTACTCTAGTTCAGTAAGGCAGGAAAACAAGAGATTTTTTTTTTTTGTTTTATTACAGAGACAAGGAAAAAAACAGACAGTAAATGCTATAAATGCTGTAAATCGGCTAGCGACTTTAGTGTGTAGCCTACAGAAACAATTTGCAACAATTAGTAACTTAAAGTGCAATAAACAGTGTAAAATGCAGAAATCACTTAAAGTAGCAGTAAAACAGGCAAAATGCAGTCGCTAGCTTAAATAACAGTGGGAAAGCCACAAAAATACTTATATCTGGTAGAAAGTCACTCTTTTAGCTCTCTGCTGCTTGGATCACTCTGCAGGCCACCACGAGGATCTGTGCTGAGTTGGTACAAGCTGGAAAACGCGTGTTTAGCGTGTTTTATAGCAGGGGCTGAAAGGAGCTAGGAATTGGCCCAAACGACCAATGGACTACTAGTTTCTGGCTGAAACTTCACCAAATCGGACAGAAAGGCTGCTCAGTGCTTCCCACTCCCACTGGTAAGCAAAGAAACTTCCCTCCTCCCTAATAAGGCAATGGATCAGTAACAGGAACTAAAAACAAAGCCCAGGGATCAGCAACTCTGAAACTGGACTACTCTAGTTCAGTAAGGCGGAAAACAAGAGATTTTTTGTTTTATTACAGAGACAAGGAAAAAAACAGACAGTAAATGCTATAAATGCTGTAAATCGGCTAGCGACTTTAGTGTGTAGCCTACAGAAACAATTTGCAACAATTAGTAACTTAAAGTGCAATAAACAGTGTAAAATGCAGAAATCACTTAAAGTAGCAGTAAAACAGGCGAAATGCAGTCGCTAGCTTAATAACAGTGGGAAAGCCACAAAATACTTATATCTGGTAGAAAGTCACTCTTTTAGCTCTCTGCTGCTTGGATCACTCTGCAGGCCACCACGAGGATCTGTGCTGAGTTGGTACAAGCTGGAAAACGCGTGTTTAGCGTGTTTTATAGCAGGGGGCTGAAAGGAGCTAAGAACTGGCCCAAAACGACCAATGGACTACTAGTTTCTGGCTGAAACTTCACCAAATCGGACAAAAGGCGCTCAGTGCTTCCCACTCCCACTGGTAAGCAAAGAAACTTCCCTCCTTCCTAATAAGGCAATGGATCAGTAACAGGAACTAAAAACAAAGCCCAGGGATCAGCAACTCTGAAACTGGACTACTCTAGTTCAGTAAGGCAGGAAAACAAGAGAATTTTTTTTTTTTTTTTTTTTTTTTTTACAGCGACAAGGAAAAAACAGACAGTAAATGCTATAAAACAATTCACATGCAGTGCAAGCTGGCACACTTGAGTATGTAGCAATATTAGTCCACACACAGTATGAAAAAAATGTAATTAAATTAAAAAGGACTAAAAGCAAGTGCAGAAAGGGTTTATTAGAGAGAATGCGTAAAGAGAAGGGACTGGGGAGTGTCCTAGATCAAATCTACAGTGGGGCGGGCACTGCAAAAGCCACCAAATTTAAACTACATCCAAGAACAGGGAGGGTGGGGAAGACAGTTTCAACAGAGCTAGATCTGAGAAATCAGTCCCCAAGTTATAACAACCACAATAAAATGAAGGAAATATACTTAAATCAGCTTATGTCCAGTTGATGTATGCAGACAAATCTCAGTAGCAGCAACTCTACTTAAAATGATTACCAGAGATGTAACCAACACAGGTTTTAAAGTTATCAGAAAACCCCCAAGCTAATTAACACTTAAAGGAATTTCAGTGCAGTTTAACAACTAGTGCAGAGCTTCAGACACACACACAAGACAGTTTCAACAGAGCTAGATCTGAGAAATCAGTCCCCAAGTTATAACAACCACAATAAAATGAAGGAAATATACTTAAATCAGCTTATGTCCAGTTGATGTATGCAGACAAATCTCAGTAGCAGCAACTCTACTTAAAATGATTACCAGAGATGTAACCAACACAGGTTTTAAAGTTATCAGAAAACCCCCCAAGCTAATTAACACTTAAAGGAATTTCAGTGCAGTTTAACAACTAGTGCAGAGCTTCAGACACACACACAAGACAGTTTCAACAGAGCTAGATCTGAGAAATCAGTCCCCAAGTTATAACAACCACAATAAAATGAAGGAAATATACTTAAATCAGCTTATGTCCAGTTGATGTATGCAGACAAATCTCAGTAGCAGCAACTCTACTTAAAATGATTACCAGAGATGTAACCAACACAGGTTTTAAAGTTATCAGAAAACCCCCAAGCTAATTAACACTTAAAGGAATTTCAGTGCAGTTTAACAACTAGTGCAGAGCTTCAGACACACACACAAGACAGTTTCTACAGAGCTAGATCTGAGAAATCAGTCCCCAAGTTATAACAACCACAATAAAATGAAGGAAATATACTTAAATCAGCTTATGTCCAGTTGATGTATGCAGACAAATCTCAGTAGCAGCAACTCTACTTAAAATGATTACCAGAGATGTAACCAACACAGGTTTTAAAGTTATCAGAAAACCCCCAAGCTAATTAACACTTAAAGGAATTTCAGTGCAGTTTAACAACTAGTGCAGAGCTTCAGACACACACACAAGACAGTTTCAACAGAGCTAGATCTGAGAAATCAGTCCCCAAGTTATAACAACCACAATAAAATGAAGGAAATATACTTAAATCAGCTTATGTCCAGTTGATGTATGCAGACAAATCTCAGTAGCAGCAACTCTACTTAAAATGATTACCAGAGATGTAACCAACACAGGTTTTAAAGTTATCGGAAAACCCCCAAGCTAATTAACACTTAAAGGAATTTCAGTGCAGTTTAACAACTAGTGCAGAGCTTCAGACACACACACAAGACAGTTTCTACAGAGCTAGATCTGAGAAATCAGTCCCCAAGTTATAACAACCACAATAAAATGAAGGAAATATATGGCTTAAATCCCAGCTTAATTCAGTTGAGCAGCCAGTAGCAAGTAACTTACTTAAAACTGATGAACAGATTACCAGAGATGTTTAAAACACAGTTAAAAACCCCCAAGCTAATTAACACTTAAAAGGAATTTAATCAGTGCAGTTTAACAACTAGTGCAGAGCTTCACCATAA
Source organism: Protopterus annectens (assembly GCF_019279795.1). Taxonomy (NCBI): domain Eukaryota; kingdom Metazoa; phylum Chordata; order Ceratodontiformes; family Protopteridae; genus Protopterus; species Protopterus annectens. The sequence continues at coordinate 1,929,927,296 of NC_056741.1, forward strand.
TAAAGGAAATATACTTAAATCGCTTATGTCCAGTTTGATGTATGCAGACAAATCTCAGTAGCAGCAGCAACTCTAAAAATGATTTACCAGAGATGTACCAACACAGGTTTTTTTCAGTGCAGTTTAACAGTTAACAACCAGAGAGCTCAGACACACACACAACAAGACAGTTTCAACAGAGCTAGATGAGAAATCAGTCCCCAAGTTATAACAACCACAATAAAAGTTGATGCAGACAAATCTCAGTAGCAGCAACTCTACTTAAAATGTCAGACACACACAAGACAGTTTCTACAGAAATCAGTCCCCAAGTTATAACAACCACAATAAAATGAAGGAAATATACTTAAATCAGCTTATGTCCAGTTGATGTATGCAGACAAATCTCAGTAGCAGCAACTCTACTTAAAATGATTACCAGAGATGTAACCAACACAGGTTTTAAAGTTATCGGAAAACCCCCCAAGCTAATTAACACTTAAAGGAATTTCAGTGCAGTTTAACAACTAGTGCAGAGCTTCAGACACACACACAAGACAGTTTCAACAGAGCTAGATCTGAGAAATCAGTCCCCAAGTTATAACAACCACAATAAAATGAAGGAAATATACTTAAATCAGCTTATGTCCAGTTGATGTATGCAGACAAATCTCAGTAGCAGCAACTCTACTTAAAATGATTACCAGAGATGTAACCAACACAGGTTTTAAAGTTATCGGAAAACCCCCCAAGCTAATTAACACTTAAAGGAATTTCAGTGCAGTTTAACAACTAGTGCAGAGCTTCAGACACACACACAAGACAGTTTCTACAGAGCTAGATCTGAGAAATCAGTCCCCAAGTTATAACAACCACAATAAAATGAAGGAAATATACTTAAATCAGCTTATGTCCAGTTGATGTATGCAGACAAATCTCAGTAGCAGCAACTCTACTTAAAATGATAATGTTAGCAAAGCTGTCAAGGTTCATGCTTATAAAATTGAGATACCTCTTTGGACTATAGCTTGAGTGACATCTTATTCGTGACAGCCATCTCCAGGCCAGCAGCCAAGATGGGGCAAGTCCATGCCCGTGTAAGTCTGATGTTGTCTTGTTTCCAGTGATCTGGTACATATTGGTGACCTTAGTTGAGCTGTGCCAGGCTTGGGTATGCAGGGGGTATACAAATGAAACTGGCATGTAGTCGCATAGGGCAGGTTGTTTTACTGCTCAATGTTATACATAGTTTAATTACACAAGACTGGATTAGTGCTGCTGTTTTTCCTTTATAAAGCTATCCACATGTTTTGATTATGTCTCAGAAAGTACATCACTTTATAAGTTCATATATAGGAGCAAGTTCACCCAAGAGTATTACTCGGTGGCAGTGAGCATTTATGTTTGTAACATACCTCTCAAATCTGGGCAGCATATCTAGTGTCACTTTATTTATTTGTTTATCTTTCTGTCATCTGCACATTTAGGGACACAAATAAGAATGATTCATGTTTTGTGCTGGGATCATCATCAACCCCATTTTCTACTTGGTGTTGGGGTGTTGTGTCAACTGTCTCCATCTTTTCTGATTCAGTGCCACTCTGCTGCCTTTTTCCATGGTCATACCTGATGGTCGCAGGTCTTCTTTCATGCAGTCCATATATGTTTTTGCTGGACGCTCTTGATTAATCTTTCCTTCTACCTGTCTCTCCCAAATCATCGTCACTGGATTGTCCTCTGCTTTCCTGCACATGTGCCTGAACCACCATAATCTGTTCTCTGACCTTCTCTGTAATTGGAGCTATTTTGCTTCAGCAATGATGTTCTCATTTCTTCGTCTGCCCCACATTGTGCATCCTACCTCCCATCTGAGGCACTACCTCTCCATCATCTCTTGCATCCTCAGCTGTTTTGCCTTCACTGCCCAGGTTTCTGTACCATACAGTAGCACTGTTCATATCACTGTTTTGTACAACTTAATTTTCAGCTTTGTTGCCATTCTTCTGTCATGTGCTACTCCTGATGCTCTTGTGCCAGTTGGCTGTAGCCCCTCTGATTCTATCTTTGACGTCCTCATTTAGACTTCCATTCTATACCACCACCTCTTCCAGATACTTGAATCTGTTAACCTCTTCCACGATTTTTCCCTCCTGTCTCTGTTTTCAATTTCTTCTGATTTTCCCTTTGTGATGACATGACAACTGTTTTGTCTGTACTTGGTTTTATCCCATGAGCCTTCAGTTGTTCATTCTATTTCCCTGTCATTTGCTGAAGTTCTTGTTTAGCATCTGCTTGCAATATCACATTATCTGCATACAGAAGCTTTGTTAATCTGTCCCCTCTGGCCTGTTTGCTAATGTAGTCCATCATCTGTATGAATAGCATTGGGTTCAGAGCTGAGCCCTGATGCTTACCTACCCCTCTGTGAATCTGAACTCTGTTCATTCTTGTGTGATAGAATTATTGAAGGCAATGGACAATGACTCAATCAGTGTTTCAAGGACTTCAAAGCATTGCCCATATCAGCTTTCTTGGCACCTTGTCATATGTTTTTTCCAAGTCTAGGAATGCCTATTTGATCTCTTTCCTCATCTCTACCTTCTTTTCCTGTATATGTCTCACTGAAGACATTGGATCAGTTGTGCTGCATCCTGATCTGAATCTGAACTGCTCATCTCCCATTTTACTTTCTACTACTCTGCATATTTGTTTTAGTCACCCTGTCCAGTACTTTATCGGTTTGTTATACCTCAAAATGACCTAAAAGGTGGCTGCCATGGCTAGTATGAGTTTGTTTTACAGTCAATGTTTTTGCCTTCCTGATGTCATTTTAGGGGTACAGAATGAAATCCCTGTTATGAGCGGATCCTTGGCTGTGGTTTCTCTCTCATTAGTTTACAACAGTACTGTGCTGCCTACTTATCCCTATTATGAGAGGATCCTTGGCTGTGGTTTCTCTCTCATTAGTTTACAACAGTATTGTGCTGCCTACTTATCCCTATTATGAGGGGGATCCTTGGCTGTAGTTTCTCTCATTAGTTTACAACAGTCCTGTGCTGCCTACTTATCCCTATTATGAGGGGATCCTTGGCTGTGGTTTCTCTCATTAGTTTATAGCAGTACTGTGCTGCCTACTTATCCCTATTATGAGGGGATCCTTGGCTGTGGTTTCTCTCATTAGTTTACAACAGTCCTGTGCTGCCTACTTATCCCTATTATGAGGGGATCCTTGGCTGTGGTTTCTCTCATTAGTTTACAACAGTACTGTGCTGCCTACTTATCCCTATTATGAGGGGATCCTTGGCTGTGGTTTCTCTCATTAGTTTACAACAGTACTGTGCTGCCTACTTATCCCTATTATGAGAGGATCCTTGGCTGTGGTTTTCTCTCTCATTAGTTTACAACAGTACTGTGCTGCCTACTTATCCCTATTATGAGAGGATCCTTGGCTGTGGTTTATCTCTCATTAGTTTACAACAGTACTGTGCTGCCTACTTATCCCTATTATGAGGGGATCCTTGGCTGTGGTTTCTCTGTCATTAGTTTACAACAGGTACTGTGCTGCCTACTTATCCCTATTATGAGAGGATCCTTGGCTGTGGTTTCTCTCTCATTAGTTTACAACAGTACTGTGCTGCCTACTTATCCCTATTATGAGGGGATCCTTGGCTGTGGTTTCTCTCTCATTAGTTTACAACAGTCCTGTGCTGCCTACTTATCCCTATTATGAGGGGATCCTTGGCTGTGGTTTCTCTCTCATTAGTTTACAACAGTACTGTGCTGCCTACTTATCCCTGTTATGAGGGGATCCTTGGCTGTGGTTTCTCTCATTAGTTTACAACAGTCCTGTGCTGCCTACTTATCCCTATTATGAGAGGATCCTTGGCTGTGGTTTCTCTCATTAGTTTACAACAGTCCTGTGCTGCCTACTTATCCCTATTATGAGGGGATCCTTGGCTGTGGTTTCTCTCTCATTAGTTTACAACAGTACTGTGCTGCCTACGTATCCCTATTATGAGGGGATCCTTGGCTGTGGTTTCTCTCTTATTAGTTTACAACAGTCCTGTGCTGTCTACTTATCCCTATTATGAGGGGATCCTTGGCTGTGGTTTCTCTCTCATTAGTTTACAACAGTCCTGTGCTGCCTACTTATCCCTATTATGAGGGGATCCTTGGCTGTGGTTTCTCTCTCATTAGTTTACAACAGTCCTGTGCTGTCTACTTATCTACTTATCCCTATTACAAGGGGATCCTTGGCTGTGGTTTCTCTCTCATTAGTTTACAACAGTACTGTGCTGCCTACCTATCCCTATTATGAGGGGATCCTTAGCTGTGGTGTTCTCTCTCATTAGTTTACAGCAGTTATGCGCTGCCTACTTATCCCTATTATGAGGGGATCCTTGGCTGTGGTTTCTCTCATTAGTTTACAACAGTCCTTTGCTGCCTACTTATCCCTATTATGAGGGGATCCTTGGCTGTGGTTTCTCTCATTAGTTTACAACAGTCCTGTGCTGCCTACTTATCCCTATTATGAGAGGATCCTTGGCTGTGGTTTCTCTCATTAGTTTACACCAGTACTGTGCTGCCTACTTTACACTGTCAGCATCAATCTTATTTTGCTTCATTTGATTTTCATTAATGGTCATGTGGTGTAACCAAGTTAATTGTATGATCACCACCTGTCCCTCATTGGGAGGGATAGTCCTTGTTTGGGCAGTTATGTCCTGCGAAAAAAACTATAACAAAAAAATGTCTATGTTTTCTTTAATAGTTGCATAAAACAGTTAGTTTGTATCTGAAACACAAAAATGTTATATGAAATAGCAAACGATTAAGGAAGGTATAGTCTCTGAAGATTGGGGACAGTGAGGAGAAATTTGGGTATCGCCGTTCCTCTTTTGTCCAAAAGTCACCAGTTTGGGGAGGGATTGAAAGGATAGAGTTAAATTTGGGAGAGAAATCAGGGATGTCTCTGAAGATCAGGGACCTATCGTGGCAACAGCTTGGTCTGACGAAGCTGCTGCAGACCTGGAGGAATGTAGTTTGAGGACTGCATCTTGGTTATATATAAAATGTCCTTCTACAATTAAGCATCTGACCACAGTTGTCAATCCCGCATAAAGGCCAATAAAACTAAAGGACTGGGCAATGACAGACTACTTTGAACCTGAAATGCTACTGTAAAGGTGCTTGCCAGCTATGTACAACCTTTCCAACTAGCAGAGAATGAATACAACCATTTTCACTGCTTCTTACAGCAGTCAAGCTATACATTTCCACAAAAAACAGGTCACAGTTGCAATTCTGCCAAACAAAGCTGAAATCTTTCTGTACAGTACCTCTCCATGTTTATGAAGTGCAGTGCAATATGTCACAGCTTTACTAGGTCCCCACCTCAGCATCACGTCTGCAGCAGCATAGGCAGACCAAACTATTGCCCCAATAATGGAAAAGTACCCTTGATTGTTAATGATCTGCTCAAAAGATTAATAACCTGAAGGTCATAATCAACCCTGTACCTCGTGTCTATGAAGTGAAGACCTCAATCATTATGATAAACCCACCCCAGAATACTATAAATTTGATCCGAATTAGACCAAATATAAAAATCTGGACATTTTACGAAATTCTGGACAGTTGTATTGAAATGTATGTTTTTGTGATCTTAAATACCTGTGTTATTAATTTGTTCAATTACATTTTTTGTGATCTTAAATACGTGTGTTATTTATTTTTACTTAACTATCCCTTTTAATTAAAAAAAATATTATTTCGCAAAGGGGCGCCTTGGGAAAACCTGGATTCGACAAGGGAGCCAAGAATCGAAAAGGTTTGGGAACCACTGACTTAATGTATTTAAAAAAAATTGCTCTCAGATATAAAAATAGATTCCCATTCAAGCAATACTAAATTTGCATAAATGGGGACAAACAAAGCCCCCATAACTGATACCTTAATCTGTTTGTAATATTCCCCTTCAAAAAATTTAATTATTTTCTAAAACTAAGGTTGTAAGTTCATTTATTAAGTTTATCTTTTCAATATCTAAACCAGAATATTTAAACATGCTACTATAAAAAAACTTTAAACCCCTCTCTTTCAGTATAGAAGTAAATAAATGTATAGCATCGACTGTAAGAAAAATTAAATCTTTTGACCATATCTCATTCTTTAAATGTCCTAAAAAAATCCCAAGAATCCACCACTAAGTGCTCTACTTTAGAGTAAAAAGATTTCAGCCATCTGTCAATTATTACCCCAAGGGTTTTTGACTTACTTCCAGAGACAATAGGCCAAAATGGTGGCTTTTCAACACTCTTATGGATCTTGGGATTTCCAAAAATAGTAGCTATTACTTGTAGGTTAGTATTAGGCTAGCTGCCCTTGTGGGCCATTTTCAGCCTAGCCAATTACCCCATGTGAGAATCAAATCCTGCACCTTATGTTTGTAAGGTAAACACCTTAACCATTATGCCAACCTCTGACCCCCATACTGGTTTGTTAATAACTAAATAATTATAAACACCAAAAGTTAATCTTTGGTCAAGTCAATACAATAATTACAAACATCAAAATGTAATCTTTGGTCAAGTCAATACTCTTCTAAATAAGAATGAATTATTTTATAGGCTATATTAATTTCATTTAATGAAACGGGAATATAAGTATCAATATCTCCTAACATATCATACATTACTTTGTAATATTCGAAAGAATCAAAATAATACTATCCCACCTTTATCAGGTTTCATTACTCAAATAGTATTGTCATTTCTAAGCTTCTGAAATAAAATCTATCCTTCTCTAGTTAAATTGAACCAATTCATCCTTTTCTTATCATATTTGACTTGTAAATGTATTTATTTAACATTTGTTTACCGGGAAACTCTGACTTGGAACAAAAACAATTTTCAGCGGAGGCCCAGGAAGAAATACTCTTTCATATCAAGTAGATAGTCAGCTTTCCTTTGATAACCATGTTGCCAAAGTGGTTAGAAAATCCTTCTATGTGACCCATCTGATCACGAAAGGGTTCGCATCAAGATCTAAGGATGTAATGGTGCCCCTCTACTCTTCCCTCATCAGACCCATTACTGAGTACAATGCACCAATTGGAATGTACCTGGCTAGACATCTCCATCAGCTGAAGAGACCACAAAGGTACCTAACCAAGAGGATTACTGGCCTCAAACAGTTGCCCTATGCAGCACGATTGAAAAAGCTAAGACTGCTCTCTGTTACATACCACTTTCTCAGAGGTGATCTCTGTCTAACATACAGAGCCATGTCCAACCCAGAATTGTTGAACATGCTCCATCTTAGCAAAACCAAATCTACTCGAGCTACAAGCTCTAGGGAGATAAACCTCAACACAACAATGAATAGAACATGCTGGAGGGATAGATTCCCTTTGCAGAGACTTCCCTTACTATGGAACAGGGTCCCGATCTACATAAGACAGAGCCCCTCACTATCACTCTTCAAGAAGAACCTTGATGAGTGGATGGGTAACAGAAAATTCACACCGGGGATCACACCAACAGCACTACTAGATAGGGGTCAAGGGTACTAGCTGCTAGTACAAGGGTCTAGGGAACTACTAAAGGGGCGGTGAATACCGCACAACGTGGCTGGGCTAATATATGCCTTCGGGCAGATAGCCCAGTACCAACCTATGAACCTATGAACCTATGAACATGGGGGGAAACCCATATGAATGCAGGGAGGACATATAACAGAAGGCTCCCTGGCAGAGAATCGAACCAGAGAACTTCTTGCTGTGAGGTGACAATGCAACCGCCACACCACTGCACCATCCAAATCATAAATGTCATCAATGTCATCTATTAATGCATTTTCTAAAATTGATAGAGTATGGTGTAGTTAAATAAATTAGTATTCTTTCCTACATTTTTCTTGTCTTTAAAATATATGGCCAAATTCAATTTCCTAATAAGCAACTTAGCTTCAGTTAGAGTATCTACCAGGTTAAATCTCTTTGTGGGTATAAATTTTAACACCTTAGAAAATAACGAAAAATGCTCTTTAACAATTTCCTGCTTTGTGTAGTTGTAAATATGAAAATCATTATAAGTGTAAATATAGTTGTTAGTTATTGCTATCAATAGTGATGCCAATTCACTTCCTGTTGTGCACTCTTGTGGGATTTGCCATTCCCTCTGTCCTGTTCTGACATGTGTGGGGTTTGAAATTCCATCTGACCTGACTCTATGTGGTTCATGTTGCTGTACCTGCTGTTGTTGTGTCTTTCAGCTTTTCCCGGTTAGGGGTCGCCACAGCGGAACTCCGGTCCGCTAATGATTGGCTGTAGATTTTTACGTGCCGAGTTGCCAGCTCTGACACACAACCTTCGACGAAGGTATGCCCATTCACTCATGTCTCCACGCAGAAGATGCTCTAGCTGAGAATCCAACCGGACAGCGTCTTACTGTGAGGCGACAACACTACCGCAGCACCACCACCACAGTTTCCATGAGTGAAAATTTGATGTGTCACCATTATACTTAAAATCCATTATTTTTTATTATTAAAAGATCCCTTTACTATCCCTTTCTTTCAAAATTAGTCATATCCCAAGAATAAGCCTGTTTATACCATTACTGGGTAAGGTCCCTGTCTAACTTTTTTTTTTTTACTGTATATTTTAAAACATTTCATTTCCACAATAGAAAATTGCTTGTGATAAAATACCTCCCATTGTTTAAAAATCAAATAGTTTTTAATATCATTATTAAGTTTTTCAACTTCATTCAAATCCAATCTTAAAGGTACTTTAAAAATTCTTAAACCCTAATGTACAATTTTTAACTCTATACATTTAGTTAAAAAGGCTCTGTCAATTTGCAACTGTTTAACTTTAAATATTTTTTTTCCTCAAACAACAAAATCAAGTCCTTTAAAGGTTCACAAGAAAAAGGATCTCTTTCTCCATCTTTCCGGTCCACGTAACCACATTCAGTATTAACATTAAAGTCATTACAAATAAAATGTTCAAAGCCGGCTGGCCTTTTTCCAGTTTATATATTACCAGCTGAAAAGCACTCTTTCTGAAAAATGCATTTTTTTCTCATTCATACCAGCTCTCACTGCACCTATCATACTTTTAGCACCTTTATTGGACTGGGAAGATGCCACAGCTATACAAGTCTTTTTTAGCACTGTCCCCTTTTGGTCTGGCACCACATCATATATATTCCTCACTTAATTGGCTTAACATGCATTCTCTATTAGATTTCTGGCCAGCCTGCAATACTAAACTGCCATTTTCTGTAGCAAAACCATCTCCACAATCCAAAACATTACTGTGTGGGTACACAAATGATGTAAAACAGATTTCTGCATCTGAAGTGAGGTGCTTTCCAATTGGCTAATAAGCTCTATTAGCTGAGTAAGTTCACATTTTACTATTTGAATCTCCAAGTTCATTTTATTAAACTTGTCACAATGGACCAGGGAGAAAAGTGATGAGACTTCATCCAAGGAATCCATACTGATGACTGCCCACAACAAAAATACAACCAAAACAGTCAAAGTAAATCAAGTGACACTAATTCCACAACCAACAAATATAAAATAAAAAAACAGATAGTATTGCAGCAGTCAATTCAATTGAAACACAACTTAAAACATGACCTACCTGACTCACTTGGATCCCTATTTAATCACAGCCTGTGAACTGGCTATGTTCCAGCAGTGGAGGACAGCAACAGTAATCCCTTTGCACAATGGGGGGATCATCACCCGACCCTGGGAATTACAGGCTCATAAACTTGACTAGCCTCATCTGCAGGCCATGGAAAGAATCATTGTGGACTTTATTAACAAGGACATAGGTGATCTCCAAACTCTGGACCCAACCCAATTCCAGTTCATTAAATGTAGATCATGCCTGTTAAACATGGTTGACTTCTTTGAGAAAGTCACCCAGATCCTGGACGAGGGAAAGACAGTGCATATCACCTATCCTGACCTAGCCAAGGCATTGCACACAATCCCCCACTCAGTTATTATAGACAAACTCTCCCATTTGGGAATTAACTCCTACATTACCAGATGGGTAGCCAACTGGCTCACTGACAGGACACATACTGTCAAAGTGGGTGACCTCATCTCTAGCAAAAGACCACTCACCAGTGGTGTACCACAGGGTTCTGTGCTGGGCCCTTTACTGTTCAGAATTTATTTCTCAGATGTCTAGGCAAACTTGGGCAGCCTGTGGCTGACCAAGTTCACTGATGATTGCAAATTGAGAGCTGTCATTGAGTCCCCCGATGATATTAATATACTACAGTCCAGGTTAATGCAGGCAAATGATTGGTGCCAAAGACACAAATTAAAGCTAAATGCAAAACAATGCATTTTTTATTATTCTCTTTGGGAAAGCTGACATCCCTACTAATTACATTATAGACAGCACCCCCCAAAGTGTAGACCCCATTGTACATGATCTGGGTACTCAGGCTGACAGCAACCTGAACTTTGGCCACCGTGTACCATAGTAGTAAGGAAATCTTTCTATTTGGCACATCTTATAAGTAAAGGCATCACATCTAGATCTAAGGATGTTATAATTCCATTATATTTGGCTCTCATTAGATCAATAATTGAGTACAATGCTCCCTTTTGCATGTACCTCACCAGACACCTGCAACTATTGGAGAGACCATACAGGGTACACAAAACAAGTCTTATGCAGAAAGACTGAAAGCTATGTCACTGTTTTCTGTGTCCTACAGGTTGCTAAGGGGTGACCTTTGTCCGGACCTGATGGACATGCTACAGATTCATAAATGAAACTGCACAAGGGTCATTTGTTCCATGGATCTTGGCCTCTGACATGAACAGGTCATGCTGGAGAGAACATCTCCCAGAGACTGCCACTTCTCTGGAACAAGCTTCCAGTTCACAAGAAACACAGCACCTCCTTGACTGTCCTCAAACACAACCTTGATCAATGGATGGGTGATGCAAATTCACTTCTGGAGTGGTGCCCATGTCCCTCTTGGACAAAGGAGGTCGGTATTAACTACCATAGACCCTTACTTCTGCAAACTTCATTCACCTAATCACTGACAGTTGGGGCAACTTGGCATAAATATGGCTAGCCTTGTAAGGGCTCTAGTGCCATTAGCCTAGTAACTATGAACCTATGAAAGCTTTTCTGCAATCACTTAAAATCTGTCCTCCAATAACTTAGAGCATTATAGCTACTGTTTCAGATATTCCACGGCAAACTACGTTTTGACAACTTAAATGACAAAATGTTAATTATAGGCTATATGCTATGCCTTCTACAAAAACATATAATTTTTTTCTTGTTATTGTTGCCTCTACCACTCACTGAGTCTGCAAAACATTGTTTAACTCCAACATATGTACCCTATTTTACTGCATTTTATGTATTAATTTTATTGCTATCTTAAACTATGTGATGTCACCATTATGCTTTTTCAACTTATTCTAACAACACATTAATTATGGTTATATTGTTATATTTCCTAGAGCTTGTCTCCCCAGGCCTCAACTAAAAATGGCTTTATGTCTAGCCGATCTTTTCTAGTTATCAAGTGGAATAAATAAATAAATAAATAAATAAAATAACTATGCATATTTGTAAATAATGCCATTAGAAGAATTTAATGTAAAACTATTTCCTGCTTGTACCATACATGCTAATGACTGTTTTAATGTGCTTATATATATATATATATATATATATATATATATATATATATATATATATATATATATATATATATATATTGTTTATATCTAAGAAGCTTTTCTGTTCATATCACAGACTGAATACATACTATTCTTGAATTCCTCAAAGGTGTGTGATGACCATGTAATTTACTTATTTCTTTTAAAGGTAGGTAAGGTAAACTAAATCACTAGGATCTGTGAGTAGTCACACCCTAGTTACAATAATAACAAGGGAATAAACATGTAGAGCAAAGGAATAGGATGGCACAGCAGTCGAGTGGTCTACACTTCTGCTACATACCACTTGGTTCTTCAGTTTGATTCTCAGCTGAGGTGCCTTCTGTATAGAATCTGCATGTCCTCCCTTTGTCTGTGTGGGTTTTACCCTACATCCCAAAGATATCCCCTAGGTGAAATGGACTTCCTCTAAACTGCCTGAATGAATCTGTTTTTCTTGAAATGGCTAGCATCCCATTCAGCATCAGTTCCTCTGCCTTGAGCCAAATGAGTACCAGGATAGGTTCCAGCTACCCAATGACATTGAACTAGATTAAGCAGAAAAAAAATCTAAGAAGGAATGAGTATATAAACCAATCATAATCCATCCCAAAAGTCATCTGTAAACTTTTCCAAAAATATAAAATTACATTTTGTGAAATGATGAACATTCTCACAGACATACAATAGTACATTACCACTGACTGCAGTGAGTACTGAAGGTAGGTGTATAGTGCTGTGGAGGAAGTTTCAGCCTGCATCTAAAAATTGCTTTTGTGGAAATATATGAAAAAGATACCAGAAAATATAATGTTGAAAGGTATTGTGTAACTGATATAATAGAGCTGTTAAAAGTATATATGTTTAAAATTAATCATAATGATAACTGATGCTAAATAATATAAGATGTTTATGAATATTATTTACCATGCTGTAATTCCCATCATGGATCACCACCCACCAGGAAAGAGAGGTAGGAGGTCAAGTATAATGCCACTCAAGTGGCAGGCAGTTATGAGGCAAATTAAGACAAACTAGACCTTGGCAATGGACAGTGACTTTTGGAACATGAAATGTCACCTTATGGCTAGGACAGTTTTGAAAGGTGATTGAAAAATATCAACTAGACTTAGTTGTTCATACCTCTTGTACACAGCATTGTTTCTGAAACTGGTCTTCCTGATCAGGAGTGTTCAGGACAGGTGTGGGGATACTCACACATCCTAGCTCAGTGTAACTAAGTTGAAGTAAGTGCCAGTAGCCAAGAGGACTACCTTAAAGTGGCTGAACCTTGTCTGCTGTTTGTGCATATGCATCTAACAGCTATTCCGCAATTCAGCCTTCATAAACACCATGGGTGCAGTACTTGACAGGGTACTACCTAGGAATTCTGTAGCTCTACTGGGAGATTCATCAACACTAATGTGGGTATTAGTGAGATACCTAGAGGGAAACTGATTAGGAAGAACAGTCTGCATCATCTTAACCTGAATGGTGAACTATTATTCTGTGGTGATTATAGAATGTCCATAAAAACAGGCATAATGCAAGGATACTCTTAAGTGTATGCTGTATCAGTGCACCTTGAGGCAATGTTCAGTGACTGACTTTGCAGTAATATCATTGAGCATGATGCCATACATTCCGTGAATTCAGACCAAGAGAGCTTATGAGCTTCTGCCAGATCACTGTTTAATGTTGACCCATTTAGACAACTGAGCCAGTAGTAGAACAGAACCAGGAAGCTCAAACTTGTACTGTCAGTGTTGTAGGAATGCCTTGACAATGATTTTGTTCAACTTCCACCTACCGAAGAGCTTCTTATGTGTGGACTGCCTCAAAGCTCTTTCACGCTACTTGGTCACCGACAGACTGCTAAGGGAAGATCTATGGCTGACCTAAAAATCACCCTCTGATCTTGCTCTGATGGACCAGTTCCTCATCTGCCAAACAAATAGCATCAGAATTACCTGATCTGGGAACCTAAACCACATCTGCAACATAAATAGGACATGTTAGATTGACAGGTGTGTGTGTCTCAGAGGCTAACCCTTTTTCTGGAAAAGGCTTCCCATCCATGTGAAGCAGACTTTTTCCCTAACCCAATTCAACCAAAATTTGGATCAGTGGATGGGAAATCAGAAATTTACCCCTGGTCTGACACCTATGTCTTAATTAGACAGAAGCCTATGTACACCTCTTAAAATAGCCCTAGATTATCAAAACTTGTCAGATACATTTGGGAAGCATAGTCAAGTTTAAGGACCCCCCATCAGGGTTGTCAGCCTAGTAATCACCTATGAACTTGCCTGGGGGGGGGTCATAGACTTGGAGTATGAATGGATCTGTTCAACACTTCAATAGATGGGGCAGCATCAAAGAGCTGTGCCCAAAAGGTTTTCATCATTTGTTATGGTGGTACCACTTGATATACTAGTAGATAACAGTAGTGACAGAAGCTGTCAGTTTAAACAAGGAGGCCTTATATGCAGTGCTATTAGGGTGGGTTTCAATGGTTTCACTAACTATCTACAAACAAGGAAAGCAGCAGCTGGGTAATCACTAAAATGGAGATACTTGTGTGAGAGGAGTTTAGCAAAGGACCGGAGAATTCATTTTTGATGCCCTCACAGAGGTCCTGGCAAACCATCCAGTGATTCAGGAGGAGGAGATGGAATGTTTCCTGGGTTCTACTCAGCAAAGATGGAGAAACACTGCCCTAACTGAGAGCATTGTTGAAGATGAAAGGAAAACTTTGAGGAAATCCTGAATCTACTGGATATATCCATCTCTGAGTAGACAGTGCCACATCAGACAGAATTTGAATCGATTCAACTGACCATGGTGATTAATCAGTTCTGCTGTGGCAAGACCATAGGACTGAATGGGATCCATCAGAAAATGTTAAAGAAAGTGAAGATTTTTGGAGTGTTGTGATTGGCAATTCTTTTCAGTGCTGCATGTAAGGCTAAGATAGTACCTCTAAATGCACAAACTGTGTCAGTGGTCCCCATTTTCAAAAGTAGGCCGGGTGATTTTTTTCACTTCTTAGGGGTATCATTCTCCCTAGTCTCCTCTGGAAAGTTTACACTAGGATTCTTCCAATAGTCAAGCCTCTGATTCAGGAGGAATCTGCAGATTCTTTCCTTTCCATGGAGCAATGGATCAACTCCTCTTCCTTGTAGAGATATTGAGTGGATTGTGGAAGTTTGTCAATACTATCTACTTGTGTTTTGTTGACCTGTGACTTGGAGAAGGCATAAAATGCTGTACCCAACAATGTCTTGTGAGAAGTGCTGCAAAACGAATACAGAAGCTGTTGTGATACAGAAGACAAGGACTTTTCAGTGAAAATCTGTTGAGTACCATTCAGTTCCTTTGTGTGAGGAATGAGAGATCTATCTGCATTTTGAGAATTAAGTCAAATAGCTTCATGGTTGACATGGCATTGTATATTTTCTGTCTCCTCCTGGTTGTGATTTCCTTGAATTGTATATCAAGGTGCTGCCAAGGTCTAGAGAGTATCCAATTTGGGGATGTGAAGGTTATATTTTTATTTGCAGATATTATCCTCAAGTGATATTGATTTCCAACATGCAATTAAGTGATTCATTACTGAGTGTTTGGGGAGATGCAATGAAATTGAGCATCTCCAAAGCACAGGTCATGAGTCTCTCTGGAAAAAAATGGATTGTTGTCTGCTAGCAAGTGGGAACTAGCTACTTTAGGTGGAGGAATTTTAGTGTCTTTGGATCTCATTCATAAAAGAGGGCAGAAAGGATTCAGAGATTGGCCAGTGAGCTTCTGGAGTGCTGACAGTACTACATGCATTGTTCTAGACTGTGGTGGGGAAATGATATCTGAATCTTAGGAAGAAGTTCTCAATTTACCATTAAGTCTGTGTCCTCTTCCTTATCTAAGGTCATGAGCTTTGGGTTGGTACAAAAAGGATGAAATCACCGGAAATATGTTGCAGAACTGAGTTTCCTTAAAATGATAGCTGAGGAAGCAGAAGTGAGATTCCCTAAAAGGATAGCTGAGCTCACATTTTGAAGTAGACTGAGAATGTCTGCACTCAGGAGGACCACAGCACACAGGCACTTCTCTTCAACAGTGAGAGGAGTCAGTTGACGTGGTCCTGGCAGCTTGTAAGGATGTCCCCTGAGTGCCTCCCATGGTAAGAGTACCAAGCAAATCCCCAGAGTAGGACAAACCAGGATAGACATTGGATATTTATAGACACTATATCTTTCATCCTACATGGAATCACTTAGAGATCCTGCATGATGAGCTGGAATCAGTTGCTGTGTTTAGAGAAGGCTGTTCTAACCTGTTTATTGTACTACCATATGACCCTCAGCAAGGCAAGCAGTTTAGAAAGCAATGATGATGGAGATTATGAAGCATTTTCATTTTAGGTGAACATTTTACATTACAGTTGAGTTTTCAATTATTTTTAATCATGCATGCAATTTGTAAAAAAATTGGCACAGCTGTTTTGCTGCTACCCGCAATATTTTCAGCTATAAGATTATGGAGAATGTTCCTCACCTGGAGGCCTGCAACCAGCATTTTAGTTATTATACAAACCAGGCGTCCACCAAAGCTGCTAACATAAAAATCTTTTATTCGGAACATATGTTCTGAATAAAAGATTTTTATGTTAGCAGCTTTGGTGGACGCCTGGTTCGTATATTTCTGTGTATACATTTTTGTTCTATTGGGTGACCTTTGCTGATTTGAGTATTTTATTTTACTTGTTCATTTTAGTTATTATCTATAGTATTAAACCTCAAACAATCTTACAAAAGCAAGAGAAAAGGGATCCCAGACAAGTTTTAACTGCCAAGCGCGTTCATTTTTTTTATTAAACAGAACTTCATCAGAGATAAAACCAAATACACAAACCAAGTTTAAAACAAGTATCAAATGAATCACATGATTATCCCTAACCAATAAAATTCTTCTCTCTGTTCCCTTTGTTCATCTTAAAGTTACAGTGTATATAAAACCATGTTCAAAAAATATAACTAGGCACTAACCAAACAGAAGTGTTACTCTCTAGCTGAAAATGGTCTAGTGTTGCTGACACAACTCCAAATATAATTGTTCTGGAATGAAAACATATTTCTGTAGAATGAATGACTATGACTACTTTTAACAACTTTAAACAACAGTATTTAGCATTTAAAGTCTTTGTGCTATCAGAAAACATTTAATGTTTACTATCTGCCTGCAGTCTTATTTGCCACCAGGATTCATGGCATTCAAGTAGGACATTTTAATTGTCAACAAACTCTTTCATACTGACATCATCTAATACAAAAAAAATGGACTTTTTTTGAAATTAGTACACATTTGGGAGTGTCTGTCTGATGAATTAATAGTGTCTTTTTGCTTTATAGCCAAAGTGTGTTCATAAATTCTTCTTGACAGCTTCCTAACAGTTTTTTTCCAACATAAAACCCTGAGCAGGAATCACAAGATGCTAAATAAACCAGTCTTTGTGAATCACAATTATATCTGTTTCTGGCCCAAAGGTTTAAATTCAGTGCCTTAATATGAATCTTGGAAATGTTGGTAATAAATCAACACTGCTTACACCTGCTACATTTGTTAGTATCAAATCAATTTGTTTCTAATGGTGCAGTTTGATGTGTTCTAACATGGATTTCACATTGTGAATTTTTTTGGTCTGGTATCTCTAGTATTAGTTATCTAAATGGTGCCTGTACCCAGACAAAGATGTTACAGTGATTACTGCATGCATTCCAAAAAACTGAAAGTTGTTTGCTAAAATGCACATTATACCAAAATACATGAATCACACAAGTAATAGGATGAATTACTTTGTAGTGTCTATTTTTACAGGAGTGAAGCCCCTAGCATCTCCCCTGTGCATTTATATTATTATTATGAACTTATACAACCTTGGTGAAAGATGGATACCTTATTTTACAATAAAATATGATATTCATGTTTTTTCTTTGGGTTGTACAAATTGAAACGAGAACCAGACTATAACAGACATGCAGTGGTACAGACTCCACATAGGTTCATAGGTTCATAGGTGTTTACTAGTCTAACAACCACAAGGGCCTTTTTACGCCTAGCCATGCATCCCAACTCTCTAACAAGTACTGATACCCTTGGTAAGGGTAAGCAGGGGCCTGAGAGATAAACCATTTAAAGGTTATCTGTCTGCATCAGAGATATAGGTGCCAAACCAGGGATAATTTTCTGGTTTCCCATCCAATTGTGCAAGTTGCACTTGAATTCGATTAGGGAGGAACTCTGATTTGCATGGATGGGGAGCCTGCTCCATAGATGGGGTCGTCTCTGGGATACATATCTATCTCTCCAGCAGGTCCTATTTATATCACAGGCAAGGTTTAAGTCTTTAGAATGGGTAATTCAGGTACTGTCTGTTTTGTGGATATGCAGGAGGTCCATCAGAGTAGGGTTTGACAATGCCCTGTATGCCAGGCATAGATCTCCCCTCAAAAGCCTGTATGAAACAGAATACAGGGATAGGGCCTTAAGGCGGTCTGCATAGGACATATTACTTACGCCCTGTATTCTTTTAGTGAGGAACATCTGTGGACATTTCAGTTGTTGTATATGCCTGGTTAGATATATACCAAAGGGGGTGTTGTACTCAATGAGGGTTACAAGAAGCCTTGCCTTCTACAAAACCCAGACCACAATGCACTTAAGTTTTCATATTTTTTTTCTTTCTGGTGTGGCTTACTTGAATGTATCTTTCTGTGTACTATTTACAGTCATTCTGTGCTTTATTCATACATGGAGAAGATAAAAAGCATGTATGCTTTGTTAACTGAGTTGTCTAGCAGCATGGTGACTCATTCTCAGTTGAGGCCTATGAGGTCAGTACACATAATGAAAATGCAGATTTGTAACAAATAATACAAACTTCTAAAGTGCAAGCACTGTTAATGTACATTTTGTGTAAAGTAGTATAAAATTATAAACTGACCAAAATAATACAAATGCAACATTTGACAACCATACTGGCATGCAAGCAACAGGAAGAGAGTAACAGGAAATGTATAACCAAATAAAATAACCAAATATAAACAGGTAGAGAGAAAGTCTGTGAGTTCAGTCTATGTAACCACATCCTATTATGAATGTATATCTAGTACATTATTAAAGGAATATGCTCTGGTTAGGACAAGAAATGGCAGATGTGTTGCAGGGGTATGGAGAGAGTAGGAAATCAGACAAGAAACTGGTTTGCTTGGTGAGGTAGGCAATACAACTTACAAGGGATGTAATGTTGTTAGGAGATGCCCTTGTAGCGGAGACATTTTATATGAGTAACAGAGCAACAGTAATTTTTTTTTAAATTCTGCAACAATTTTCTATTTTGTGGTTTATTTCTCTGAGAAGCTTGGTGCAGATACTGTCAGAGCAGTTTGAAAAACAGATCATATCAAAACTGGTTATGGCTTCTTTTAGAAACTTATTTTTTTACATCACTCTGATAAGTAAACATATGCAGTATAATTTTTAACACCAACTCAGATGAAAAATAGAATATATGACTCTAAAACATTAACTTTACATTTTACATTAACTTTAATTTTGTGTGTGTGCACAGCATGGCAATCACCTAAAATAGACTTTACAATAACATATAAAAAAGGCTTAAAAAGATGAGAGAACATTGTGTTGTGTTAATCACCCTGCATATAACGTCATGCATCTATTGTGTTTCCCTGGGCTGAGAATGAAATTGGTCCAGTGAGATTAGTGCTGTACCCCAGTTAACCAATTCAAACTAAAATAATATAATATAAAGCACTTAGAATGATTCTGTTGCTTTAGTACTGCAGAGAAGCAAGATATGAATAATACAGCAATAACCCATGGCTGGGTGTGGATAATGCTGGCTTTACCTATGGTTGGTGTGATCTGGTCACAATGGTAAAGCCTGAATGACCAAACAAAGCAAATCATGTGTAAATCAGCATTACCCACACCCAGCCATGGGTTATTGCTATTATACATTATTTAAAAAAGAATTAACTTATTTTTCTTAAATAATCTCCATGTATAACGGTGCCATGCTGCTTTTCTGCATTTTTCTCTGACATCATAGGACTTTCGTGATGTACTGCGCATGTGTATGGGACTTGCATTCCCACACTTACACAGTACATCAGTGCTGTGTAAAGAAAGCAACAGAGAAAGGAAGATCTCCATTGTGTTTTTTTTTTTTTTTGGTTCTTTTTAATGAAAATAAAAATGAAATCCAGAGACTTCAAATGTACAGGAGAGACGACACAGAGAAAATATAAGGATAATCAGGCATGTTTCTCTAGTTTTGCACAACATACCTGATTATCCTTGCATTTTTCTCTGTCCCATCTCTCCCATTCTTTTGAAGTCTCTGTTTTTTGTAAGTTTATTTTCTTTTTACAAATTAAAGAAAAGTAGAATTTTCGTAGTATATATTAACAGAAGAAAGTCTAGGCAACTGGACTTTTTTCCATTTATAAATGCTTGATTTACAACAGGCACATTGGTTCGGCTGACCAATCAGCATGCTTGTTTTTGAATGTTAACGTCCATTGTATAATTTTATAAATATATATATATATATATATATATATATATATATATATATTTATTTATATGAATTTTCTATCAAGAACAGAGTTAGGAGACTGAAATACTTACAAAATGCCATGCATCATCTAATTTATTTTTTCTTGAATGTATCATAACTTTATTCTGCTATACAGCTGCTGCAACCCTCTAATGTTAAGTTGTCATTCTCGCCTTCATTCTTGCTGGATGGGTTCAGAACCGATCATCGGCTCTGACTCGGCCTATACTATAGCTCGAGAGCTATTTTTTACCGGCTCGAGGCAGCCCTATATCCCACAATACCATGCGCTAACTCTCCAGATCTCGTTTGCTGCTTCGCTGCGAGGTTGCCTTTTTTTGCCGGCTCAGGTCAGTAAAAGAAATTTAGCAAATTCTTCTAAACTTGAGGTTAGTTTTTTTCAGATTAGTTCCCTATCGATATTGTTTTACCTAATTACTTATTAGTAATTTTTCGTTAAGCCCTACCCACCCCTTTAGTAAATTTTTTATAATCGGGCCTATGGGCTTTAGTTTTTTGCTTACTCTTCCCCTTATTGTGTGTGTGACTTGTTGTGTTAGTCAGCCCCTTTAACTCCCCCTTGTGTGAAAGTCAAGTGAGTGTGTGTGCTGACTGTGTTACTGTCTTTAGGGTAACAATGTCCAAAGACGCTAAGGTCTCGAGATTCAAGAAGTGTAACTCGTGCTGTCAGAAAATGTCTCTGACAGACAGTCACACTTTTTGTGTCTACTTCTTGGGACCTTTGCACCTGCAGGACTCTTGTTCCATCTGCCACGGATTTAGTTCAAGAGTCCTGCAGGAGCATCATAATAAGCTTATTTTGAGGGGCTTATTGAAGCCCGATGACTCCCCATCCAAGTCTTACTCGGGGAAGTCGTCTAAGCCCGCCAAGCCCTCGGCTCCAGTTTCTGAGTTGAGGGCTGGCAAAACTGAGATTGCTCTGACATCAGCTCCAGTCGGAGCTGATGCGAGCAAGATTGTATCCACTCCGAAACCTGTATCGGAGCCGACATCAGCGTGCAAACGCTCTAGATCTCCCTCATTAGAGTCCGTCCGATCGGCTCCAAGATCACCCCTTCTATCGGAGCGGAGTCATAGGACTCATTCCTTCAGGTCATCTAGACTTTCCAACCACGATATCGAGAGGGTGGTTAGTAGACTCATAAAATCTCAGGCACTGGCCCAAATGCTCCAAAGCCCGTCTCACCAGACTGTGGCTCCCTCGGTGCTGCCTTCGATTCCTCCTCCGACTCTCCAGTCCAGTTCGGAGCGGAGTTTGTCGGAACCGTAACCTTGCCCACATCGGAGCAGATATTTCCACCTTCAGCTCTGGCATTGTCAGCTCTGACTTCTTCATTGGTACCGTCCATGGAGAAGTTCGGGCGCCGAGACTCCATTGTCGGCTCCGAGGGGGTGAGTGGCATCGGACCCTTGTCCAACCCCACTCTCCCTCTCGGAGCTTCGGCTCTGGTTAGTTCGGCCCCAACATCATTCTCGGAGCCTTCTCTGTCGGTGCCGGGGGCGGTTCTGGTATCTTCGGAGCCGGGACTGTCTTTGGTGCCTGATAGGGGGGCTTTTGAGGTGATGAGGAGCGTGCTGGATCCAGTGTCCACTCCAAGGTTGGGTTCTTCAACTCCTCCCTTTACAGTGCCTGTTACGGTCTCTGGCCATCCTCTTGCAACTGATAGCAGAGATCCAACGCATAGGGTACCCACTTTGGGTGTCTCATCCTCCTCCGAGGCCTCTCCTGAAGCTTCAGGAGAGCCACCTAGGAAAAGAAAGTGCAAGAGGAAGCACGTAGACTCTCCTGAGTCTCTAACCTCGGACACCGACTTGGATGAGTTGGAGGGCTCCCCCAGATCCCCCTCTGAAGATGTCTCTTTTTCAGACATACTAGAGATCCTGAAACAGAGGGGGAATTTGTCCACACTCAAACCCTCCGAGGACGAGTCGGTTTACCTTGATGCCTTTGGATCTCACCCTTTCACCTCCTGGGTGTCCCCCCCTTTCGATCCACTGATGGAAGTGGTGGCCAGAAAGGCATGGGCAGCTCCTGACTCCATGGAACCTACCCCTAGGAAGCCTTCAAAATTTATTTCTGCTCCGGTGGACAAGACATTTCTCACCAAAGGTGTCTCGGTAGATGCTATGGTGGTAGCAGCCACCACTAAGAAGGAATTAGCTGATCCTTCTGTACCTGTTCATCCTCCTAACAAAGAGTCCAGGACCATGGACAGGTACGGTAAGCGGACATTTGCTTCAGCGACCTTTGCTATGTGATCGCTGAACTATTTATGTCATTTCACCCGCCTTCAGAGAGATTTGCTCAAAGAACTGGGTGAAACTGTACAGGATCCTTCTGCTGCAGGGTATCAGGACAAGATTTACTCCCAGCTGGCTACCCTGAATTCCATTGCCAATTTCTCCATGCGGCTTATCTCTTATGCAGCCAATGGAGTGAGTAGGGCCGCAGGCACAGGTGTTGCATTGAGACGTCATGCCTGGATGCGACTCTGTAATTTTGCTGATCCCTTCAAGGCGTCCTTCACCAACACCCCCTTTGATGGTTCAGAATTGTTTGGACCTCAGGTGAAGAATACCCTCACCGGGTGCGAGCAAGATGGTAAGACTCTCTCTCTGCCGTGGGAGTCCATTTTTCCACACCATCTAGACCATACCCCAAAGGTCAGAGGGGTGGAAAGATGTGGTTCCGTAAACCACAGGGAGTCACGCCCACCACACGTGGTGAAATTCCCCCTAGAGGTAGGGGGGGAACAACAATAGACACCACCCCAGGGGCAGAGGGGGTCCACAGAACCAGGGTTCCAGGGAGTCCTTCCCTGACCAACCCTTTCAGCATCCCTGAGAAGCTGCCCGACTGTCCACCTTCGGAGGCAGTCGGGGGAAGATTATCTCTGTACCCGGAAGCCTGGCAATCCCTCTCTCAAGACAAATGGGTACAGTTGATTATATCCGAGGGTTACAAAATCCCCTTCATTTCCCCTCCAAACCAATTGCCAAGACCCCTCCCAGACGTACCACCCAGACAAAGGGGTCAGGCACAGCTGGAAATAGAAAAGCTGTTAAAAAAAAAGAGTCATCCAGGCAGTCCCAGCAGACCAGCTAGGATCCGGAATCTACTCCAGGTTCTTTTTGGTACCAAAAAAGACAGGAGACTGGAGAACCATTTTGGATCTCAGCAGACTGAACAAATCTGTGCAGAAGACAAAATTTCGGATGGTAACGCTGCAGTCCATTCTGCCCTTCTTGGGCAGAGACAACTGGATGTGCTCGTTAGACCTACAGGATGCGTACTATCACATAAAAATACACAGGCGCTCCAGGAGATTTCTCCGCTTTCAGCTGGGAGCCAGTCATTACCAATTCAGAGCCCTGCCCTTTGGTCTCACCACAGCCCCCCGGGTGTTCACCAAATGTTTGGCAGTGGTCACGGCTCACCTGAGACAAAAAGGATTCCAGGTGCTTCCATATTTAGACAACTGGCTCATTACTGCTACCACCAAGCAGCATCTTATCATAACCAGGGATTACACCATTCACATTTGCAACAGGTTAGGTATTTCCATAAATTTTGCAAAATCCTTCTTGTCACCTTGTCAATGTATAAACTTCATAGGTGCCGTGTTAAACACCACAGAAATGTCTGCAACTTTAACACCTCAGAGAGTGATAGATATACGTCAGAATGTCCACCTTCTGATTCAGTCCAACAAAGTTCAAGTCAAGTTAGTACTGAAAACACTGGGCCTCATGGCAGCGGCGATTCCCCTTCTTCCCTTAGCCCGCTTCCACATGAGAATTCTTCAGTGGATGCTTTTCTCTCAGTGGTCCTACCAACAACTTCCTATGACTCTCAACATCTTGATAACCCCGACTTGCAAGAAACACCTCGCCTGGTGGATGGTCTCCCCCCTCAACTTCTTCAGGGCAGACCCTTTGTTCTTCCCCCTCCAGTTGCCACGGTGACAATGGATGCCTCCCTGATCGGGTGGGGGAGACATTATCAGGGCAGGGCTGTCCAGGGCACGTGGCAACAATTAGAATGCCACCTGCACATAAATGTCCTAGAGATGAGAGCAGTGTTTTTATCATTGCGAGCCCTTCAGGACTCTCTTCCCACGGGCACTATAGCAGTTCAAATGGACAATATGACCATAGTGTGGTACATAAACAAGCAGGGCAGAACAAAGTCCTACCCCCTATGTCAAGAAGCACTCAGACTTTGGCAGTGGACGATCTCCTCTCAACGGTTTCTGATAGCAACGCACATCCCCGGGAGATCCAACGTCATAGCGGACAGATTGAGCAGAGCGATTCTCATGCCTCACGAGTGGTCTCTAAATCAAGTGGTAGTAGAGAGAATTTTCCAGAAGTGGGGCCAGCCTTGCTGCAACCTTTTTGCAACACCTCAAAACAGCAAGTGCCTCGACTTCTTCACTCTCTTCCCCCTACCAGGCCACCCCCCCCCCCCAGAGATGCTCTACTCCACGATTGGCCGCGGGGTCTTCTATACGCTTTTCACCCTTTTCCTTTGATCCCAAAGTTAATTCAGAAAGCAACTGCATTGAGATCCAAAATGATCCTCATTGCTCCTTACTGGCCTCGACAAGTATGGTTTCCGTTCCTACACCGATACCTTCTGGAACAGCCCTGGCATCTGGAACCATTTCCAGATCTTTTGACCCATCTGACGGGCAAGCTGCACCAGTCTCTTCAGTCCCTCAACCTCACAGCTTGGTTGCTCCACTTCCAACCATAGCCAGGCTTCCCTTCATTTCTCTTCCCGTCTGTGACATTATTCTTGCCTCCCATAAGTCTAATACCAGGAAGACTTATGAGAGCAAATGGAAGCGTTTTTCTTTCTGGGCACAAGCTAGGTCCTTAGACCCTTTTCATGCTCCAATTCACAAAGTTCTTGATTTTCTGGCAGAGCTTTTTCATGCAGGTTCATCGGCAGCCACTATCAGAGTTCAACTAGCGGCCATTGCTAATTTCCACGTAGGACTTTCGGAAACCAGTATTATGTCCCATAAACTCTGTAAAGCTTTCCTCAAGGGCATATTCTTACTCAGACCTCCCATTAAGGATCCTCCTCCACAATGGGACCTGAATTTAGTGTTATCTTCACTAATTCTTCCTCCCTTTGAGCCTGCAGCTTCTTGTTCTCTTAAGCTCCTCTCTTGGAAGACTCTGTTTTTGGTGGCTATAACTTCTGCCGGCAGAGTGTCAGAGCTTAAAGCCTTGTCTACCCGTTCCCCTTATTTGGTCTTTCATAAAGACAGAGTAGCTCTGAGAACAAACCCTTCCTTTCTACCTAAAGTTTCTTCTGAATCAAATCTGAATCACACTATTCAGTTGCCGGTTTTCTTCCCAAATTATTCAAACCGGGCTGAACAGAAACTACATTCCTTGGATGTTCATTGCCAATTGCGGTATAATCTAGACAGAACAAAACAATTCAGGAAGTCAGAACAGCTCTTCCTTTCTTATGCTGACAGGAGGAAAGGACTTCCAGTTTCAAAGGTAACCCTTTCTAGATGGTTAGCTTCCATCATTACCTTTGTCTACGAGTTGAGACATAAACAACTTCCTTCAAAACCTAAGGCTCATTCAACCAGGGCGCTATCGACTTCAACAGCCTTTCAAGCAATGTTACCTTTAGATGCCATTTGTGCAGCAGCTACTTGGGCCTCTCAACATACCTTTATTACCCATTACAAACTGAATATAGCCTCCAGAAATAGAGCTGACTTTGGTTCCACTGTACTCAGGAGTCTGTTCCGTTGAGCCACCCAGGACCAAGGTGCTAGGGAAGCTGTCCCATCCAGCAAGAATGAAGGTGAGAATGACAACTTAACATTAAGAAGTTATGTACCTACCATAACGTTCCATGTTAGTTGTCTTCTTCTCGCCTTCTTTCTTGCGTCCCTCCCTCCTGCCCCCTAGCCTAGACAGACTTGAAGGTTCTGAGATCCTTCTATTTCATGATGTTGCCCCTTTTTCCAAGGTTCCCATATCATGACTACTATTGCCAGGGAGACTGTTTATATATATATATTGTTTTTTTGTTAGTAACAAAAAATTCTATGCTATGTGTTAGCTGCCAAACGAGATCTTGGGAGTTAGTGCATGGTATTGTGGGATATAGCGCTGCCTCGAGCCGGTAAAAAATAGCTCTCAAGCTATAGTATAGGCCGAGTCGGAGCTGAGGATCGGCTCCGAACCCATCCAGCAAGAAAGAAGGCGAGAAGAAGACAACT